>NC_138663.1:212534110-212739110 GCF_964273445.1 Streptopelia decaocto | reverse complement strand
CGCTGCGGGGACAGAGGGACCCCAGCGCTGTGACCCCCCGGCCCCGCGGCGCCGAGGGGGGGCCGCGCCCGCGCTCCCCGCTCACCCCCGGGCGCTCCCGGTGCCGGGCGCGGCGGCGGCCGCGGTGGAGCCGCGTTCCCGGGGCCGAGCCCGGCGGCGGGACAGCGCGGAGCCGGCCCCGAGCATCGCGCAGCGGGAATGGCCGCGCGGCTCCGCCAGCGCCGGGCGCGTCCTGGCAACGCGGCGCTCCCCGGGGCGTCCCCGGCCCCCCGGGGCGGCGGGGCGGCGGCGGCAGCGCTGCGGGAGCCCCCGCGCCGCGTGCGGGCCCGATCCTGGCCGTGCTGCGGGGGGGCACGTGTGGTCCCCCCGGAACACCCGGCGCCGGGGGGCGTGGCGGGGGGCAGAGCCGGGGGTCAGCGCCAGCGCCGGGCCGGGGGCTGCTGGGGGACCCCGGGGCACCCCCGGGGCGGCGCGTGGGGAGCCGGGTCCGCGGGGCAGGGACACGGGGAGGTGGGCGGCGCCGGGGGCACCGTGCAGGTGCCGCGGATGGTGCCCGGTGCGGGGGTCCCGGTGCCCGGTGCGGGTGGCACAGCAGGGTCACGCTGCCCCGTGCAGCCCGGTTGCCCGGGAGCAGGACAGAGCCCGGTGCCCGGTGCAGTGCCCGGGACCGCTGCCGGGGCCGTGCCCGGTTGCCGGTACGGGGCGGGGACCCGGACACCCGCTGACCTCCCTGGTGCCCGGGGGCAGGTACGTGCCTGATGGCCGGTGCCAGGCGGTGCCCTCTGCAAGTGGGGGTCACCCGGTTCAGGAGTACCCGGTACACGGGGTGCCCGGTTCAGGAGTACCTGGTACACGGGGTGCCCGGTACACGGGGTGCCCGGTTCAGGAGTACCCGGTACACGGGGTGCCCGGTGCACGGGGTGCTCGGTTCAGGAGTACCCGGTACACGGGTTAGCCGGTGCAGGGGTGCTCGATACATGGGGTGCCCGGTGCGGTGTGCCCGGTGCAGGGGTTACCCGGTACACAGGGTGCCCGGTGCAGGGATTACCCGGTGCAGGGGTTACTGGTGCAGGGATCACCCGGTGCAGGGGTCGTCCGGCACACGTGGTACACGGTGCGGTGTGCCCGTTGCAGGGGTCACCCGGCGCAGGGGTCACCCGGTGCAGGGTCACCCGGCACTCGTGGTGCCCGGTGCAGACATTACCCGGTGCAGAGTGCCCGGTGCAGGGGTTACCCGGTGCAGGGGTCACTCGGTGCAGGGGTCGTCCGGCACACGTGGTGCCCGGTGGGGGGTGCCCGGTGCAGGGGTCACTCGGTGCAGGGGTCACCCGGCACACGTGGTGCCAGTGGGGGTGCGCGGTTCCCGCGCGGCCCCGCCCGGCCCCGCTGTGCCCCAGGCCCCTCCCTGAGCCCCGCCCCGTACGCAGCTCAGCCAATGAGCGCTCCAGTGTCCCGGCCCCGCCCAGTCCCCCCTGTCGGCCCCGCCTACCGCGGCGGGGGGCGTGGCCGAGGGCGCGGCGGGCGGGGCCGTGGGCGGGGCTTCCGCGGCCGGTGCGTCGGGCGGCGGCGGGAAGATGGCGGCGGGCGCGCGGGGCCCGCAGCGGGGGCGGCCGGTGAGCGGCGGCGCGGGAGCGGCGGGCCGGGATGGGCCGGGCCGGGCGGGGCCGGGCCGGGCGGGGCGGGCGGGGCGGGCGGGGGCGGCGGCTCGGGCGGGGCGGCGGGCCGTGCCGGGCTCGCTCGGCGGGGCCGCTCGGCGGGGCCCGGCGGGCGCCGTTGTGCCGGGTGCCGCGGGCGCCCGGGCCGCCGCCTGCCCTTGGCCGAGCGGGGCTGCGCGGCCCCGGTGTCCCCGCGGGGGCCGGGCCGGGCGGTGTCCCGGGGTGCCCGGGGCGGCGGGGCCGGGCTGGGCCGCGCTGCCGGCGCCGGCGGGGCCGGGGGGGCCCTGCCCGGGGCCGGTGCCGCGTCCGACGCCTCCGGTCCGCTCTGTCCCCTCCAGGTGCGGCGCTGATGGGGCGGGACCCGCCGCGACCTTGACCCCAGGTAGGCGGCTCCGCCTCGGGCGGCGCTCGGGACCGGGGGGCGCCGGTGCTGCCGGGGGCGCCGGCGTGCGCTGTCCCCAGCGGGGGGATGAGCCGCCCGGGGTGTCCCTGGGCCCGGCCTGTCGCTGACCCCCGGGGTGCCCAGCGCTGGGACACTGGGGACTGGGACACTCGGTGCGGGGACACCCGATGTAGGGACACCCAGGTCTGGGACACCCGTGTTGGGACACCCTGTGCTGGGACACCCTGTGCTGGGACACCCTGTGCTGGGACACCCTGTGCTGGGACACCCGGGACTGGGACACCTGGGACTGGGACACCCGAATGTTGGGACACCCGAATGTTGGGACACCCGGTGTTGGGACACCCGGCGCTGGGACACCCGGGACTGGGACACTCTCCGCTGGGACACCCGACGCTTGGCTCCCGCCCCGGCTCCAGGGGTTGGTTTGGGTGCCCGGTGCCGCGGGCACGGCTGTGGGCAGTGACACGGATCCCTGCGGTGAGCCGGTGACCCTGCGCCATGTCCCCAGCTCCGGGTGCAGAGGAGGGTCCAGGGACCACTGGGTGCAGAACGGGACCCTGGGAGCAGCTGCTGGGAGCCCCTTGTCCCCTTGTCCCCCTTGTCCCCTTGTCCCCCTGCGCCTGCGCTGGGCCGTGTCCCTGTCCCTCCCTGCGCTCTGCTCGGGCTCTGGGGTGCGGGTGGGGGCCCAGGTGGGCGCTGTGCCCCCGGTGACCCTGCCCTGGCAGCGCTGGCGCCCTGGCTGTCCCCGTGTCCCCACAGAGTGGCCCGGGGGCCGGTGCTGGCGGGGGGCTGTGCCGGGTGCTGCCCGCGGGCCGCTCTGCGGGGCTGGCCTGGCACGCCGGCCTTAGGCAGGGTCTAAGTTTAGAACCGCGGTCACCCCCGCCGCGCTGGAACGGGACACCGGCTGTGCCGCGGTGTGAATGTCCCCGAGCCGCGGGAGGGTGCGCCGGCCCTGCGCCAGCGCCGTGTGCCCGCGGCTTCGTGCCCTGGTCACCGCGCAGCGGGACGGCACCGGGTCCTGCCTCCCCACTCCGGCCAGCGTGTGGCTGCGTGTTGACGGCCCCTCCGGTTCCCCCGCCGGCGCAGCTGCGGTGTCCCGGTGCCGCGGGGCTGTGTCCCCGCCGGCCCTCGCTGCCCCGCCGGTGGCCTGTACCGGCTCCTGGCCGAGCCGCGGCGCGCACGTGCTGCCGGCGGGACCGCGGCGGGGCCGGAGCTGTGGCCGGTGCGGGACGGGCGGCACGCGGCGGCTGCTCCCGCCGTGTCCCCGCGGAGGGCCCCGCGCCTGCCCCGCCACGCCGGCGCGCTCCGGCACGCCCGCCGCGCTCGGCACGCGCGGCACCCGGCCCGGCTCCCTGTCCCGCTCCAGCTGTCCCCTGGGCTGTCCTGCTCCCTGTCCCGCTCCAGCTGTCCCCTGGGCTGTCCTGCTCCCTGTCCCGCTCCAGCTGTCCCCCGGGCTGTCCCTGCTCTATGTCCCCGCTCCAGCTGTCCCCTGGGCTGTCCCCTGGGCTGTCCCCTGGGCTGTCCCCATCCCCGGTCCCGCGGCACACGCTGCCGGGAGGTTATTTCTGGCAGGGTGGGCGGTGGCGCGGGGGCTGCCGGAGCCGTCACCGCAGGCGCTGCCGAGGGGCTGGCGGTCCCCGGGGGCTCTGGGCCGTGGGGCTGCGGTGGCCCCCCCGGGCAGCGCGGTGCCCGTCCCCACACCGCGCTGCCGGGGCCCTATAAATATCCCTGGATTGGTGCCGCAGCGCCCGTGGGCGCCGGAGCTGCCGCAGCCCCGCGCTGGGCTGTCCCCCCCCGCTCCGCAGCCGGTGCTGCCGGTGTCCCCGTTGTCCCAGGTGTCCCTGCTGGGTGTCCCCACACCCGGGTGTGCCGGCTCCTGGGTACAAAGTGCGGCGCTGGGTGCGGGGGCGGCGCCGGCAGCCGGAGCCGTGAGCTGGGACACCTGCAGCCCGGCCTTCCCGGCGCTGCCGCCGCCTCGGGCACTGCGGGGGCAGCTCTGGGCCCCTCACGCCAAGAAAGGCCTTGAGGTGCTGGAGCGAGCGGAGAGAAGGGAACGGAGCTGGTGAGGGGCTGGAGCACAATGTGATGGAGCGGCTGAGGGACCTGGGGGTTCAGCTGGAGAACAGGAGCTGAGGGGAGACCTTCTGATCTCTGAACTGCCTGAAAGGAGCTTGGAGCCAGGGGGGGTCGGGCTCTGCTCCCCAGGAACAAGCGCCAGGAGCAGAGGAAACGGCCTCAAGTTGCGCCAGGGGAGGTTGAGGTTGGATTTAGGAACAATTTCTTCCCCAAAGGGCTGTGGGGCATTGGAACAGGCTGCCCAGGGCAGTGCTGGAGTCACCATCCCTGGAGGGTTGGACAGACGGACATCAGGTTCTCAGGACATGGGGCAGGGGCAGGGTGGGTTGTGGTTGGTCTCCATGATCTCGGGGGGCTTTTCCCACCCAAGTGGCTCCGTGACCCGTTCCCCACCCACGTGCCCAGCGTGGTGTGAGTGACCCCAGGGCCGTCCGGGTGCCCCGGCCCCCGGTCCCTGAGCCGCCGCTCTCCCGCAGCCCGGCGGGGCAGCAGGATGGAGCCCGCAGCGGGACCCAGCGCCCCCCCCCGCGGGACCCCGCGCCGCCCGTGACCTGCGCCCCATGGACAGGATGAGCTGGCTGAGCAAGCTGAACCCGCGGGGGGGCGGGCAGCGCGCCCCCCGCAGCGCCAGCCTGCAGAGCCCGGTCACCGCCGACCCCGAGACCTGCCTCATGGTCTTCAAGAACCACTGGGCACAGGTGAGCGGCGCGCGGGGACACCCGTGGGGGCGGCTGACAAACCGCGGCGGGGGTACGGTTAACCCGCCACCCCCTTCACCCCCTCCCTGCCCCTTCCCACTCAGGACAGGCCGTGGGGAGGGACAGGGGGTCAGGGAGAAGGGAGTTGGAGAAATCAAAGGGGTTTTACTAATGCTACCAAGAAAAATAGAGAAAATAATACAAAATACACAAAACCAATCTGGAAAGTCCCGGCAACTGCAGAGCCGGCAGCCGAAGTCCCGGACTGGACTCT
This sequence comes from Streptopelia decaocto, assembly GCF_964273445.1. Classification (NCBI taxonomy): domain Eukaryota; kingdom Metazoa; phylum Chordata; class Aves; order Columbiformes; family Columbidae; genus Streptopelia; species Streptopelia decaocto. The sequence continues at coordinate 212,734,001 of NC_138663.1, read as the reverse complement.
GCAGCCACCGGAGCTGGATTCAGTCTCTCACTGGGCTCAGTTGGCAGGGACGACTCGCAAGGTCCCCTCCTAATGTCGCCATAAGGAAAAGGGCGAGATCTCCCGCTGTTATATGAATCTCACACGAATGGGTGGGACAGGCAGTTGGGCAGTTTTTGGTCTCCTGTTTCTCGCTGCCCCCCTGGCGGGATGTCTGTCTGTCCGTCCTCATCACTGACCTCGCATCCCGTTGCTGCGTCTGCCAAACCATGGATCTGGTTGTCAGGAAAATGCAGCTAATGAGGAGGTTTAGCTGATGGGCACATTCACTAAGAGACAAACCTGTGTATGACTTGCGGTTGGGTGCTCACGGCGCGTCCCCAGGTCCTGCGCATCCTGGAGCGCCGCGGCGGCAGCCCGGCCCCCGACGACCTGAGCGCCGTGCGCAACCACACCTACCAGATGCTGAACCTGCTGGCGCAGGACCGGCCGCGGGGCGAGGCGCCGCGGGGCCCCATCCTGGAGCTGGTGGCCGCCGAGGACGTGCTGGAGCGGCTGCTGGGCTGGCAGCTGCAGGGCGAGCCCAGCGAGGAGCGCAAGGTGGAGCAGCTCAAGCTCTACGAGATGCTCATCAGCCAGGCGCGGCAGCCGCTGCTCCGGCACCGCGCGGTGCTGACGCCGCTGCTGCGGCTGCTGGGGCTGTGCGCCGAGCCCGGCTCGGCCGCGCTGGAGAACAGCCTGGTGCTGCTGCTCAGCCAGCTCTGCGCCTGCGTGGCGCAGGAGCCCGCCGTCCTGGAGCTGTTCTTCCACAGCCCCGCCGACCAGGGCCCCGCCAACCTCATCATCTTCTCCCTGCTCATCCCCTTCATCCACCACGAGGGCGTCCTGGGCCAGCAGGCGCGCGACGCGCTGCTGCTCATCATGGCCATGTCGGCCGGCAACCCGGCCGTGGCCAGGTCCATCACCGACAACTCCTACTTCTGCCCGGTACGGCTGCGGCGCCGCGTCCCCGGGTGTGATGGGGGCAGGAGGGAGGTGGGGCGGGGGGCTGGGCAGGGACACAGAGCCCCCCCGGCTCTGAACTGGGGTGGGGCGCCGTTCCCATGGGGCTGGTGTGGGAGGGGGCTGGGCAGGGACACAGAGCCCCCCCGGCTCTGAACTGGGGTGGGGCGCCGTTCCCATGGGGCTGGTGTGGGAGGGGGCTGGGCAGGGACACAGGGACCCCCGGCTCTGAACTGGGGTGGGGCGCCGTTCCCATGGGGCTGGTGTGGGAGGGGGCTGGGGCAGGGGCTGCGCGCACGGAGACTCCGGCGTCTGGGAGGCAGGAGCAGCGCTGGGGGACAGGGGACACGGGCAGGGCGGTGAGGGGACACGGGCGGGGTGGTGAGGGGACATAGGTCGTGTGATGAGGGGACATGAGTGGGGAGGTGAGGGGACACGGGTGGGCGGTGAGGGGACACGGGCAAGGTGATGAGGGGACACGGGCATGATAGGGGACACGGGTGGTGTGACAAGGGGACACGGGTGTAATAGGGGACACGGGCGGTGTGATGAGGGGACACAGGCGTGATAGGGGACACGGGTGGTGTGACAAGGGGACACGGGTGTGATAGGGGACACGGGCGGTGTGATGAGGGGACACGGGCGGTGTGACAAGGGGACATGGGTGGTGTGATGAGGGGACACGGGCGGTGTGACAGGGGACACGGGCGGTGTGACAAGGGGACACGGGCGGTGTGATGGGGACATGGGTGGTGTGATGGGGACACAGGCGGTGTGATGAGGGGACACGGGCGGTGTGACAAGGGGACACGGGTGGTGTGACAAGGGGACACGGGCGGTGTGACAGGGGACACGGGCGGTGTGACAAGGGGACACGGGCGGTGTGATGGGGACATGGGTGGTGTGATGGGGACACAGGCGGTGTGATGAGGGGACACGGGCGGTGTGACAGGGGACACGGGCGGTGTGATGGGGACATGGGTGGTGTGATGGGGACACAGGCGGTGTGATGAGGGGACACGGGCGGTGTGACAGGGGACACGGGCGGTGTGACAGGGGACACGGGCGGTGTGATGGGGCCGCGGGCGGTGTGATGGGGACACGGGCGGTGTGATGGGGACACGGGCGGTGTGACGGGGCCGCGGGTGGTGTGACGGGGCCGCGGGCGGTGTGACAGGGGACACGGGCGGTGTGACAGGGGACACGGGCGGTGTGATGGGGACGCGGGCGGTGTGACAGGGGACACAGGCGGTGTGATGAGGGGACACGGGCGGTGTGACGGGGACGCGGGCGGTGTGATGGGGACGCGGGCGGTGTGATGAGGGGACATGGGCGGTGTGATGGGGACACGGGTGGTTTGATGAGGGGCTGCGGGCGGTGTGACGGGGCCGCGGGCGGTGTGATGGGGCCGCGGGCGGTGTGATGAGGGGACACGGGCGGTGTGACGGGGACACGGGCGGTGTGATGGGGACGTGGGCGGTGTGATGGGGACACGGGTGGTGTGATGGGGCCGCGGGCGGTGTGACGAGGGGACACGGGCGGTGTGATGGGGACATGGGTGGTGTGACGGGGACGCGGGCGGTGTGATGGGGCCGCGGGCGGTGTGACGGGGACGCGGGCGGTGTGACGGGGACGCGGGCGGTGTGACGGGGACGCGGGCGGTGTGACGGGGGGACACGGGCGCTGTGATGGGGACATGGGTGGTGTGATGAGGGGACACGGGCGGTGTGATGAGGGGACACGGGCGGTGTGACAGGGGACACGGGCGGTGTGACGGGGCCGCGGGCGGTGTGACGGGGCCGCGGGCGGTGTGACGGGGCCGCGGGCGGTGGCGCTGAGTGCGGCTCCGCAGGTCCTGGCCACGGGGCTGAGCGCGCTGTACTCGTCGCTGCCGCGCAAGCTGGAGGCGCGGGGGGACGACTGGCACTGCCTGCGCCGCGAGGACTGGATCGGCGTCTCCTCCCTCGTGCTCTTCATGAACTCGCTGGAGTTCTGCAACGCCGTCATACAGGTGACCCAGCCCGCACCCCGTGACCCTGACCCCCACAGCCCTGACCCCCGTGACCCTGACCCCCCGTGACCCTGACTCCCCGTGACCCTGACCCCCCACAGCGTTGATCCCCCCGTGACCCTGACCCCCCGTGACCCTGACCCCCACAACCCTGATCCCCCCGTGACCCTGACCCCCCGTGACCCTGACCCCCACAGCCCTGACCCCCCGTGACCCTGATCCCCCCACAGCCCTGACCCCCCCGTGACCCTGACCCCCCCGTGACCCTGACCCCCCCGTGACCCTGACCCCCCTGCAACCCTGACCCCCCTGCAACCCTGACCCCCCTGCAACCCTGACCCCCTCACAGCCCTGACCCTGACCCCCCCATGACCCTGACCCCCCCATGACCCTGACCCCCCCGTGACCCTGACCCCCCGTGACCCTGACCCCCCGTGACCCTGACCCCCCCGTGACCCTGACCCCCCCGTGACCCTGACCCCCCCGTGACCCTGACCCCCCGTGACCCTGACCCCCCGTGACCCTGACCCCATGCCCGCCCCCCCCCCGCAGGTCGCGCACCCGCTGGTGCAGAAGCAGCTGGTCGATTACGTGCACAACGGGTTCCTGGTGCCGGTGATGGGGCCGGCGCTGCACAAGGTGAGGGACATCCCGCCGGCTCGGGCTCCCGCTCCCCCTGCGGGGCGGCCCCGGTGCCCCCGGCCCCTGCCCAGCTCTGCCCCCCCAGACGTCCATCGAGGAGATGATCGCCAGCACGGCCTACCTGGACCTGTTCCTGCGCAGCGTGAGCGAGACGGCGCTGCTCAAGACCTTCCTGCGCTTCGTGCTGCTGCACCGCCACGACAACAGCACCATCCTGGACACGCTGGTGGCGCGCATCAACAGCAACTCCCGGGTGAGCGCGGGGCCGGCACAGCCGCCCCACGGACCCCACAGACCCCCACTGACCCTACAGAACCCCCTGACCCCTACGGACTCCCATGGACCCCCATTGACCCCCCTGACCCCCATGGACCCCCCCTGACCCCCACGGACCCCCCTGACCCCATGGAACCCCTGAACCCCACAGACCCCCCTGATCCTCACAGACCTCCACTGACCCCGCTGGACCCCCCCTGACCCCCACGGACCCCCCTGACCCCCAGGGACCCCCACTGACCCCACGGACCTCCCTGACCCCATGGAACCCCTGACCCCCACAGACCCCATGGACCCCCACTGACCCCACTGACCTCCACAGAACCCCCTGACCCCCACGGGCCCCCACTGAGCCCATGGACCCCCACAGAACCCCCTGACCCCCATGGACCCCCACTGACCCCGCCAGACCCCCACAGAACCCCCTGACGGCCATGGACCCCCTCTGACCCCCACATCCACACACTGACCCCACAGACCCCCCACGGACCCCTCTGCCCCCCCCCGCCCCGCCAGACCCCCACTGACCCCCATGGACCCCCACAGCCCCCTGAGATGCTGTCTGGCTGTGGCACTGCCCCATGGCCCCCATGGATCCCTGAGCTGCTGCCCAGCCATGCTGTGGTCCTCCTGCCCCACTGCTGCCCCATGGCACTGTCCTCCTGCCCCACTGCTGCCCCATGGCACTGCCCTCCTGCCCCACTGCTGCCCCATGGCACTGCCCTCCTGCCCCACTGCAGCCCCATGGCACTGCCCTCCTGCCCCACTGCAGCCCCATGGCACTGTCCTCCTGCCCCACTGCTGCCCCATGGCACTGTCCTCCTGCCCCACTGCTGCCCCCCCGCTGCCCCATGGCGCTGCCCTCCCGCCCCATGGCGCCCTGACCCCCGTCCCGTCCCCAGCTCTGCATGGTGTCCCTGAGCCTCTTCCGGACGCTGCTCAGCCTCAACTGCGAGGACGTGATGCTGCAGCTGGTGCTCAGGTAAGCGGCCCCGCGCCGCCGCTGGGGGTCGCGGTGCCTGGGGGCTCCTTCGGGCCGGGGGGTCACCCCAGCAAGCGCGGGGGCAGCCGCTCTCCTGCCCCACTGTGAAGGCGCTGGGGTCCGGCGGGTCCCCCGTCCCGCGGCCCCACCTGCGGCCGCTGCCCCGCAGGTACCTGCTGCCCTGCAGCCACGTCATGCTGAGCCAGAAGCGGGCGGTGCGGGACCTGGACATCTACGGCAAGACGGCCGCCAAGTTCCTGTCCCTGGTCCCGCGCTGCTGCCGCCCCGAGGGGCCGGAGCCCGCCGAGCGCGAGGAGGAGCACGCAGCCTGGTCCAGGGGTACGTGACCCCAGAGCAGCGCTGGGGACCTGGGGTGCTGGGGACAGCGGGGTGGGCGTGAGCCAGCACTGGCCCTTGTGGCCAGGAAGCCAATGGGACCTGGGGTGGGTTAGGTCAGTAGGTCAGAGTAGTTCTCCTGCCCCTCACATATATATATATATATATTTATATTTATATAATGCTTACAGTCATAACACCCTGAGAATGGCTGATCTGGGAAGCTAAGCAGGGTCGGGCCCGGTCAGTACTTGGATGGGAGACCTTACAGATACACAGCCAGAGCACCCTGAGAGCACCTGATCTGGGAAGCTAAGCAGGGTCGGGCCTGGTCAGTGCTTGGATGGGAGACCAGCTGGGAATAGCGGGTGCTGTGGGCTGAGCCAACACTGGGCCCTTGTGGCCAGGAAGCCAATGGTACCTGGGGTGGGTTAGAAGGGGGTGGTCAGTAGGTCAGAGAGGTTCTCCTGCCCCTCTGCTCTGCCCTGGGGAGACCACACCTGGAATCTTGTGTCCAGTTGTGGCCCCTCAGTTCCAGCAGGACAGGGAACTGCTGGAGAGGGTCCAGCGCAGCCACCAAGATGCTGGAGGGAGTGGAGCATCTCCCGTGTGAGGAAAGGCTGAGGGAGCTGGGGCTCTGGAGCTGGACAAGAGGAGACTGAGGGGGGACTCATTCATGGGGATCAATACGGAAAGGGGGAGTGTCAGGAGGATGGAGCCAGGCTCTTCTGGTGACAACCAGGGACAGGACAAGGGGCAATGGGTGCAAACTGGAACACAAGAGGTTCCATTTAAATTTGAGAAGAAGCTTGTTGGGGTGAGGGTGTCAGAGCCTGTCCCAGGCTGCCCAGGGGGGTTGTGGAGTCTCCTTCTGTGCAGACATTCCAACCCCCTGGACACCTTCCTGTGTAACCTCAGCTGGGTGTTCCTGCTCCGGGGGGGATTGCACTGGATGGGCTTTCAGGGCCCTTCCACCCTGCCACCCCGTGACTGACTGTGACCCCGCGCTGTCCCGCAGGCCCCGGCAGCCCCGGCGTGGACGCCTCCTCGGTGGTGACGGTGCCCAAGCCGTCCACGCCGTCCCGCCTCTCGTTCTTCATGCGCCAGGCCAGCGCGGCCCCCGAGGCGGCCGCCCCCGCGCCGCGCTCCCCCGGCACACCCGCCGGCAGCCCCGGCCACCGCGCCCGCTGGGACGAGGTGGCGGAGCTGGACAGGAACTACCTGGAGTACCTGCGGGACGCGCGGCGCAGCATCGACCGCTGCGCATGGGCCTGCCGCGTCTGGTCCGCGCCCTACGACGGCGAGGAGCCCGGCGGCCCCCCGGGGCCCCCCACCCCGCGGACTAAGAAACGGGGGCTGCCGGAGGAGGGGGCCGGGGAGGCGCCCCCGCGGGGCGCGGAGCCCGGCGCGGGGGGGGCCGGCCCCGCGGAGCAGGACTCGGGGAGCCTGGTGAACGGGGCGCACGGGCCGGCGGAGCCGGGGCGGCCCGAGGGGGACGTGGCGGTGAAGAAGGTTCGGCGCAGCCCCCAGGGCGACGGCGCGGGGCCCCCCCCCGAGCGGGAGCAGCGGCCGGTCCCGGCGCAGAACGGGGCCCCCCCGGGCTGGGAGCCGCTGCCCTCGGTGGACTCGCTGATCGAGGAGCTGCTGGCCCGGGCGCCGGCCGAGCCCAACGGCGCCGGCGTCAGCATCGAGGCGTTCACCGAGGAGCTGCGGGAGATCGAGGCCGAGATGAGGAACGGCGGCGCGGGGGCCCTGCCCGCCCCCCCGGAGCCCCCCGAGCCGTCCCGCGAGGAGGAGGAGGAGGAGGCCTTCGCCGGCTTCGCCGCGCCGCCCGAGGGGGACGCCGCGGGCCGGGCGCTGGCGCGGGCGCCGGAGCCGCTGGCGCAGGCCGTGGCCAGCCCGCCGCGCGCCCTGGGGCCGCCCCCCAGCCAGCCCTTCACAGGTGGGGCCGCGGCCGGGTCCGGGGGGGCTCCCGCGCCCGGCGCCCCCTGACGCGTCCCCCCGCAGGCCCCTTCGTGTCGGCGCTGTTCGCCAAGCTGGAGAACATGCTGCACAACTCGCTGTACGTGAACTTCCTGCTGACCGGGCTGGTGGCCCAGCTGGCCTGTTACCCGCAGCCGCTGCTGCGCTCCTTCCTGCTCAACACCAACATGGTCTTCCAGCCCAGCGTCAAGTCCCTGCTGCAGGTACCGCGGCGCACGGGCGGCGGTGACGGCGGCGGCACCTGCGCCGGCCTGTGGCCAAGAGGCCACCAGCATCCCGGCTGGTGCCAGCACTGGGGTGGCCAGCAGGCCCAGGGCAGCGACCGTCCCTGTGCTGGGAATGGGGAGGACAAACCCAAACCCTGGGGCAGTTCTGGGCCCCTCACGCCAAGAAAGGCCTTGAGGTGCTGGAGCAAGTGGAGAGAAGGGAACGGAGCTGGTGAGGGGCTGGAGCACAATGTGATGGAGACTGAGGGACCTGGGGGATCAGCTGGAGAACAGGAGCTGAGGGGAGACCTTCTGATCTCTGAACTGCCTGAAAGGAGCTTGGAGCCAGGGGGGTCGGGCTCTGCTCCCCAGGAACAAGCGCCAGGAGCAGAGGAAACGGCCTCAAGTTGCGCCAGGGGAGGTTGAGGTTGGATGTGGGAACAATTTCTTCCCCAAAGGGCTGTGGGGCATTGAACAGGCTGCCCAGGGCAGTGCTGGAGTCACCATCCCTGGAGGGCTGGACAGACGGACAGGAGGTTCTCAGGACATGGGGCAGTGCTGGGTGGGTTGTGGTTGGACTCCATGATCTCGGGGGGCTTTTCCAACCCAGCGGTTGTGTCTCGGTGCCCCCCGCTGCCCGGCCGTCACTCTGTCCCCTCGCCCGCAGGTCCTGGGCTCGGTGAAGAACAAGATCGAGAGCTTTGCTGCCAGCCAGGAGGACTTCCCGGCGCTGCTCTTCAAGGCCAAGAAGTACCTGATTGCGCGGGGGAAGCTGGACTGGTCGGATGTGCCGGGCGCGGTGCCGGCGCTGCGCCGCAGCGACGCGCTGGGTGAGGGGCTGGGGCTGGGGCGGCACGTGGTGCTGGGCAGGGGGCTGGGGGGTGCACTGGTGCTGAGCAGGGGGCTGGGGGTGCACTGGTGCTGGGCACAGGGCTGGGGGTGCACGTGGTGCTGGGCACAGGGCTGGGGCTGCACTGGTGCTGAGCACAGGGCTGGGGGTGCACGTGGTGCTGAGCACAGGGCTGGGGGTGCACTGGTGCTGAGCACAGGGCTGGGGGTGCACGTGGTGCTGGGCAGAGGGCTGGGGCTGCACGTGGTGCTGAGCACAGGGCTGGGGGTGCACTGGTGCTGGGCACAGGGCTGGGGCTGCACTGGTGCTGAGCACAGGGCTGGGGCGGCACTGGTGCTGAGCACAGGGCTGGGGCGGCACTGGTGCTGGGCACAGGGTTGGGGGTGCACGTGGTGCTGGGCACAGGGCTGGGGGTGCACTGGTGCTGGGCAGGGGGCTGGGGCTGCACGTGGTGCTGAGCAGAGGGCTGGGGCGGCACTGGTGCTGGGCACAGGGCTGGGGCGGCACTGGTGCTGGGCAGAGGGCTGGGGCTGCACTGGTGCTGAGCACAGGGCTGGGGCTGCACTGGTGCTGGGCAGAGGGCTGGGGTGCAGAGGAACCAGGGGGCTGGGGGGGCTGTGCGGGGGGGCCATGCTGGGGCTGGGCCGGACCCTGTACCCCTGTACAGGTCCCCGATCCCCCAAACCAGTCCCTGTCCCCTGTCCCACTCCCTGCCCCCGTGTCCTGGTTTGGGTCCCAGTCCCTGCCCCCCTGTCCCTGTTTGGGTCCCGGTCCCTGGCCCCTGGTCCCTGACCCCCTGTCCCTGTTTGGGTCCCGGTCCCTGGTCCCTGACCCCCTGTCCCTGTTTGGGTCCCGGTCCCTGGCCCCTGTCCTGTCCCTTCCTGCAGTGTCCTGGTTCGGGTCCTGGGTGGGGTCCCAGTTCCAGTCCCTGACCCCCGGTCCCCGTTGGGGTCCCTGTTCGGTTCCTGTTCAGTTCCCAGTTGGGGTCCCGGTTGGGGACCCTGTTTGGTTCCTGGTTGGGTCCCAGTTCGGTTCCTGGTTCAGTTCCCGGTTGGGTCTGGTTCGGTTCCCGGTTGGGTCCCGGTTGGGTTCTGGTTGGGTTCTGGTTCAGTTCCCGGTTGGGTTCCGGTTCGGTTCCCTGTCGGGTCCCGGTTGGGTTTCCTGTTCGGTTCCTGGTTGGGTTCCGGTTCGGTTCCCGGTCGGGTCCCGGTTGGGTCCCTGTTCGGTTCCTGGTCGGGTCCCGGTTGGGTCCCTGTTCGGTTCCCGGTTGGGTTCCGGTTGGGTCCCTGTTCGGTTCCCGGTCGGGTCCCGGTTGGGTTCCGGTTCGGTTCCCGGTTGGGTTCTGGTTCAGTTCCCAGTTGGGGTCTCGGTTGGGGTCCCTGTTAGGTTCCCGGTCGGGTCCCGGCTGTGTCCCGGCTGTGTCCCGGTTGGGTCCCGGTTGGGTTCCGGTTGGGTTCCAGTTCGGTTCCCGGTCGGGTCCCGGTTGGGTCCCTGTTCGGTTCCTGGTCGGGTCCCGGTTGGGTCCCTGTTCGGTTCCCGGTTGGGTTCCGGTTGGGTCCCTGTTCGGTTCCCGGTCGGGTCCCGGTTGGGTTCCGGTTCGGTTCCCGGTTGGGTTCTGGTTCAGTTCCCAGTTGGGGTCTCGGTTGGGGTCCCTGTTAGGTTCCCGGTCGGGTCCCGGCTGTGTCCCGGCTGTGTCCCGGCTGTGTCCCGGTTGGGTCCCGGTTGGGTTCCGGTTGGGTTCCGGTTCGGTTCCCGGTCGGGTCCCGGTTGGGTCCCTGTTCGGTTCCTGGTCGGGTCCCGGTTGGGTCCCTGTTCGGTTCCCGGTTGGGTTCCGGTTGGGTCCCTGTTCGGTTCCCGGTCGGGTCCCGGTTGGGTTCCGGTTCGGTTCCCGGTTGGGTTCTGGTTCAGTTCCCAGTTGGGGTCTCGGTTGGGGTCCCTGTTAGGTTCCCGGTCGGGTCCCGGCTGTGTCCCGGTTGGGTCCCGGTTGGGTTCCGGTTGGGTTCCGGTTCGGTTCCCGGTCGGGTCCCGGTTGGGTCCCTGTTCGGTTCCCGGTCGGGTCCCGGTTGGTCCCTGTTCGGTTCCCGGTCGGGTCCCGGTTCCCGTTCCCGTTCGGTGACCGCGGTCCCGTTGCAGCGCGGCCCCGGAAGCCGTCCCTGGGGGAGCTGCTGCTGCGGCACGCGCACAGCCCCACGCGTGCGCGGGCGGGCCCCCCCCCGCCGCCGGTGCCGCCGCTGCCGCTGTCCCGGGACGGGCCCGCGCCGCCCGCGCTGCGCGTCAAGAACGCCGTGTACTGCGCCGTCATCTTCTGCGAGTTCCTCAAGGAGCTGGCGGCCATCGCGCAGGCCCACGCCGTCACGTCGCCCTTCCTGAGCGAGCCCCCCGAGGAGTGACCCCCCCGCCCCGCGGCCCCGGGACACGGACCTTTTTAACTTATTGGGAACGGGCCGGGAGGCGCCCGGTCCGCGGGGCGCCAGGGCAGGACCCTGCGCGGCCCCGGCGCGCGGCTGCGGGGCGGGCTGGCTCTGCCCCCCGGGCCCCGCCGCGCCGGGGGGGGCGGGGGTCCCGCTGTCCCCCCGGCCCCTCTCTATGCAACAGCGCGGCCGGGGGGGCCGGGCCGGGGGGGCTGTGTCTGTGCTGTGTAACGCCCGTCGGAAATAAACGGTCTGGTCGAGGGATCCGCCTGCGCTGCCGGTTCGGGGGTGCGGGGGGGTCCCGGGGTGCGCCCGGCAGCGCTGCGGGTTCGGGGTGCGGGGGGTCCCGGGGTGAGCCCGGCAGCGCTGCGGGTTCGGGGTGCGGGGGGTCCCGGGGTGAGCCCGGCAGCGCTGCGGGTTCGGGGTGCGGGGGGTCCCGGTGTGAGCCCGGCAGCGCTGCGGGTTTAGGGTGCGGGGGGTCCCGGGGTGCGCCCGGCAGCGCTGCCGGTTCGGGGTGCGGGGGGGTCCCGGGGTGCGCCCGGCAGCGCTGCCGGATCGGGGTGCGGGGGGTCCCGGTGTGAGCCCGGCAGCGCTGCGGGTTCGGGGTGCGGGGGGTCCCGGGGTGCGCCCGGCAGCGCTGCGGGTTCGGGGGGTGCGTGGTGCTGCGCGGCCGCGGTGTCACACACGGGGGGCAGCCCTGGGGGTCCCCGGGGTGGGGGCAGCTCGTCCCCACTGTCCCGGGCGGGTGTCCCGTCATTCAGTGGCTGGGGACACGTCCTGCACCGTGTGCGCCCCCGGCCCCCCCTCTACCCTGGGGGCCTGAGACCCCTCCCGGGTGCTGGAGCAGGACCCCGAGCATCTCTGTGTGGGTGTGTGCGTGTCCATGTACACGTGTGTGTGTGTGTGCATGTACGTGTGTGCATGTGTGTCTGTGCATGTGCATGTGTGTCCATGTACATGTGTGTGCATGTGCGTCCATGCATATACGTGTGTATACATGTGTACATGTGTCTGTACGTGTCCGTGCATGCCTATGTGTGTTCGTGCATGTCCACGCGTGTCCGTGCCGGGGGCTGTGGGACCCTGTGCACACCGGGACGGCGGGTGGATCCGTGGGGGTGGGTGGGGCCCATGGAGACCCCGGCCCCATCTCGGGTTCCTGGGGCTCCGGGAGGCGGGGACACGGGGCCGGGACCCCTCAGCCCCCACAGGCCCGGGCTGCACCGGGACCCCCCCGGGGCTCCGGGGCGCGCTGGGGGGAAGCGGAGCTCAGAGCCCCCCCCGGCTTTGCGGTGCGGCCGCTCGGGGCGGGGGTTGGAGCAGAGATCCCGGAGCCGCTCCCGCGAGGAGGAGGAGGAGGAGGCGGATGCGGCGGCTCCAGCCGCGGGCGGCGGGGGCTGCGGGCTCTGCGGGCTCTGCGGGCTCTGCGGGGCGCGGGGCGCGGGGCGGGGCGTCTGCACCGCGGGGCCCGCAGGAACGGCCCCTGTTGGAGGGGAGCGCTCTGGGATGGGGAACAGCCGGTTTTCCGTCGTTCTCTGTCCCAAAGGAGGGACTTGGGTGGGACGGGCGGGGGGGACCCCGCGGCGCAGGGAGCAGACCCAGCGAGAGCAGCAGCAGCTCGGTGCACACGGGCAGAGGGGACCTGGGCGGTGGGGACGAGTGACTGCGGGGACATGGTACAAGAAGGGGACACGCAGCACAAGAAGGGGACACATGGCGTGAGAAGGGGACACACGGCACAAGAAGGGGACACATGGCATGAGAAGGGGACACATGGCACGAGAAGGGGACACACGGCACAAGAAGGGGACACATGGCATGAGAAGGGGACACAGGGCACGAGAAGGGGACACGTGGCACGAGAAGGGGACACGGCATGAGAAGGGGACACACGGCACAAGAAGGGGACACGTGGCACGAGAAGGGGACACGGCATGAGAAGGGGACACACTGCACGAGAAGGGGACACGTGGCACGAGAAGGGGACACGGCATGAGAAGGGGACACGCTGCACGAGAAGGGGACATGGCACGAGAAGGGGATACTTGGCACGAGAAGGGGACACGCTGCACGAGAAGGGGACACTTGGCACGAGAAGGGGACACGGCATGAGAAGGGGACACGCTGCACGAGAAGGGGACATGGCACGAGAAGGGGACACACGGCACAAGAAGGGGACACAGGGCACGAGAAGGGGACACTTGGCACGAGAAAGGGACACGCGGCACGAGAAGGGGACACGTGGCACGAGAAGGGTACACGCTGCACGAGAAGGGGACACATGGCACGAGAAGGGGACACACGGCACAAGAAGGGGACACATGGCACGAGAAGGGGACACGCGGCACGAGAACAGGACACGCTGCAGAACCCGCGTGTGCTCACAGGGGAGGGGGTTCACACCTCCGCATTGCCCTGGGATCCCCGCAGCCACCACCCCCTGCGCTCAGGGGACAGTGGGGACAGCTCTGTGCCCAAGGGACAGTAGGGAATGTCCTGTGCCCGGGGGATAGTGGGGACTCTCCTGCACCCAGGGGACAGCAGGAACAGCCCTGCCCAAGGGACAGCCCTGTGCCCAGGGGACAGTGGGAACAGCTCTGTGCCCAGGGGACAATAGGGACTGTCCTGTGCTCACGGGACAGCAGGGACAGCCCTGCCCAAGGGGACAGTGGGGACAGTCCTGCCCCCAGGGGACAGCAGGGACAGCCCTGCCCAAGGGGACAGTGGGGACAGCTCTGTGTCCAGGGTCCCTCTCCCCCTGCCCAGTCTCCAATGGTACCTGGTATTTGGTGACAATCACGAGAGGCAGGTAACAAAGTGTGTTACCCCAGCTGTCCCCACCAATAATTCCCGTGCGCCGGGGCTGGACAGACAGACAGACCCACCGTGGCAAACCCTCCATGGGGCGCGCTGAGCCCCGTTTGACCGCTCCGTGCCTTCGGCTTCCCCGGCGCCCGGCACGACGCAACCGTTGGTCACCGGGTGGCGGGGCAGCTGGGCGTTCAGCGCCATTCATGGAACACGCTGGGCAGACGGGGATTTCCACCCGGGACATGTTCACATGGGCTTATCCCGGGTTTTCCACCGGGACAGAGCCCAGAGACCAAACCGGAGCGCTGGGGAAGCTCTGGGTCTGTGGTCCCAGCGCTGAGGGTGGTGGGAGCCCGGGCAGGTTCCCAGAGCCGTGGTGGATGAGCCATCCCTGAGACACCCCAGGCCAGGCTGGACGGGCTCTGAGCACCCTGAGCTGGTGACGCTGTCCCTGTCATGGCAGGGGGGGCACTGGGGGGTGGGACGGTCCCTCCCTCACAATCCAGCTGTGACTCTAGTGGTTTCCATCACAGGACGCAGCGTTAACACACCCGGACCCGCGGGAGCGCTTGGCTCCCTGTTCCTCCGAACCGCCTGGGGACCCTTTGCGTCCCCATCCCCACGAGATCCCGGCGCGGAACCAGCTCTTCCCCCCGCTCCGAGCCGGGCCCGGCGGGGTCTGGCTGCCCCGCGGCTCCTCAGACCGAGGACGTTCCGCGGGGACGTCACCGCTGCCCGGGGACCCCGGGAGCACTGGGGGTGTCCCCTGCACCTCCCGCTCCGGCCGGAGATGTCACCTCCCCAGCCCGGGTATTCACCATCTGTGACCAGTGACCTCGAGTGCATCGCCCTTCGCTGGGTCACAGAACCACAGAGTCATTTAGGTTGGAAAAGCCCCTCCAGATCACCGAGTCCAACCATAACCCACCCTGTCCCTGTCCCATGTCCTGAGAACCTCCTGTCCGTCTGTCCAGCCCTCCAGGGATGGTGACTCCAGCACTGCCCTGGGCAGCCTGTTCAATGCCCCACAGCCCTTTGGGGAAGAAATTGTTCCCAGATCCAACCTCAACCTCCCCTGGCACAACTTGAGGCCGTTTCCCAGCCACCTCCATCGCAGCCGGGCTGGAATCCTGGGGGTTCTGTGCGCACCACCGATGTCGCATCCCTGATCCCAAGGCTCTATTTCTGCTTTGCAGCTGAGATGGATTTGTGACCGACCATCCCCAGGGGAGCGGCGCCGGGCGCTCCCGTTCCCCTTCTTTGCCCCGTTTCCCTCCGCGGTGGCCACGGACGCTCAGAGACGTGGAGTCGCCGCCCCCGAGGTGGCCGTGGATCCCCCGTGTCGGTGTCCCTGTGACCGCTGGGGTCCGTGTCACCCGTGTGCTGGCACCGCGGGTGCTGTTCAGGCGCGTCCCGCAGCGGCTCCAGCGCTTCCCAGCGCCCCGGGGAAGCCGCTGCCCGGCTTCTGCAGCCGAGTCACATCCAGCCCCTGGTGCTCAGAAAAGCATCTTCTGTCAATCTGCAGATCCCGGCTCGGCAGGAGCTGCACCGAGGCCGATAACCCTGGCCGAGGGTTCAGCTCCATCGGTGTGTGTGAGCTGCCGCAAAAACGGGCTGTTGTTTGCAAATATCTCAAAGCTGCTTTTGAGAAGGTGGGAAGGATTTCGCAGCGTTTGGTAACAAGGTGGAGCGGCAGAGCCCGGGTGCACGTTCTGTGTGTGCTGGGAAGGAGCGAGATGGGGACGGTGTTTGTGCTGGTCCTGAGCACAGACACACATGGAGCTGCTGGAGAGGGGCTGGAGCAGCCCCAGGAATGACCCGAGGCTGGAACAGCTCTGCTGGGGACAGGTGAGAGAGTTGGGGTGTTCAGCTGGAGAACAGAAGCTCCGAGAGACCTTAGTGTGGCCTTTCCGGACTGAAAAGGGGCCAATGAGAAAGATGGGACAGACTTTTGAGCAGGGCCTGTTGTGACAGGACAAGGGGTGATGGTTTTAAACTAAAGGAGGGAGATTCAGACTGGATATGAGGAATTGTTGCCCTGAGGGTGGTGAGAGCCTGGCCCAGGTTGGGCAGAGAGGTGGTGGCTGAACCATCCCTGAGACACCCCAGGCCAGGCTGGACGGGGCTCTGAGCAACCTGAGCTGGTGAAGATGTCCCTGCTCATGGCAGGGGGGGCTCTGGATGGGCTCTGACCACCCTTTCACTGCAACCCCATGATCTCCAAGCAGCACGTCGCCCTGGTCCCTGCATTGCGACCCCGTCTCCTGGCTGTGTGACTGCGCAGTGCCGGGTCCCGGTCCCGCGGGCGCTGCCGGGAGCTGTTTGAGCAGCGGGGTTGCGGGTGGTGACCAGAGCGGGTGCAGGACGGTGTGACCGCAGGACCCCGTCCCTCCCGTGTGCCCGGGGAGGGGACACCCCCCCGAGCGCTCCGGAGCGGGACCCCAGTGGTGGTTTGGGGACTGGAAATGGCGCTGGAGGTTGTGCCACTCGAGGCTGCCCCGGGGAAGCTGCTCAAACGGTGTTTTCTCCCCGTTCTCGGTTTCCCACAATCACTACAGGTTTCCCTGAGCTCTCCATGGCCAAACACGGCTACGGGCGGGCTGAGGAGCAGCCGGACACACGGACATCCGTCTGGGAACTGCGGCTCCCATTGGCACGGGCTCAGCCCCGGGATCTTCCCCCAGCAGCGCGGCTCCTGTTGGTTTGGAACTAAGGGTCAGTCCAGCCCTGTTTAATATTGTAAATCAATTAGCAGATGTATTTGGAAATCTATTCACTTCCTAACCTACTTACTTTATGATTTGCCGATAAATTTTTAATGAGAGTGTTATGCAACGGCTGAATAAAACGCCTTCCAGAAGTTAATTGGGCAGGGTCTATTTCCCATTAAAACGGGGCTGGAGCTCCAGTTCCCGTCGCCGACCAACGGCGCCGCATGTCTGGCGAACGAGAACGTTCATTGGAGACACAGCCCGTGCAGGTTTCTAATATTCGTGATTTCTGGAAGCAAAAGGAGCCGTTTATCTCCAAGCAGCAGAGATGATGAGGCTCCTTGTGCTTTGTCCCTGGTCAGCTCGGTGCCGGGGCCCCGCGGCTCCCAGGCCGACAGAAAGGAGCAGGAACAGGTGTCTGGATCCTGGAGCTGCTGGTTGGGCGGCGAAGCTGCCGCCTCGTCAAACACGGTGACGCTAACGAAGGGAAGGATCGGGTTTAATTAGCAGGGAGGCCACTTGTTCCCCTCCCTCTCCTCTCGCTGCTCTGGGAGCTGGTTCAGCTCACGGAACCGTCGGACAAGGGCCTGGAGAGCAGAAAAGCCGTTTTCTGCCCCCAAACCTGCTGGGAGGGAGATGGAGGGCGGTGAGACCCCTGCTCCGCTGGGCACCGCTCGGCGACCGTCCTGCTGCTGCTCTGCTCGCTGCTCTGGATGCTGCTCCGGTCAATGCTCCGGTTGCTGCTCTGGTCACAGCTCCAGTCGCTGCTCCAGCTGCCGCTCTGGATGCTGCTCTGGTCACTGCTCCAGCTGCCGCTCTGGATGCTGCGCCGGTTGCTGCTCCAGTTGCCGCTCTGGATGCTGCGCCGGTCACTGCTCCAGTTACTGCTCCAGTTGCTGCTCCAGTCTCTGCTCCGTTCGTGGCTCCTCCAGCAGCGTCTGAACGAGCGGGAGCAGCCGGATCCGTGTCTCTGCTCCGGGCAGATTGAACCCTCCCGCAGACCCTGACGGGCTCAGGTGGATCCAGCAGTGGATCCACGATGAACCCCAGATCCCGAGAGCACCAGGGACCCTGCGGCAGCTGGACAGGGACCTGCCAGGGGTCTGGCTGTTTGGCCAAGTCATGAATAATCATGTTTGGCCCAGCTCTGCCGGGTGCAAAGGGGTGACAGAGGTGCCCTGGGTGCCCCCTGGCAGGACGGGGGCTCCTGGGTGAAGATGCAGCCCTGGCAGGAACATCAGCTCTGGAGATCTGCTGGGATCCTGCACCCCAGCCTGGGGACCCTGTAAAACCCCCCTCGGGGATCCTGCACCCCCAGATCAGGGATCCTGCTCCTCCTCCCCAGCCCTGACCCCACCGTCCTTCGGATTTCAGCAGAGACACCTCCAGCACCAAACCCCCCTGTGCTGGGCACGCTGAGGCCAAACCGCCAATCCTGGGGCAGCTCTGTGCCCCTCATGCCAAGAAAGGGCTTGAGGTGCTGGAGCGAGTGGAGAGAAGGGAACGGAGCTGGTGAGGGGCTGGAGCACAAGTGTGATGGAGCGGCTGAGGGACCTGGGGGGTTCAGCTGGAGAACAGGAGCTGAGGGGAGACCTTCTGATCTCTGAACTGCCTGAAAGGAGCTTGGAGCCAGGGGGGTCGGGCTCTGCTCCCCAGGAACAAGCGCCAGGAGCAGAGGAAACGGCCTCAAGTTGCGCCAGGGGAGGTTGAGGTTGGATGTGGGAACAATTTCTTCCCCAAAGGGCTGTGGGGCATTGGAACAGGCTGCCCAGGGCAGTGCTGGAGCCACCATCCCTGGAGGGCTGGACAGACGGACAGGAGGTTCTCAGGACATGGGGCAGGACCAGGGCTGGGTTGTGGTTGGACTCGGTGATCTTGAGGGGCTTTTCCCACCAAAGTGATTCTGTGACACCCCCAGCAGCCTGTTCCCAGGGTCCCGCAGGCGACAGCCCCAGCACAACCCCCTGCAGACACCAGACAGGCCGGTTCACCTGGTTACAGCCCCGCCAGGGTCGGGCTGAGCGCGGTGGCAAGAGGTGGCAGCGGGGACACCGGGCTGAGGGTCCCCCCTGTGCGGGGAAACACATCTGACCCGGCTGCTGTTCACCCGTGTCCTGGTGAAAACCGACCTGGGGCTCAGAACCCTCCTGATCAGTGGGCGCCAACAAAAACACCTCAGTGGGAAGATCCACGGGATCCTGGGCTCTTCTGGGTGCTTAGAAAGGGCCCATAAGAAAGCTGGGGACAGACTTCTCCTCCCCAGGGACTCACTGCCAGTGCTGGCCTGGGGGAGGTGATGCTGCCGGCTGGACCAGATGGTTTACAACACAGAATTGTGGTTGTTCCGCCTGTGTTCCTCACCCAACAGCCCTCCCGCTGCTTCTGGACCAGCACGTCACCCACTCCCTGTCCCACTGTCCCTCCCACTCCGCCCCACCGCAGCAGCTCAATGGTGGAACCAGCCCCTCTATAAAATCCTGCAGAAAAAGCCATTTGTTCAGCATTGATTCCCATGTCCTGGGTCACCAGCCCGTGACAACACACTTGGACACTTTGTGTGTGAAACCACCACATGGCGGATTCCTCTTTAAATACAGATTCAAGCTCCCAGAGGAATTCTCTTTGAAACCACCTCTGTCTGTGTCTGTTACCGCTAAGAGGCTTCAGGTTCTGATCTCCCATCAGCTGCCGGGAGGGCGAGACACCGAACCAGGACCCCGTGCTGCGCTGGGAACCTGCCAGACTGCAGAAAGTGACCAAAAGGCATCAGAGCGTGTCCCCTCCTGTGGTTCTGCTGTGCCCCAGCAACATTAAAAGGGCTCCGTGAGCAGGACCTGAGCACACGCTCCCCCGGCCCGCACCCAAACGCCTCATTTCTGAACAGAAACCCGGAGGATGGGGTCGGGGTGTGTCAATGTCCTGTTTGGCTCCAGCGCAGCGCTGCTCCCGCCCCTCCCCGTACCGTGCTGTGCTCACACGCCGTATTCACTGCGGCTGACACACGCCGGGCGCCTTTTTACAAAAGTTTTATTCGTCCTGCGGCTCTTGCGCCGGCTGCTTTTAGAACTTCTGGAACTGCTTCTTGGTGCCCGCGGCCTTGGTGACCTTGAGCACGTTGAAGCGGACGGTCTTGCTGAGGGGCCGGCACTCTCCCACGGTGACGATGTCGCCGATCTGCACGTCCCTGCAACGACACCCCCGCGCTGCCATGTCCCTGCGCCTGCAGCCACGTGCGCCGGCGCAGCCGCTCGGTGCCACCGAGAGCGACCTCGGTGTGCAAACGTCACACAAGCTCTGATGTTCAGAGCTGCGAAGGCGAACGTGCCGCGGGGTCCGTCGCCCGCACTGAAGTCGGACTGGAGGCTCAGCAGCAGCTTTCTGAGCGGGGTGAGCTGAGCGCGAAGGGAACCGGGGAGCGCCCGCTCCAGTCACAGTATCACAGTGTCACAGTATGTTTGGGATTGGAAGGGCCCTGGAAAGCTCATCCAGTGCAATCCCCCCATGGAGCAGGAACACCCAGCTGAGGTTCCACAGGAAGGTGTCCAGGCGGGTTGGAATGTCTGCACAGAAGGAGACTCCACAACCCCCTGGGCAGCCTGGGCCAGGCTCTGACACCCTCACTGAGAAGAAGTTTCTTCTCAAATTTAAGTGGAACCTCTTGTGTTCCAGCTTGATCCCATTACCCCTTGTCCTATCATTGTTTGCCACTGAGAAGAGCCTGGCTCCATCCTCCTGGCACTCACCCTTTATATATTTATAAACATTAATAAGGTCACCCCTCAGTCTCCTCTTCTCCAAACTAAAGAGCCCCAGCTCCCTCAGCCTTTCCTCACACGGGAGATGCTCCACTCCCTCCAGCATCTTTGTTGCCCTACGCTGGACTCTCTCCAGCAGTTCCCTGTCCTGCTGGAACTGAGGGGCCACAGCTGGACACAATATTCCAGATGGGGTCTCACCAGGGCAGAGCAGAGGGGAAGGAGGACACGCCGGCTCAAAGCGCTTCTCAACCCACATCAGCTGGGCTGCGGTGCTAGTCCTGGCTTTTCTGCCAAGCTGCACTGCAAAAACCGGCTTAGGAAACAAAAACCTGCCGCCCTTCGAACCTGCTGCCTTCTGCCTCAGTGTTTGCTCAGAAACACCCGTTTTGTGCCGTTTCTGCAGCCCTGTCCTGCTGCGTGGCCCCCGCGCGGTTCAGCAGGTGCCGTTGGCACTGTCAGCAGCCCCCGCGCAGCCGGGGCTCTGCAGACCATCGTGAGACTGGACATCACCACCGCGACGCTTTCTGCGCTAAAGCCGAGCTCAGCAGCATAAAATACCTATATAAGCAGACATACGAGGCGCTCAGAGCACTGTCCCCCTGTCCCCGCGGGGTACGCACCTGAAGCACGGGGAGAGGTGCACGGACATGTTCTTGTGGCGCTTCTCGAAGCGGTTGTACTTGCGGATGTAGTGCAGGTAGTCGCGGCGGATGACGATGGTGCGCTGCATCTTCATCTTGGTCACCACACCTGGGGACAAAGCGGGGGACGCCACAGCCATGAGGATGAGGAAACACACGCTGAGCAGCGGCAAACCGGGCTGGAGATTTGGGGTGTAACTCCCAGAAAACAGGGATTCGACGGAGCGACCCAAGAGGATCGGCAGGGACAAGTGGCAACTGACACGTCAGGGCAGCAGCACCTTCAGTTCCACTAATTTCTCCTTTTTTGCCCCCCAAATCAGCCCCAACACACCCTGAGGGATACTGTGGGACCCTGTGCTACCAGGCGAACGAGCTCTATTACTGCCAGGCTACAAAACTCCAATTTCTACTACCAAACAAATGATTTTTCCCATTTTTTGAAGGTTTCTAAGCACACGGTGCCCCCTTCCCTAGAACCAACGCTCCCTGCTGCTCTATCGCATCAACATCTGCACCCGCCCAGCACATCTGGAGGGAGCGCTGCCAGCTGCCGGTCCTGCCGCCAGCATCAGCGAAGCCGTGTGGCGGTGTCGTCAGAGCCCAGCGCGGGCTCGGCAGACCATCGTGAGACAAACCATCATCTGCGGCGGCAGGACCAGCGCGGCGCGCGGGCTTCACCCCGCAACTCACCCGAGAGGATCCGGCCCCGGATGGAGACGTTACCGGTGAAGGGACATTTCTTGTCGATGTACGTGCCCTCGATCGCCTGCACAGAGAAACCACACCAGAGCCCAGATGTGCCAGGGGGTCAGTGGGACGTTAGGAAAAGGTTCTTCCCCAGAGGGGCTGGACACTGAACAGGCTCCCCAGGGAGGGGTCATGGCCCCAACCTGACAGTGTTCAAGAGACTGGACACCGTCCTCAGACACACGGGGTGACCTGCGGGGTGTCCTCTGCAGGGACAGCAGTTGCAACCGATGATCTGTGAGTCCCTCCAGCTCAGGACACCCTGTGATTCTGTGACTCAAATCCTGGGGTCAGTTTTGGGCCCCTCAGTGTAGGAGCGAATTCCCAGCAGGACCCTGTTGTGTTCCAGCTTCCTGCACCCAAAGGCTGTGGCAGACACGCTACAACCCCCAGGTCTATATATCAATAAATAATGCCCTTCTGAGGATTCCTCTCCCTGCTCTCCACGCAAAGAACCAACAACTGACTCGAGCGCAGCTGCTCCAGCACTTTACAACCCTCCATATCTCACTTTAAAATAAAAGGAAATCACCTTTCCTTGCTATCCTTCCTCTTGCTACTCACAAGTAAACACTTGATTAATAAAATAGCATAACAATTATTTTTTTCCTATTCCTCTCCAAGCAGTTATTAACCTCCCATGCTTTGTATATCTAGGAAATAATATAAGCCTAAACTCCTTATTCACACTACTTTGCCCTGTTAAGTTCCTTTTTCACTTCTCACTCCCACACGTGCTACTGTTTATATTTCATGTTATATATTCTGTGATTCTATGACTCGAATCCTGGGGTCAGTTTGGGGCACTGCAGGGCTCACAGACACCGACCTGCCTCACTTTACCTGTCTCATTCTTCTCATTCTAATAACCCTCTCCCCTTATTGATTTATTGAAAACACGGCTTCCTGGCTCCTTGGCTGATCTTCCCCCTCGACGGAATTTTTAAATACAGGTATCAGTTTGTATTCTGGGATCAGTTCAAAGAGACTTTGTTTTCCATTAAGGATTCATAGCCTAATGTCTCTTGGTCCTTCCCCGACTGGGGTCAGGCGCCAGGTCCCCAGTTTTGTAAAAACAACATTAAACGTTCCTTACAAAGCGCCAGAAGGAAACAGCCTCAGGATTATCAGCATCCAGATGGACAAACAGCACCATAGCTCAGAGGACCCACAGCTACAAGTGGAAATTATTACGGTCCTTCTGTACTTAACAGGGGCTCAAAATCCTCTTGATTTGTGTGCACGAACAAAAACACCTCGGGGTGAAGACCCGCAAAATTCTGCGTCTTTTTCTGCTCAATAGTGTTGTAGTTGAGCTAACCTTTACTATATTCAGTTGAGCTAACTTTTACTATATCCAGGGTTTTTCTGTGTTTGGTTTTGTGGATGGTGTCCAGGATGCTGTGTCTAAGGTTTTTGCTTTACTTTTGCTTGATGCTGTGTCCAAGGTTTTCGCTTGATGCTGTGTCCAGGGTTTTCACTTTATTTTGAAGTTTTTCAGTTTGTATCCAAGTAGATGTGCATTCAAGCATGTTCTTATATAACCAAACCCTATTCTTAAAATTGACATAGATTTATGACCTATTCTTTAAAAACAGGTAACTGAGAAACAGCTGCAAAACATGCGAATGTTACTTTAACGACTGATAAACATGCGAATGTTACTTAGCATCGCTTAGATAGACAGTTTGTGTTAGAATAGGTGTGGAATATGCTAATGGCTGTCAAGAATTGTAATGAATATGTATGTGACCAAATTGTACAAATGTAGTGAAGTTCAAATCAGTGTCTGAAGCTTTGGGTGTGAACCCCTGGTTTCCCAGCGCTGGAATAAAGCACCGCGTAGAACTACGCCCGTGGTTATGTGTCCTGATTGCTAACAATAGGGGCCCATAAGATGGGGCCTGTTGTGTTAGGACAAGGGGTGATGGTTTAAACTAAAGGAGGGAGATTCAGGCTGGACATGAGGAAGAAATTGTTGCCCCTGAAGGCGAAAAGAGCCTGGGAAGGCCCCTCCAACCTAATTCCCCCTTTAAACCTCTTACCTCCTTGGGAGTCTTGAATCCCAGCCCAATATTCCTATAGTAACGAGGCAACTTCTCCTTGCCGCCCTCCCCCAGCAGCACCCGCTTCTTATTCTGGAAGATGGTGGGCTGCTTCTGGTAGGCCCGCTCGGTCTGGAGAGGGGAAGAGAAGGGATTATTACCACAAATCGCGGGGGTCGGTACCTCACATAAAGGCGCCCCCCCCCCCAGCCACGCTGCCGCGCCACAGGTCGCTCGTTGCCGCCCTCGCCGGGCCGGGCCGACCCCCCCGCGTCCCCCATCGCCCCTCCGGGGCGATGGGGGACGCGGGGGGGTCGGCCCGGCCCGCCGAGGGCGGTTTTTGGGGACATCCCGGTAGTCGCGGCCTAAACCCCGCGCAGCGCCCACCTGCGTGTCCGCCATCTTGAACCGCCTGGCGGAAAAGGAAGCGCAGCCCGCCCGCCGCTCCCCTTATCCCAAGGGGCGGGGCTTCGGCGGCGGCGCGTCACTTCCGGCGGCGCGCTGAGGGGAAGGGGAAGGGAAAGATGGCGGCGGGCGGGCGTTGGGAGCTTTGAATAGGGATTAATTATTACGCCGTTTTATTAATCCAGGGTCTAACGTGAGATGTGGAGGGTTGTAAAGCGTAAATCTTGTCTCCGCAAGGTTGCAGCTGGTGCTGTACAACTTCTTATTTAATGAAGTCCTGCTTTTTTAGCACAATTAGTTACACACAGCTCTAAACTAGATATTAATTATATGGTTTAAAATGTTAGCTTGTTAGTAGGCCCTTATATAGTTGCTTAACCCTTAAAATGTTAGTTCCCTCTATCAATATAACTTCCTAAACAAGTTTCATAACTTTTTACATACATACATACATACATTACTTTTTACTTTTAACCACCTTTCCCTTTTCCAAATTCAGAGTCCGTGCCTCATCTGGTTATACCTGTAAACATTAAACATCTCAGCACGAATCACAACTGTATTTTATACAGGCAGTTCTAGCCAGGCGGGGATTGGGCTCTTCTCCCAGGCATCAGCAATAGGACAAGGGGGCTTAAACTTCAATTTAGGCTGGAGATTAGAAAGCAATTCTGTGCAGAGAGTGGTCAGGATTGGAATGGCTGCCCAGGGAGGTGCTGGACTCACCGTCCTGGAGGGTTTTAAGCTGAGACTGTTATAAATGAAGACAAGTTTCTAAGCCAATTAATCAATTTTATTGAGCAAGCAAATTTAAAGCAAGCAGTAATTAGGCAAAACAGCGCTGGGTGACCGGGGGAAGCTCGGTTCCGCCACCGGGCACACCCTCCAGTCTTCGTGGGTGCTTATATACGTTTTTACACGTGTTCATGCATTGGTTGATGCTGTTTGCGGGCTTCCAGCAGCTCTCCAGATTGGTGGAAGGTGTTGCTGTGGGAGAATTTGCTGTGGAAAATGTTGCCTTTTGAGCCACTTGGATGTTGCTGGTTTCTGGCTTGAAAAAGCTGAGTCACTGGGGGGGTGCTTGTCCTCTGCACCCCCACAGTGGGTGCACCTGAAGCCTCCAAACATCCCCCACACTGGCCGCAGGCATCCAGCGCTCAGTGGCGCCTCGGCAATGGCCCTGGCCAGGGTGTCTGGGGCCAAACAAAAGAAGCTGTTAGCCTCAAGTACCAGAGAAAGAGGGAGATGCGCCCCCTCCTTCCAAACTGAAGGGGGGGAAAGGGAAAGAGGGGGGGTTGCATCCAGGCATTCAGGCCTTGGTTTTAACTGTCACTACAAAGTTCTACAAAACAGAATCAAACTTGTACAAACACAGTTACTGCTTACAACAACATACATAATATAACACAACATACATAATACAGCTGAGTTCCACTTGATTTGATCAACAATAACAATTTTGATCATTTACTTATTACAAGACTTAGTGCCATGATCTGGTCAATGGGCTGGAGTTGGACCAAGGGTTGGACTGGATGATCTCTGAGGGCTTTTCCAACCCACTCCATGCTGTGATTCTGTGACCCAAAAACATTCGGGTCTTCCTAAGGCAGCCCCAGGTGGTGTTCCCTTGTTCATCGGCCAGGAGAAGGACTCGGGAGGTGACGGGCGGGATCTCCTGCCCAGGAGAACATGGACTTCTTCAGGGACTCTCCAGTGAGGGAGATCTGGAGAGCAGCCCTGGCTGGGCTGGCTTTTCCTGAGCCAGGTATTGCTGAGCCGGGTTTTGCTGAGCCGGGTTTTCTTGATCTCTGTTTTGCTGAGCCAGGTTTTCCTGATCTCTGTTTTCCCGATTTGGGTTTTCCCAAGCCGGGCATTTCCTGAGCCGGGCTTTCCTGAGCCGGGCTTTCCTGAGCCAGGCTTACCTGAGCCAGGCTTTCCCGAGCCAGGCTTTTCTGAGCCAGGCTTTCCTGAGCCGGGCTTTCCCGAGCCGGGCTTTCCCGAGCCGGGCTTTCCTGAGCCGGGCATTTCCCGAGCCGGGCTTTCCTGAGCCAGGCTTTCCTGAGCTGGGCTTTCCTGAGCCGGGCTTACCTGAGCCAGGCTTACCTGAGCCAGGCTTTCCTGAGCTGGACTTTCCCGAGACGGGCTTTCCTGAGCTGGGCTTTCCCGAGCCGGGCTTTCCTGAGCCGGGTTTTCCCGAGCTGGGCTTTCCCGAGCTGGGCTTTCCTGAGCTGGGCTTTCCCGAGCCAGGCTTTCCTGAGCCGGGCTTTCCCGAGCCGGGTGTTTCTGCCTGCCCCAGCCGTGGGGACACTGACGGGACTCTGGCCGTGACCTCCAGAAAACGGGGCACCCTCCGCGTGGTCCCTCCGCACCTGGACAAGAGCGTGTGTTCCTTCGAGGCCTCTTTGAGAGCCCGTTGGCGATGTCACCGGGGTTGGGAGGTTTTGGTGACGTTGGCGTCCTGATGAGCGCATCACGTGCAGCGAGCGCCTCGGGAAAGGCGGCACATTGATCTTCACTCCGGCTTACATACAGGCAGCACTATAATCCAACGTTACCGCCATGCGAGTAAACATACATCGAACCAGCAGCGTGTGGTGCCTTGTTTACTGTGGGGATTAAAGGGAGAATGAAGGGCTTTTTAGAGCTCTTGTGCTGGCAGGTGTTGTGTTCTCTCTTAGTCATCGTCCTCCTCGGCAGGGGCAAGTCCTGCAGCTGGCAGCACTGTCTGTCCATGGAGCGTGGCTGGTGGAGCACACCATGGGGTGATTCCACGCAGAAATGGGGGAGCGGGTAGGTAGTCGGTAGGAAAAGCTCAAGGAGTTTTATATTGATTGTCTTCAAAGTCCTTTCAAACTCTTGGGGGACGCAGCACGGGATGGGGATGCGCAACTAGGTTATTTTGGAAATACCATCCTTCTGCCCGAGTTATCCATGCACTCATGAATAAATAAAGAAAAAAACATTTCTTTACTCATCTCTTTGGCACTGAAAATGAAACTGAGTCATCTGCAGCCTTTAACTGGTCAGGCATTCTCGTGCGCAGGGGGATGAAGAATGAGACCAGTCTCTTTGGGTGGCAGAGCCTGTGGGCGGCTGGGGGCTGCTCAGCGGCAGCTGCTGCGGGGAAGGGGCTGGTTGGGGAGCAGAACGAGGGGCCATGGGGGTGTTGGACCCCTGAGCTTCATCCTGATGAGCAAAGCGAAAGGGAATTCAGCCCATGGCTCAATCAGGAGTCCCTGGTTAACCCTGGTTGATGGTGGCAGAGCACAGCGCCGCGGCTCCGTGGGGGCACACGCGTCACGGTGGGCGCTGGAGGCCAAGAAGGCTCTTCCATCGCAAGGCGCCGGCCAGGCGGGGGGATGAGGGGTCGCTGGTGCTCCGGTCCCACCGCGACACGTCCCCTGGCCCCGCAGCAGCCTCTGCTGAGGCCTTTGACACAGTCTCCACAGCATCCTCACAGCTCAGTCGAGGAGGGGTGGTCTGGACAATAGAGTAGGGAGGTGGGTTGCAAACTGGCTTAAGGAGAGAAGCCAGAGAGTGGTGGTCAATGGTGCGGAGTCCAGTGGAGGCCAGTATCTAGTGCAGAGCCTCAGGGGGCAGTACTGGGGCCAATATTATTCAATATATTCATTAACGATTTAGACGAGGGAATAGAGTGACTGTCAGCAAGTTTGCTGGTGACACCAAGCTGGGAGCAGTGGTGACACTGGAAGCTGTGCTGCCATCAGAGACCTGGACAGGCTGGAGAGCTGGGCGGGGAATAACCTGATGAAATTTAACAAGGGCAAGTGTAGAGTCCTGCATCTGGGCAGGAACAACCCCAGGTTCCAGTATAGGTTGGGAAATTCCATATTAGAGAGCAGTGTAGGGGAAAGGGACCTGGGGCTCCTGGGGACAGCAGGGTGACCATGAGCCAGCACTGGGCCCCTGTGGCCAGGAAGCCAATGGGACCTGGGGTGGGTTAGAAGGGGGTGGTCAGTAGGTCAGAGAGGTTCTCCTGCCCCTCTGCTCTGCCCTGGGGAGACCACACCTGGAATCTTGTGTCCAGTTGTGGCCCCTCAGTTCCAGCAGGACAGGGAACTGCTGCAGAGAGTCCAGCGCAGCCACCAAGATGCTGAAGGGAGTGGAGCATCTCCCGTGTGAGGAAAGGCTGAGGGAGCTGGGGCTCTTTAGTTTGGAGAAGAGGAGACTGAGGGGTGACCTTATTAATGTTTATAAATATATAAAGGGTGAGTGCCACGAGGATGGAGCCAGGCTCTGCTCGGTGGCAAACAATGATAGGACAAGGGGTAATGGGATCAAGCTGGAACACAAGAGGTTCCACTTACATTTGAGAAAAAACTTCTCAGTAAGGGTGTCAGAGCCTGGACCAGGCTGCCCAGGGGGGTTGTGGAGTCTCCTTCTCTGCAGACTTTCCAACCCCTGGACACCTTCCTGTGTAACCTCATCTGGGTGTTCCTGCTCCATGGGGGGATTGCACTGGATGATCTTCTGAGGTCCCTTCCAATCCCAAACATACTGTGATACTGTGAAATAGGCATTTCTGCCCGTGGCCTCAGCAGGAAACACTGGAGAACAGTGTGTGTGGGAGGAGGAAGCAGCGGAGGTGAAGCGCAGACACTGCAGGGAGGGGGTTTCCTCCGGGCGTTCTGGCTGCACCGGATACCGCGGAGCCTTTGTGGTGAGGAAATGTGCCCCATCCGTGTTGCGTTCCAGAGGAGACTCAGGGAACCTTCAGAGGCTGAGCCCAGGAAACGGTGACGACCCGTCAGGATGTTTCTTCTGCAGCTGCAAAGTGCTGAATTATTTCAAAATGATACAGGAAGAAAACAGAAAACTGTGCTCTTGTTCTACGACCAGCAGGGTGAGGTTAGAATGAGAGATTATCACAGAATCCCAGGATGTCGGGGTTGAAGGGCCCTGGAAAGCTCATCCAGTGCAATCCCCCCATGGAGCAGGAACACCCAGCTGAGGTTACACAGGAAGGTGTCCAGGCGGGTTGGAATGTCTGCAGAGAAGGAGACTCCACAACCCCCTGGGCAGCCTGGGCCAGGCTCTGCCACCCTCACCCCCAACAAGTTTCTTCTG
This sequence comes from Streptopelia decaocto, assembly GCF_964273445.1. Taxonomy (NCBI): domain Eukaryota; kingdom Metazoa; phylum Chordata; class Aves; order Columbiformes; family Columbidae; genus Streptopelia; species Streptopelia decaocto. Next base: position 212,705,111 of record NC_138663.1, on the reverse strand, counting down.
AGATTTCAGTGGAACCTCCTGTGTTCCAGTTTGCACCCATTGCCCCTTGTCCTGTCCCTGGTTGTCACCAGAAGAGCCTGGCTCCATCCTCCTGACACTCCCCCTTTCCATATTGATCCCCAGGAATGAGTCCCCCCTCAGTCTCCTCTTCTCCAAACCAAAGTGACCATGGATTATGGAACTACTTTTGCTGATGTTTTAAAAAATAGACTTGTAGTGACAGAACGTGGCCTGTTTGGGCAGGTTGGTCCTTTCCCGGTGTGCAGGGTTGGCCTCGGTGGTGTCTTGAAGTCCCAGAATCACAGCTGGTTTGGGTTGAAGGACCTTCCCAGCTCCCCAGTCCCCCCCTGCCATGAGCAGGGACATCGTCACAGCTCAGGGTGCTCAGAGCCCCGTCCAGCCTGGCCTGGGATGTCTCCAGGGATGGTTCAGCCACCACCTCTCCGGGTACCTGAGGGACACGGGTCCCATGGTGGCGCCAGGAGCAGCTCCCGGCCCCGGCCGTGCTGGGATCCGCTCCGGGAGCGGACTCGCCCTCAGCCCGGCTCACCCGGCGGCACAGCCGGGCCTGGATTAGTTAGTCCAGTGTCTAAATCCCAGCAATGCTGCTGATAGCAGGAACGGGACACCGGGGTCTAACTGCGCAGGGATGAATGGACACTGTAATTCCTTTTTAGTCCTGCTTAATTAGATCCTTGTTCCTGTGTCCTGGGCATTCCCGTCACCTGCCTGTTGTGTGTGACGAGATTGGTTCCTTTATCCGTGCCCTGAGCCCTCCCAGGTGCCAAACGTTCATGGTGTGCTGTGCTCAATGTGGTTGGCATTTTAATGGTTTGGTTAGACACTGAACTATCTGCACGCCCTCCTTACGGTGCCACAGGTATCTCATTTAGGCCTTTGTTGTTACTTATTCAGTATTTATTTAGTATTAACTATCCAGTCGCCTCCATCATCTCGTTGTAATACTGTTTTTCTCCAGTCAGGCCGGTGTTTTCTGGGATGTCAGCAATGTGTCCTGTGGCCAACGGGACCTGGGGTGTGTGAGGAGGAGTGTGGGCAGCAGGTCAGGGAGGTTGTTCCTCCCGCTCTGCTCTGCCCTGGGAGGCCCCGTCTGCAGAACTGGGGCCAGTGCTGGGCTCCCAGTGTAAGGACAAGGAGTCACTGGAGAGAGTCCAGGAGGGACACGAAGATGCTGAGGGGTCTGGAGCATCTTTGTGTGAGGAGACACTGAGAGAGCTGGGGCAATGCCGCCCACACTCCTGCAGCCAGCACACACTGCAGTGGGACTGGCCTGTGCCAGCCCAGCCACCACCAGTTCCCAACCATCACCAGTTCCCAACCATCACCAGTTCCCAACCATCACCAGTTCCCAACCATCACCAGTTCCCAACCACCACCAGCACCCAGCCATCACCAGTTCCCAACCACCACCAGTTCCCAACCACCACCAGTTCCCGACCATCACCAGTTCCCAACCATCACCAGTTCCCAGCCACCACCAGTTCCCAACCACCACCAGTTCCCAGCCACCACCAGTTCCCAACCATCACCAGCACCTGACCATCACCAGTTCCCAGCCACCACCAGTTCCCGACCATCACCAGTTCCCAACCATCACCAGTTCCCAGCCACCACCAGTTCCCAGCCACCACCAGTTCCTGACCATCACCAGTTCCCAGCCACCACCAGTTCCCAACCATCACCAGTTCCCAACCATCACCAGTTCCTGACCATCACCAGTTCCCAGCCACCACCAGTTCCCAACCATCACCAGTTCCCAACCATCACCAGTTCCCAGCCACCACCAGTTCCCAACCATCACCAGTTCCCAGCCATCACCAGTTCCCAACCATCACCAGTTCCCAGCCACCACCAGCTCCCAACCATCACCAGTTCCCAACCACCACCAGTTCCCAACCATCACCAGTTCCCAACCACCACCAGCACCCAGCCATCACCAGTTCCCAACCATCACCAGTTCCCAGCCACCACCAGTTCCCAACCATCGCCAGTTCCCAGCCACCACCAGTTCCCGACCATCGCCAGTTCCCATCACCAGTTCCCAACCATCACGAGCTCCCAGCCATCACCAGTTCCCATCACCAGTCCCAACCACCACCAGTTCCCAACCATCACGAGTTCCCAACCGTCACGAGTTCCCAGCCATCACCAGTTCCCACCACCAGTCCCAACCATCATGAGTTCCCATCACCAGATCCCAACGACCACCGGTGCCAACCATCTGCCTGTGTTGCGAGGACAAAGGAAATCTGCCCCAGGACCTTGAGCACGTTTTCTGGAGAGGACTCTCCTCTGGAGGGCTCTTGTGGATGCTCTCGTGTCAGGACGCCCGTGTGACCCGGGAAAGCCCAGCCCAGAGCCACCACCACGTGCAGGCTGCCAGGAGCCACACGTGTCCTTCCAGCTCTCCTGACACAGGCTGCAGCCTCCGCTGGGCTGCGGTTTGCATACAGAATATATGAGCATGTTCTGCTGATTGCTCAGCTGCCGTTGCCCTACTCAACCGTGTCTGTGTGCCCGGGCTGCAGATCCTCTGAAGAATGCATCGTGCCTCCTCTCTGCAGGACTTCAGCACATTGCAGAGCGAGTGCCACTGCAGATTAACTTCTAAATCTGCTGGGTTTCCAAATCCCAGAGAGTCATGAGCAGGGGAAGGACCAGGAGTCCATCGGAGGTCAAGAGACAGGACTCTGAGCAAACAGAAAATGGCCTGGGTTGGGGAGATAGATGGTTTGTGATGTGTGCATGTGAACTCGGGCTGTCCCCCTGCTCAGGGCTGTGTGAGCCTCCGGCCTTTGGCGATGAGCTGGAGCTGATAGTGTTTGAGCCTTTATCTATACTTTAGGCTCGGACTAAGAGGAAATGGCCTCAAGTTCCGCCAGGGAATGTTCAGATTGGATGTTAGGAAAAGATTATTAACGGAAAGGGCTGTGGGGCATTGGAACGGGCTGCCCAGGGCAGTGGAGGAGTCACCACCCTGGAGGGGTTTAAAGGGCGTTTAGACGAGGTTCTTATGGACATGAGTTAGTGCTGGAGTCAGGTTACGGTTTGACTTGATGATCTTGAGGGTCTCTTCCAACCAAAATGATTCTGTGATTCTATTTGCAGAAGCCTCCAAGCTTGAGCTCAGTTCACACAATTCCCATTAACTTGGCCAGGTCTCTGGTGCCTGATGACAGCCTGTAACTCCCCAACCACCCGTGTCACGCAGACCTGCGGAGCCACAGGGACAGTCACACGCTCACCGAAGACAGAGCAAAGTGCACCGGCAAAGAACAGGACCCGACGCACGGGACAACGAGCAACGGCACAGGAGGTTCCCCAGCTGCCTTGGGGCTCCGCGCTGGCTTCCTTGGGGAAGTCTGGATCGGACCGGGATTCCCCTGGTCAGCCGGCTGATCAAAAGTCAGCACTGGCCTCCGAGAAGCATTTCTCAGCACTTTGCCACCCGCTCTGGGCACGGGGCGCTCAGCCGGGAGGGGTGGGAAAAGGGGCACGTTGTGGGGCGGGAGCTGGAACACAGGACGGGGCAAAATGACACCCTGAACCAGGGTTTTAGTAAAAACCACAAAGTTTGTGCCATGGGGCTGGTCGGAGTGTTGCCCCGAGAGTGTTGCCGTCTCAGGTTTTGTTTCCTGGATTGACCTGTGCGATCTGCTCTGTGACCCTGTGTGATCTGCTCGGTGACCCCGTGTGATCTGCCCTGTGACCCCGTGTGATCTGCTCTGTGACCCTGTGTGATCTGCCCTGTGACCCCGTGTGATCTCCTCTGTGACCCCGTGTGATCTGCTCTGTGACCCCGTGTGATCTGCTCTGTGACCCCGCGCGATCTGCTCTGTGACCCCGCGCAATCTGCTCTGTGATCCCATGTGATCTGCTCGGTGACCCCGTGTGATCTGCTCTGTGACCCCGTGTGATCTGCCCTGTGACCCTGTGTGATCTGCTCTGTGACCCTGTGTGATCTGCTCTGTGATCCCATGTGATCTGCTCGGTGACCCCGTGTGATCTGCTCTGTGACCCCGTGTGATCTGCTCTGTGATCCCATGTGATCTGCTCGGTGACCCTGTGTGATCTGCCCTGTGACCCTGTGTGATCTGCTCGATGACTCTGTGTGATCTGCTCTGTGACCCCGTGTGATCTGCTCTGTGACCCTGTGTGATCTGCTCTGTGACCCTGCGTGATCTGCCCTGGTGACCCTGTGTGATCTGCTCTGTGACCCTGTGTGATCTGCCCTGTGACCCTGCGCGATCTGCTCTGTGACCCTGCGCGATCTGCTCTGTGACCCCGTGTGATCTGCCCTGTGACCCTGTGTGATCTGCTCCGTGACCCCGTGTGATCTGCTCTGTGACCCCGCGCGATCTGCTCTGTGATCCCATGTGATCTGCTCGGTGACCCCGTGTGATCTGCTCTGTGACCCCGTGCGATCTGCTCTGTGACCCTGTGTGATCTGCTCTGTGATCCCATGTGATCTGCTCGGTGACCCCGTGTGATCTGCTCTGTGACCCCCTGTGATCTGCCCTGTGACCCTGTGTGATCTGCTCGATGACTCTGTCTGATCTGCTCTGTGACCCCATGTGATCTGCTCTGTGATCCCATGTGATCTGCCCTGTGACCCTGCGTGATCTGCTCGGTGACCCTGTGTGATCTGCTCTGTGACCCCGTGTGATCTGCCCTGTGACCCCGTGTGATCTGCTCTGTGACCCTGCGCGATCTGCCCTCGTGACCCTGTGTGATCTGCTCTGTGACCCTGCGCGATCTGCTCTGGTTACCCTGTGCGATCTGCTCTGTGACCCTGCGTGATCTGCCCTGGTGACCCTGCGCGATCTGCTCTGTCACCGTGCGTGATTTGCCCTGGTGACCCTGCGTGATCTGCCCTGGTGACCCTGTGTGATCTGCTCAGTGACCCTGCGTGATCTGCTCTGTGACCCTGTGTGATCTGCTCTGTGACCCTGCGTGATCTGCCCTGGTGACCCTGTGTGATCTGCTCAGTGACCCTGCGTGATCTGCTCAGTGACCCTGCGTGATCTGCTCGGTGACCCTGTGTGACCTGCTCGGTGACCCTGTGTGATCTGCCCTGTGACCCTGTGTGAGCAGGGCTGGGCTGGGGATCTACAGAGGGACCAACCAGCCTGGGGTGCTGGGGTTGTGTGTCTGTGTGTCTGTGTCTCTGTGTCTCTGTGTCTGTCTCTGTCTCTCTGTGTCTCTGTGTGTCTGTGTCTCTGTGTGTCTGTGTGTCTGTGTCTGTGTGTCTGTGTCTGTGTGTCTGTGGTTCTGTGTGTCTGTGTGTCTGTCTCTGTGTCTCTGTGTCTCTGTGGTTCTGTGTCTCTGTGTCTCTGTGTCTCTGTGTCTCTGTGTGTCTGTGTGTCTGTCTGTGTCTGTGTGTGTGTCTGTTTGTCTCTGTGTCTCTGTGGTTCTGTGTGTCTGTGTGTCTGTGTCTCCGTGGTTCTGTGCCTCTGTGGTCTCTGGTTCTGTGTCTCTCTGGTTCTGTGTCTCTGTGTCTCTGTGGTCTCTGGTTCTGTGATCCGTGGCTCTGTGCCTCTGTGGTCTCTGTGTCTCTGGCTCTGTGATCCGTGGGTGCTGTGCTCTCCCGGCTCCAGCAGACCCCCCAGCCGAGCCGTGCTCTGCTCTCCCCCTCGCCTCTCCGGTTGCCGTGCTCCCCCGCTCGTTGCCGTCGTTCCTCGCGGTTGGTTTCCTGCGCGCCCCCGTTCCGGCGCAGCCCTCGGTGCCCTGTGGCCGTGCCTCGGGCAGGCTGCCCGTGGCCCTCTCACCCCATCCGTCTGTCTGCTGGCCTCCACGTCAGCGCGGACGCAGCAGCACCGACGTTGGTCCGGAAGGCCGAGGAAATGAGGGGCTGTCTGGAGATCTTCAGAGGAGCAAATTGCGTCTCCCTGGAAGGTTCCTGAAGCTCTTTAAAAAAGAAGCTGCTGTTTGTGCCAACAGCCCAACAATCCAATTTCAGGTTCATAAATGTAGCTTTGCTCAGGAGTTATTTGCATTTACCCCAAACTCAGGTACCAAACACCACAGAGACAACGTATTGCACATTTATTGTTGCTCGTTAGTGGAGGAGGCGCCGGGCAGAGCGACGACCAAAGTGGGGGCAGCACAGAGAGGCAGGAGCCAGGACGAGCCCCAGTGTGCGTGTGAGGGGAATCAACAGCTTCTGGTGTACGGAAAGCTCAGACGTTCGTTCCCAACACGTAACTCGGCTTCTGTCTCATAGTTTCATGCAGGATTATGTGCTGCTCCAGGAGCCCTAAGATGTGGTATTGCTCTTTCTCACCAAATAATTGTAAGCCAAGGATCTGGAGCTATGGATCCTCGGAGATGATGCTGAGATGTGTCCGGACTGAGCAGGTGTGGGGCTGGCGGTGCTCTGCCTTCCCGGTGCTTATATCGCTACTAATGAAAACACAGTGATGGAGTCGGTGGGAGCAGTTGGGTGGTGGTGGGAGCAGTTGGGTGGTGGTTGGAGCAGGTGGGTGGTGGTTGGAGCAGGTGGGTGGTGGTTGGAGCAGGTGGGTGGTGGTGGGAGCAGGTGGGTGGTGGTGGGAGCAGTTGGGAGGTGGTGAGAGCAGATGGAGGTGGTGAGAGCAGATGGAGGCCGTTGGAGCAGATGGAGGTGGTGGGAGCAGATGGAGGTGGTGGTGTGATAGCTTTTTATGTGCATTCTTCTGTTCGCCATGGACATTGCTGCTGCTGCTGCGCAAATCACTGTGGCCAGTCCAGATGTGCAGGACCTGCTGCTCGCCTGGGCTCTGGGGGAGCTTTGGGAGATGAAGGAGAACTATATTGACACCTTAATGTTTTTGATGACAATATGGGTCAACCTTGGTTGCCCGCTGGGTTGACAGGTTGGGTTGTCCAGAGAGGTCGAGGTGTCTCCATCCTTGGGGCTCCCCAGGCACTGCTGGGATGGGGTCCTGGGCCACTGGCTCTGGGTGGCCCATCCTGACCAGATGGGCTCCAGAGGTCCCTGCTGGCCTCAGCTGTTCTCTGCATCTGTGAACGTTGAGGTTCTCCTCGACAAAGGTCATTTGGGAACTGCCAAACCTCCTTCCTGCCCTGCCAAGGCCCGACGTTGCAACCCACGTGCCCCCTTCAGAGCTGTCTGCTGAGGTACTGACCCATGGGCCACCCCATGTCAGCCACTCCGACACCTTCCCAGCTGCTCCCACCACCACCTCCATCTGCTCCCACCACCTCCATCTGCTCCCACTACCACCCAGCTGCTCCCACCACCTCCATCTGCTCCCACCACCTCCATCTGCTCCCACCACCTCCATCTGCTCCCATCACCTCCATCTGCTCCAACCACCTCCCAACTGCTCCAACCACCACCAAACTGCTCCAACCACCACCCACCTGCTCCAACCACCACCCACCTGCTCCAACCACCACCCAACTGCTCCAACCACCACCCAACTGCTCCCACCGACTCCATCTGCTCCCACCACCTCCATCTGCTCCCACTACCACCCAACTGCTCCCAGCACCTCCATCTGCTCCCACCACCTCCATCTGCTCCCAACACCACCCAGCTGCTCCCACCACCTCCATCTGCTCCAACCACCTCCCAACTGCTCCCACCACCACCCACCTGTCCCAACCACCACCCACCTGCTCCAACCACCTCCCAACTGCTCCAACCACCACCCAACTGCTCCCAGCACCTCCATCTGCTCCCAGCACCTCCATCTGCTCCCACCACCTCCCAGCCGCTCCGACCTCCAGCACAGGCGATGCTGCCTGAAGATCAGCCCACCGCGTTTCCTCCACAAACATCCCCGTTGCTCAGCAGCACCGGGCAGCGTGGGTGCTCCGACAGCTGGGGGACACAGGGGACAGCGTGTGGCTGCTCGGCAGGAGGATTTAGTGGACACTAGACTGTCACTTGGGCCCATCCAGGTTTGCTGGGAGCTGTGACTGAGCCAAAGGGGAAGGATGAACCGACGAGCAGTCACAGCACAGTGGGCAGCGAGCGCCTGAGGAGCCCGTCGCTCCTTGTCCGGGTGTTGTTGCCCGGAGCACAAGCCAGCGGCAAGCACTGGCCCCGTGGCTTTTTCTGTTGCTTTGAATGAAGATGTTTGTCTGCGGTTACAGAGCACAGGCTGCTCCTTCGGGCGCTCCGGCAGTGACAGCCGTACCGAACAGCTCGGGGCTGCGTTCAAAAACACATTGATTATTGCTGATGTGAAAGAGCACTCGCCTGCTTGCCGGAACTGCTCTGGAGCTGCCCCAGACTTAACCTCAAACCATTTGAAATCGCACTAATTTGGCTTTCCAGTGCTGCTTTGTGGACTGCTGGAAGGTGAGCACTGATTCCAGCGCTGTGGCTGGACAAGACGTTACCCGTGCCCGCCCAACTCAGGTGAGTGGTGCTCGCGCTGCTTTATCCACCTTCTCTGAAAGGTGTTCCTTGATAAAGGGCCCCTCATCAAACTCTGTGTTCACATTATTATATCCGGGGCTGCAACTCACATCCTGGGGGCAGTTTTGGCCCCTCACGCCAAGAAAGGCCTTGAGGTGCTGGAGCGAGTGGAGAGAAGGGAACGGAGCTGGTGAGGGGCTGGAGCACAATGTGATGGAGCGGCTGAGGGACCTGGGGGGTTCAGCTGGAGAACAGGAGCTGAGGGGAGACCTTCTGATCTCTGAACTGCCTGAAAGGAGCTTGGAGCCAGGGGGGTCGGGCTCTGCTCCCCAGGAACAAGCGCCAGGAGCAGAGGAAACGGCCTCAAGTTGCGCCAGGGGAGGTTGAGGTTGGATTTAGGAACAATTTCTTCCCCAAAGGGCTGTGGGGCATTGAACAGGCTGCCCAGGGCAGTGCTGGAGTCACCATCCCTGGAGGGCTGGACAGACGGACATGAGGTTCTCAGGACATGGGGCAATGCTGGGGGTGAGTTATGGTTGGACTCAATGATCTTGAGGGGCTTGTTCCCAGGAGAGAACAATCAGCCACTGCAATAATTGCCCCGGCACAGTGGTGGGTTCCCCAACATTGCACAATTTTAAGATTCCGCTGGACAGGAGCTGGGCCAGCTTGTCTAGACCGGGCTTGTGCCAAGAAAGGCTGGACCTCGTGGCCCCTTTCCACCTGGGATTTGGTGATTCAGTGGCTGGTTGTGAATCTCTTTTGGTCTGTCCCGATACCCACGAAGGCAGCACTGGCTTTATCCATCTGCTTCTGGGCTCCCGCTGTTTATCCCCTGCTCTCCATCCTCCACAGGTCCATCCCGCAGAGGACTCGTGCACGGCGTGTCGAGGTGACCCCCCGGAGCTGCGGTTCCCGTCCCAGACGGGTCCATCGCCATGTCCAGGGGACCCTCAGGATGTCCTGCCAAGCTGCCACCAGCCTGGGGACATTTCTCCCCACACTTTCCTGCCTGTGTGGATGTGGGGCTGGTGCACGATGTCCCGGGGCTGGCAGTGACCCATGGGCTGCTCGGTGCACGGTGTCCCGGGGCTGGCAGTGACCCCCGGGCTGCTCGGTGCACGATGTCCCGGGGCTGGCAGTGACCCCCGGGCTGCTTGGTGCACGGTGTCCCGGGGCTGGCAGTGACCCATGGGCTGCTCGGTGCACGATGTCCCGGGGCTGGCAGTGACCCATGGGCTGCTCGGTGCACGATGTCCCGGGGCTGGCAGTGACCCCCGGGCTGCTCGGTGCACGATGTCCCGGGGCTGGCAGTGACCCCCGGGCTGCTCGGTGCACGATGTCCCGGGGCTGGCAGTGACCCCCGGGCTGCTCGGTGCACGATGTCCCGGGGCTGGCAGTGACCCATGGGCTGCTCGGTGCACGATGTCCCGGGGCTGGCAGGGCCCCCCGGGCTGCTCGGTGCACGATGTCCCGGGGCTGGCAGGGCCCCCCGGGCTGCTCGGTGCACGATGTCCCTGGGCTGGCAGTGACCCCCGGGCTGCTCGGTGCACGATGTCCCGGGGCTGGCAGGGACCCCCGGGCTGCTCGGGAAGCCTCGTTCCCCTCCCACGCCTTAATGCCCTAATCACTTTTTCCTTGGAGATTACCCAGAGCCTTCATTCCCCGGAGCAATTAGTCCTTCTCCTTTGCTCCTGTGCTTTCCTTAAGAAGATTTATCAGGCTAATGTGCCGGTCCTGTGAATTATCCCAACAAGCCTGTTTTTAACAACCGAATGGTAACTTTTATCAGAGAAAAAGGGCGTCTGAGCTGGGGGGCGGCCTGACCCATCTCTGAGCCCTGCTGGGAGCCCATCATCCGTGATGCGGTGAACAGCTTGAGTTTAAAAGCTTTTCCTCCTAATCCCTTCCCTAAGCCGAGCTGATGGTGGCTGCCGAGCCGCCGAGCCACCGTGCCGGCCCCGCGGGGGTTTGGGTTTTGCTCTGCAGGATGCTGCTCCCCCTCCAGCCCACACGTTTCAGAGCCACAAAACACCCCCATTGTTTTTCCTCACGCCAAAAGTTGACAGAACCACAGCATTGGAGGCCGAGCGACCGAACCCCTTCAGGTTCAGGCTTCTTGTCCTTCTGCCTCTCCCCACATTTCCAAGGAGCAAACCGGGGATGTCCTGAGTTGGAAAGGACGCTCAGGGCTCATCGCGTCCAGCTCCTGTCCCTGCACGGGACACCCCGAAACCCGCGGCGTGGTGCGTGGTGCAGGGAGACCTGCCCGGCACGAGCGGCAGCCCCGGCGGAGCCCGCGCTGGTTTTAATGCCCTTATGACCGCTCAGTCAAACCAGACGCTTCGCGGTGTGGAGTGAGCGATGCTTGTGCCACCTCAGATACACACTAGCGGCAATTTCATTAATTACTTCAGTTCCAGGGAGCGCTTAATCACCTTTATCTCTGCATCCAACTTCCTCAAGGTCAGTGCTTTTCAGATACATTTTGGAATTAATTTTCCCCCCGGGAAGCTCGATGATTCCGCATTGCACTTGCTCCGGCTGGCTAGGAGAGCTCCTCGCTCCCTCCACACCACTCGCAGCCATCGCGCCATGGAGAGTGACCTTGCCAGCCCTGGGCTGACCACGGCGCCTCCGCTCTCAGGTGCCAAGTTCATGGGTCTGGTGGGCTGCTTGATTTCAAGGTGGGGAACTGCCCCGGAGACGCTGCTGTGTGCAAGGGGAAGGAATCCCCGTCTCCATCACCCGTGCAGATGGGCAATGAAGCACAAACTTTTCTAGAGAGGCAAAACCCATTCTCGGCATTGCTTTGCAGGTTTATTTTGAATAAATAAACTGTTGGCATTTGCAGGTCGGCCCCAGCTCGCTCAGCACCCGGCTGCAGCGCAGCCCGCGCGTGTTTGCGGGGACGTGGGGACCGGTCCCCCGGCTTCTGGGGCACCCTGAGAATGGCACTGACCCGCAGGAGGCGTTTGTTGGGTGCTGCTCAAATGTGGGCGGCTCAGCGCAAAACGGCAGCTTGTGCTGCTTGGTGATGATGACATCAAGGTGTATATGGAATATATATGTATTATTGGTTTTAATGAGGTATGGCACATAATGAGGGAGGTGTTTTATCAGCTGAAGGGTCAGTTAACAGGCTGGGCTGGTGCATACATAGGTTATTTTGTCAGACTTTATGAGCAGAGCTTGTACCAGAATAGAAATATGAACCGCAACTGAAGAGTAAAACAAAAACCAACCACAAATCAAAGTAATAAGCTGCAGTGTAATGAAAGATAATTCCTTTGGCAGCGGGTGTGATCTAATAAACTCGGAGGATGGAGCAGATTGCCACGATTGCAGCCGGGCAGCCGGGGCCATGGCCGCGGTCTCACCGAGCGCCTTGACCAACGTCCCCAGCTCCATCGGCAAGCGTTTCACGTTCTTGTCCTTGTGTGCACCCCCTCTGGAGAGCTCCCCGTGGGACGGTGGGTCCCGTCTGTGGGGTGAACCGCGGGATGCTCAGCACCAACACCCCATCGCCTGCGGGGGTCCCTGCGCAACGTGGGGTTCGGGGTCTTGGATCTGTGGGGTTTGTCTGGCGGGGAAGGGGAAGGAGGTGGCGAGAGCTCCCTGCATGCCAGGGGGGGTCAGTGGGACATGAGGAAAAGGTTCTTCCCCCAGAGGTGCTGGACACTGAACAGGCTCCCCAGGGAGGTGTCACGGCCCCAACCTGACAGTGTTCAACAAGAGACTGGACACCGTCCTCAGACACACGGGGTGACCTGTGGGGTGTCCTGTGCAGGGACAGCAGTTGGAACTGATGATCCCTTCCAGCTCAGGACACTCTGTGATTCTGTAACCTGTGAATCCGCGTTTGCCATGGGCACAGCCTGGAGGGGCGATGCTCCCGCAGACCACACGAGCCATCATTCCATCGCTGCCTCCGCTCCAGGGCGCGTTTGGCCAGTTTCTCCTCGTCTGTGCCCAAGTTTCTGAAGGTCGGTGTCTGCCAGAGGGGGATGAAGCCCCCACCAGGATGCTGAATTATTAACCTCATCCCGAGAGTTTCTGCCAGCTCTCCTGCCCCCCGCCCCGAAATGGAAACACACACTAAAAGCTGAGATTGAGGAAAATGAAGAGCCACAAATCACCAGCGGTCACTGTCTCATCTGTCTCAGGGACCAGCGCTTTTGCCAAACCAAGACGGTGACTTATTTCTCTTTTCCCAGCCCTCCCCATGTCAAACCCAAGTGGTTTTGTGTACGGCTGCGTTTCAAAGGCTCTGAGATGCACACCATGGCCGTAAGGCAGCAGTGACATTCACAGTATCACAGTATGTTTGGGATTGGAAGGGACCTCAGGAGATCATCCAGTCCAATCCCCCTGCTGGAGCAGGAACGCCCAGGTGAGGTCGCACAGGAAGGTGTCCAGGCGGGTTGGAATGTCTGCAGAGAAGGAGACTCCACAACCTCCCTGGGCAGCCTGGGCCAGTGTCTGTCACCCTCACTGAGAAGAAGTTTTTTCTCAAATTGAAGTGGAACCTCCTGTGTTCCAGCTTGATCCCATTACCCCTTGTCCTATCATTGTTTGCCACCAAGAAGAGCCTGGCTCCATCCTCATGGCACTCACCCTTTATATATTTATAAACATTAATAAGGTCACCCCTCAGTCTCCTCTTCTCCAACCTAAAGAGCCCCAGCTCCCTCAGCCTTTCCTCACACGGGAGATGCTCCACTCCCTCCAGCATCTTGGTGGCTGCGCTGGACTCTCTCCAGCAGTTCCCTGTCCTGCTGGAACTGAGGGGCCACAACTGGACACAAGATTCCAGGTGTGGTCTCCCCAGGGCAGAGCAGAGGGGCAGGAGAACCTCTCTGACCTACTGACCACCCCCTTCTAACCCACCCCAGGTCCCATTGGCTTCCTGGCCACAAGGGCCCAGTGCTGGCTCATGGTCACCCTGTTGTCCCCAGGACCCCCAGCTCCCTTTCCCCTACACTGCTCTCTAATATGGAATTTCCCAAACTATACTGGAACCTGGGGTTGTTCCTGCCCAGATTCAGGACTCTACACTTGCCCTTGTTACATTTCATCAGGTTATTCCCCGCCCAGCTCTCCAGCCTGTCCAGGTCTCTGATGGCAGCACAGCTTCCAGTGTCACCACTGCTCCCAGCTTGGTGTCATCAGCAAACTTGCTGATAGTGCACTCCATTCCCTCATCCAAATCGTTAATGAATATATTGAATAATACTGGCCCCAGCACTGCCCCCTGAGGCTCTGCACTGGATACTGGCCTCCAACTGGACTCCGCACCATTGACCACCACTCTCTGGCTTCTCTCCTTAAGCCAGTTTGCAACCCACCTCACTGCTCTATTGTCTAGACCACACCTCCTCAACTGAGCTGTGAGGATGCTGTGGAGACTGTGTCAAAGGCTTTGCTGAAGTCAAGGTAGACCACATCCACCGCTCTGCCATCATCCATCCACCCTGTTACATTCTCATAAAAGGCTATGAGGTTGGTCAAGCATGACCTAACCTTGGTAAAGCTGACTGTCCCTAATAACCCTCTTAACCTTGATATGCCTTGAGATGGCACCAAGGAGAAGCTGTTCCATTACTTTCCCAGGGACCCTGCCAGGTCGTTTCACGGTCCCTCCCATCTCCTGCCACCCCCCTGCTCCTTCGCTGCGTTTCAGGGTGGTGGGAGGATTCTTGTGGTCTTGGGTGTGACACGATCGCAGGGACAAGCTTGAAAACCCGAATCTCAGAGGAGAGGGAAAGCACCACTCGTACCTGTTGAGGAAGTTTATATCCCTGGTTTCCTGCAGTGGAGACTCAGGTGTGGATTCCAGAAGTTCTTCTAAAATAAAGAGTTTATTTGCAAGATGCAGCGTGGAGGTGCCTCCTGAGGAGGGACCCGCAGCAGAGAACACTTGGAACATTGTACCCCCCAATCCCAGGCTGCACCCCCTGGGTGTCACTCGCGGCCAACTGCAAACTCAGAGTCTGGGGTCTCTGGTTCTTCACTGATCTCTCCATTTTCATCAGGTGGGGCGCCAATCAAAGTCCTGACCTCCAGCTGCTATTTTGCACCCACAGCTGGAGAAGGTAAGTTCTTGGTAACAGCCGAAACGTTCTTCTGTTCCCCATTGTCTGTTAGATGCTGTTCGGTTCCTTTACTTGTTTCCAAGGACGCAGTGCCCCTGGTCTTCCCTCTGGTGACTCTGAGGCCCTTTTTCTCTAATGAAGCAGAAAGGTCCAAGGTTCACAGTTTGCAGAAGTTATGATAAGCAAACTTATGCCACGCGAATTCTGTAAAGCAGTTTCTAACCAAGTTCTATGGGAAGTTCTATGTGATGTCCCCTGCTGAACGGCACCGTCCTGGCCACCTCTGCCCCAACTCCATCTGCTGCTCTGGGGACATTGTTGGCCACGGCGCTGCTCCGTGTCGGTGCTCTCCGGTCCAGCCCCCGCCGTGTCCCCGCCGTGGTGGGCTCTGCTGCACCTGGTGTCAGCCCCGGCCCCACCTGGAGTGGAGGACAAAGTCACAGTCTCCATGGAGTGCTGTCATCGCTTGCTTTAGTTGTTGGAGGTGGCCATTGCCAACGCAGGAGGTATCTCCAGTGGTTTGGAAGTTCATTTCAGACGAGCGTTAGTGCTGATCAGAAGAATTATAGAATAATTTTGGTTGGAAGAGCCGATCAACATCAGAGTCCAACCATAACCCACCCCTGTCCCTGCCCCATGTCCTGAGAACCTCATGTCCATCTGTCCAGCCCTCCAGGGCTGGTGACTCCAGCACTGCCCTGGGCAGCCTGTTCCAATGCCCCACAGCCCTTTGGGGGAGAAATTGTTCCTAAATCCAACCTCAACCTCCCCTGGGCAACTTGAGGCCGTTTCCTCTGCTCCTGGTGCTTGTTCCTGGGGAGCAGAGCCCGACCCCCCTGGCTCCAAGCTCCTTTCAGGCAGTTCAGAGATCAGAAGGTCTCCCCTCAGCTCCTGTTCTCCAGCTGAACCCCCAGGTCCCTCAGCTGCTCCTTGGAGGAGGTCGGGTCTGCAGAGCTGGAGGTGCCGATGAGCTCCCGCTGCTCCCAGATGTCCCAGCCCTGTCCTGGCGAGGGGCCGGTGGGATTGCTCTGGGGTTTGGGGAGGAATCCCAGGGTTTGGGGATGAATCCCCAGAGACGGATGGAGCGGTGGGACATGCCAGGACAGCATCTGACTTGCTGCAATTACTTCTGATCTGCAAATGTGTGAGCTCCCTCTTCTGCATCCTGTGGGTACTTATGCAGAGGCCACAGTCCAAATTAGCATGAGTCGCCAGGTGTAATTTTTGGTAGGCAGGATTCTGGCTTGGATTTGTGATCCTGGCAGGGACTGCAGGATCGGCACACACAGAATGGGGGATAACATCAGAGGAATAAAATCTGTACATCTGGGCGGGTGTACTTGAAGGCTGAATAATATACATGATAATATACATAATAATACATAATACATATACATAATAATATACATGAAAACATATGCCAGAGACAATTTCTTTATTGGTACCGCTCCAAAGAAATGGCCAAATTTCAAATGGTGCTTCTGCACAGGTGAAGTTCCCTCCCCTTCCTCTAATAATATGAAATAGAGAAAATTCACAGGAACTGTTTAACGCAAGGAGCATTAAAACGTGAGGAATCATAACAATATCAGGTCTGAAATCAATGTGTGAGAAGGGTCTGAAGATGGAACGGTCTCTGAGAGAGAAGCTCGTGCAGATTTTGGGGTGAAAAGCCGGGGGTTTCATCAGCCGGATTGACTCAGCTTCGCATCTGTGTAATTGATCTACGATGGTTTTGCTCTTTTCCCATGTCTGGGAGGAACTATGTACCGAATACATTTAAAAAGATCAGGAATTAATTAATAATTTTTTGGAAGTATGGTTTCTTGTGGCGATGCAACGGTAGAGGATTTCTTTGGTGTGAAAATGCGCGTCTGCCCAGGTTTTCGGCACACAGCTTCCACCTGAAAGGTGCTGCAGATGTTTTTGATTGAATTACTGGTTTGTGATGCTGACGCCCCCCGCAATGGCGAGGCAGGATGGATGCGCTTCTCCCGGCGTCTGCTGCAACGTCTCCTCAAAGAGCGGGTGAGTTTTGAAAAACGGCAGCAGAAAAGGTCAAAATGGTGTTATCAGGCAGTTTAAATTCATGAAATACAGTTCCTGCCTTTTACCAGGGCCGTATTGCTGGTAGTGGAGTGGTGTTAATTAGAAGGCAGACGTGGTGAAATTGTTCTGCAGATGACATGATAAAATATATAGATCCAGGCAGAAATGTCAGGGGAGTGACGGAGGCTCATGAGCTGCTTGGATGCTGTTGGGTGGAATCCAACACCGAGACGTGGCGCAGCGAGTGTGCTGATGACACCAAGTTGGGAGGGAGTGTGGAGCTGCTGGAAGGCAGGAGGGCTCTGCAGAGGGATCTGGAGAGACTGGAAAAATGGGCCCATTCCAATGGGATGAAGTTCAACAAGGGCAAGTGGCGGGTCCTGCCCTTTGGTCACAACACCCCCCTGCAGCGCTCCAGGCTGGCACAGAGTGGCTGGAGAGCAGCCAGGCAGAAAGGGACCTGGGGGACTAATGGACAGGAAGCTCAACAGGAGCCACCAGTGTGCCCAGGTGGCCAAGAAGGCCAATGGTGTCCTGTCCTGTACCCAAACCAGCGTGGTCAGCAGGACAAGGGCAGTGACCCTTCCCCTGTGCTCTGCATTGGGGAGGCCACCCCTGGAGTGTTGTGTTCAGTTCTGGGCCCCTCAGCTCAGGAAAGAGATTGAAGTGCTGGAGCGGGTCCAGAGAAGAGCAACAAGACTGGGGAAGGGACCTGAACACAAGCCCTATGGGGAGAGGCTGAGGGAGCTGGGCTTGTTTAGTCTGGAGAAGAGGAGGCTTAGAGCTGAGCTCAGCACTCTCTGGAACTACCTGAAGGGCAGTTCTAGCCAGGTGGGGATTGGGCTCTTCTCCCAGGCATCAGCAATAGGACAAGGGGGCTTAAACTTAAATTTAGGCTGAAGATTAGAAAGCAATTCTGTGCAGAGAGTGGTCAGGCATTGGAATGGCTGCCCAGGGAGGGGCTGGACTCACCGTCCTGGAGGGTTTTAAACTGAGATTGGCCATGGCACTTAGTGCCATGATCTAGTCAACGGACTGGAGTTGGACCAAGGGTTGGACTGGATGATCTCTGAGGGCTTTTCCAACCCACTCCATGCTGTGATTCTGTGGGTGAGCCTTCCCCTCCACTGGGTGTAACGATTAACGTGGTGGGAGGAGAGGACCTGCTGTGTTCGGGCTGTGCTCTCCTGGGGCTGTCTGCAGGCTTTGGTCGGGGTGTTGGCGCTGGAGCACATCACCCGTGGTGGTGCCGCGCTCCTGGGGCTTCTTCAGGAGGGTCACGGTGAAGACCCTCAAGATGAGGTTGTCATGGTTGAGGAAGGCGCCCGTGCTGGCAGCATAGCGCATCCCACATCGAGGAGATCTTCAGATTAAATTGAGCTGGTAAATTAAATTCCTCAACAAATAATGAAATACGCGATGCATCTGGGGAGCTGCCACAGCTCGGAGCTTCTGTTCTCGTGAAGACGGCAGCAAAATGATCCATCTCTGGTTAATTATTCACTTCTTGATGCACATCCTGGAGAAAGCAAATGCCAGCAAAGAGCCTGTGAACTGCCAAGATATCTGTCCTCAGCCTTGGAGAGACCTGGAGCTGCTGGAGAGGGGCCAGAGGAGCCCCAGGAATGATCCGAGGCTGGAACAGCTCTGCTGGGGACAGGTGAGAGAGTTGGGGTGTTCAGCTGGAGAACAGAAGCTCCAGGAGACCTTAGTGCGGCCTTTCAGGACTTAAAAGGGGCTGATGAGAAAGATGGGGACAGACTTTTGAGCAGGGCCTGTTGTGACAGGACAAGGGGTGATGGGTTAAACTAAAGGAGGGAGATTCAGGCTGGACATGAGGAAGGAATTGTTGCCCTGAGGGTGCTGAGAGCCTGGCCCAGGCTGGCCAGAGAGGTGGTGGATGAACCATCCCTGGAGACATCCCAGGCCAGGCTGGACGGGGCTCTGAGCACCCTGAGCTGGTGAAGATGTCCCTGCTCATGGCAGGGGGGGACTGGGGAGCTGGGAAGGTCCTTTACCCCAAACCATCCTGTGATTCGATGACTCTGTGACCCTGCACACAGCTCCTGCCTCCCCAGCATATATGGCCATGGTGTTGACCCCCCAGGACACCCTGACGGAGCTCTGCAAAGTGACAGGGACCACAGGGACCACGGGGACCACCCCCCGGGGGGCAAACCCCAGGCTAAGCGGGCAGCGCTGGGTTTCGGATGTGAATTTGGGGCAGTTCTCCCTCCCATGTGTCACTCCACGCTGGCACAGATCGGCTTCGATCTGTGGTTTTGCAGGATCCCTCTGCGGCTCCCCAGGATTATTCCTCCTCTGCGCCATCCCAGCGATGCAGACTGACTGTGAATTAGCAGGGATAATGAAGTAGGAAAAGAACGGTAAGTGTCGGGAGGGGAAAATCAGATAACTGGAGAAAATGCAAAATGCAAAAATAAAAGCAAGCCCCGGAACAATAATGTGCTGTGATTAAGCTGCTTAAAGAAGTGCAAACAAGTCCCGATGAAAGTGAAAACAAGTCGCGCGTGCAGCCAGCGCCAGGAATAATTACAGCAGAAGCACCTAAAATCAGCGACGTTTTTAACTCTTAGAACAAACTGACAAAATGCAAAAAAGTGAATGTTGCGTTGGAGTAAACAAGTTTTAAAATGGCAAATTAACTGATGAAAGGGCTTGACTATTACAAATCCCTGTTCACAGCACGGCCCGGCAGAGCCGGCGCTCGCAGGGCTGGCGCAGGTGCCGGCTGCGGCTCTTTGAAACATGCAGACGGTGTTTTCCAGCCGGGGACGGGTCTCCGGGAGGTGCCGGCGGTGCCGGCATCGCAGGTGTCACCAAACCCTGGACAGCGGGGTGAACGTGCGGTTAATGATGCTTTGAGTTCGAGTTTCAGCACAGATTTTACAAAGGGCCAGAGGAGAAGAAGCCAACCTGCAGATATAATTAAATTTTAAATTGAATAATAGCAGGCTGGGGCGGTGGGATTCGGTGCTGCCTCATGGGCTGGGTTTTTATATAGGATAGAATAGAATAGAATAGAATAGAATAGAATAGAATAGAATAGAATAGAATAGAATAGAATAGAATAGAATAGAATAGAATAGAACAGAACATGATTTCAGTTGGAAAGGACCCACAATGATCACCTTGTCCAGGTATACCAGACATTCTTCGCATTCTCTGTTTACTGTTGTGGTTTAACCGGGTGCTGAGGTGAGTGGACTGGAGTCACCATCCCTGGAGGGTTTAAAAGGTGCGGAGATGAGGTTCTTAGGAACACAGTTTAGAGGTGGACTTGGCAGTGCTGGGTTAACGGTTGGACTCAAGTATCTTAAAGGCCTTTTCCCACCAGAGCAATCCTATGGTTCTATGATTCTGTAACTCCCTGACCAAAAGTTAAAGTGTTTTGTTAAGGGCGTTGCCCAGTGCCTCTGAAGCCCTGGCAGGTTTGGTGGCAAAGGCAAAGCCGGGCTCTGCAAGGCCCAGTCCCACCAGACAAAGTGGTCCAGCCTGTGAGCCCATCAGTCAGTGACAGAGCAGCCCCTGATTTTACACATCTGTGTGTCTGTCTGCTCCATCGCTGGCCTGGAGTGCTGCTTTCCAGCCCTGTCCCGTTGTGTAGCATCACCCCATGGCCAGTGAACGTCTCCCCCATTCCCTTTTTCCCCCTAATTTTCCCAGCACCCCGCAGCCTGCACATCTCCAGCCTCATGTGGACGGGTCATCCCCTCCTCTGGAGGTGGGAGGGCTGGGTCTGAGGCTTTCCCAGGGTCCTCATCATACACAGAGTCACGGATGTGCCAGCATGACCGGTAAGAAAAGTGAGCATTTGGGTCTCAAAGGGGACAGACAGGACCCTGGGACCCTCTGGCTGAGCCCCTGTCACGGAGGCACCCTGAGGTTAGTTTAAGGGAAAACAGGGTTTTAGCACTCCAAAAGTGACTTAAATACAGGTTCAGATATCAGTTGAGGAAAATTATTAAGGGGCAGCAACTAATACAACAGGAGGTCCACAGAGTGCATGCACATGGCTTCACCAAAAACAATGCCGGAGCCGGCCCTGAGTCCGGGAAGAGTCCACACTTGCCTGAACATGGTGTGGGATTATTTTAAAGGGATACACGTACCCGTATTGAGTACGGGAAGTGTACACTTGCTATTCTGCGAGGGTAAATTTATAGTACACTCATAATGCTGCAAGGAGAAATACACGTGCAAATGTGCATGGAATATTATACGTGCTTATGTGGAAGCACGGGAGGAAAATACACCCGTGATTATGCGAGGATTAATTTTACACATGCTCATATTGAGCATGGAAAGTACGCGTGCAAATGTGCACGGAAAGTATAAATACACGTGCCAGGGGCTCTGGGGCCAAACAAAAGCAGCTGTTGGCCTCAAACAACAGAGAGAGAGGGAGATGTGCCTACTCCTTCCATATCGAAGGAGGGAGGGGAAGAGAGGGGGGTTTGCATCCTGCCACAGCCCCATGGGGCAGGAGGAGTGAGCTGGGGTGGTTGTTGGGGTTGTGGCACAGGGGACTGGAGGTGCCAGGTGCTAAATCTGGGAAGAGAAGCTGTTGCCAAAATGTCCTGGTGAACGATACCTCGCGGGAAGGCAGCTGAGGCTTTTAAAGGGCACAGAAGAGAAATGAAGGCAAACGCTCTTACGACAAAAACGCGCAGCTCTAATATCGCCAGCCCCGTCGCCACCGTGGCGCGGGGGAGCAGGATGGTGCCGGGACCACCGGCATCTCCCCCCTGAGGAACGGGCGCGCAAAAGGGTCTTCTCCAAATGCAGATGTGCTGGGACATCGCCTCTGCTTGGTGGGCGTTGAGGTGGGGGTCGGGTCGCACAGCAGGGAGAGCCAATGTATTCAGCTTGTAAGTAATAATTAAAACAGGCTGATGGCTCTGCAGAGGCCCAGCGTCCAGCTGAGATTTCTGCTTCTCTGAGGCAGAAATTAGGATTGTTTAAAAAAATGAGCCTTGGCAGGAAGGTCCACAAGTGAGCCAGAGCCAGCCTGGGCCCTGCAGGGGAACATATGGATGCCATACGTGCTTCTCTGGGGTACCTCAGCCCCTGCCCATAAACCCCATGACAGGTTTTCTGTCCAGTGTCCCCACAAGCCCCAGGTCAGCCCTGCCCCACGCCAGCCACGGGGTCCTGGCTGCCGCCCCACTGGGGACACCAGGCTGGGGTGTCTGTCCCCATCTGTGCCACATGACACCTCATGGGGTGTCTGTCCCTGTCTGTGCCACATGTACCTCATGGGGTGTCTGTCCCCATCTGTGCCACATGACACCTCATGGGGTGTCTGTCCCTGTCTGTGCCACATGTACCTCATGGGGTGTCTGTCCCCACCTGTGCCACACGACACCTTATAGGGTGTCTGTCCCTATCTGTGCCACATGTACCTCATGGGGTGTCTGTCCCCACCTGTGCCACACGACACCTTATAGGGTGTCTGTCCCTATCTGTGCCACATGTACCTCATGGGGTGTCTGTCCCCATCTGTGCCACATGCCCATCACATCACCGGGACACCTGGTCATTTCTTCATCTTGCAATAGGACAAAGCCACCCTGATCCCACCTTTGCCTTCCCCTCTGTGCTGCTGTGGTGCCCATAGTGCAGGCAACCCTTTGGTTCAGCCCTGGAGCCTCATCCTTGTCTGTCCCTGCCTGTCCCTGCCCATTCCTGCCAGTCCCTGTCTGTCCCTGCCCATCCCTGTCTGTCCCTGTCCATCCCTGCCCATCCTTGCTCGTCCCTGCCCTTCCCTGCCTGTCCCTGCCCATCCCTCCCTGTCCCTGTCCATCCCTGTCTGTCCCTGCCCATCTCTGTCTGTCCCTGTCCATCTCTGTCTGTCCCTGCCCTTCCCTGCCCATCCCTGTCCATCCCTGTCCATCCCTGCCCATCCCTATCTGTCCTTGCCTGTCCTTGTCTGTCCCTGCCCGTCCCTGCCCATCCCTGCCTATCTCTGCCTGTCCCGTCTCACCGGGGGTTCCACACCGGGCAGGCATCCCCCACCCTTAGCAAGGAGCCCCAGGAGCTCATGGACCCCCCGAAATGGGCTGAGGGGTTTGTTGGGAGGAATTGCTGTTTACCCAGCCCCTGGGAAGCTGCTGCCTTGGTGTGATCCTGGCAGGTAGGACGGGCTTTCGCTTCAGCGGAGTCACGTGCGTGTAATTGCATGTAATTCTTTGCCATTTTGTGTGTGCTGTGACAATATTTGCTGTGGTTGACTCAGCACGAGCTGAGGTGGCATCTCACACGCGGCTGCACGCCCTGAGACCTTCCCTGCGGGGTGTCCTCTTCGTCACCCTCACCTCGCTGTGGCTGCACGGACGGACCTTTGCAGCCCCCCCAGCATCGCAGGAAGGGGCTCTGGACACAGAAAGAAAGTCCCGTGTGCACGGGGGTTCCCGTCTCTCGGACAGACACTCACACCCCCTGGAACGCTGGGGATGAGGAGTTTGTGAAGGCAGAAGACATTCCACCTTTGTTCTGTGCCTCAGCTTCCCCTCCGCAAACCAGCTGGGAGATTTCGACCCTGGAGACGCTGTGAAGGTCCAGGATGAGCCGCTGGGTCCTCCCTTCTGATAGGCAGGAACGTGGCACATGGAGATTTCAAGGGCCTTGGGTGGTGCTTTCTGATTTCAGGGTTGCAGAATACAGGAGCAGAGGAAACGGCCTCAAGTTGCGCCAGGGGAGGTTGAGGTTGGATGTGGGGAACAATTTCTTCCCCAAAGGGCTGTGGGGCATTGGAACAGGCTGTCCAGGGCAGTGCTGGAGTCACCATCCCTGGAGGGCTGGACAGACGGACATGAGGTTCTCAGGACATGGGGCAGGGGTGTGGGAACAGATGGACATGACAATCTTGAGGGGCTTTTCCAACCAAAATGACTCTATGGTTCTATGACCAGGAGGCAGTCACCTGGAGCCCCCTTCAAATGAGGCTGGGTACCTTTCTTCCAGAAGCTGGACTGAGTCGTGCCTTTTAGAAAAACCTCTCATCCTGGAGGTGCACGGGAGGAACAGCTGTGGGATTTAGAAGTCCTTTCTCCACTTAATCTCCGAATTATTAATGAGATCTCCATCCATTCCATTGAAACTGTCGATAGTCAGAAGATCTGGTTCCTCAGGAGTGAAGTCACCCAACTCCCCCAGGTGAGCTCGGGAGGTGGAACGTGTATGATAGCAGATGGGACTGGATGGTGGTGCCAAGGGGGTGTGATCCCCTGGAGATGCACCCCCTGGGTGGTGAACGCTGGCAGACACCGAAGCGATGGGACACGTCTCTGTGGGGAAGAGGGACCTGCATTGCTTGGGTTCCCAAAGTGTCCCAGTCCCCTGCGAGCTCAAATGACAACGGTGTGGGCAGGGATGTCCCTCTGCCCTCGTCGGTCCCCTCCTGCTGCCACCATGGTGTTCAGCCCCCAGTGTCACCCATCACGGCATGTTGTCCTCCGGCAGTTCGGCTCGTGTTCTGGGAGACGCTGGTTTGACTCATTTAACCAAAACGAGTGACTCAGCTCCCAGTCCCATCTGTGGTGTCTGCTGGGAGAGGGGTGGTTGGCTCCTTTTCTGGGACACAGTCAGGGACACACTGAAGTCACTCGTGGGTGTGTTGGTGGATGTGATGAGTCTGCTGAAGTCAG
This sequence comes from Streptopelia decaocto, assembly GCF_964273445.1. Lineage (NCBI taxonomy): Eukaryota > Metazoa > Chordata > Aves > Columbiformes > Columbidae > Streptopelia > Streptopelia decaocto. The sequence goes on along the minus strand of NC_138663.1, from coordinate 212,680,905 downwards.
CCCAGCAGCAGCAGGGCTCTTTTTCAGGAGGGTTGTTGAGGACCAAGAGCAAGATACTAACTCTGGGACTACATCTAGGTCACTGTGTGTGCCTGAGGCTTCATCTCACACCAGTCCGGACTCCATGCAGGTCCAGTCCTTGCTGGTTTGTGCTGTGCTGGGGAAGGGGAGGTGATGGAGGGATGGAGCTCTGTGCACCCAGGAGCTGTGACAGCAGCGGCGAAGTTTTGGTGTTACTGTTGGTGCACAAGCTGGGCAGATAAATTCTGCTCTGGTGAGACCCCCTATGGTGCTGGTCCAGCTCTGGGTCCCCAGCACAAGACACACATGGAGCTGCTGGAGAGGGGCCAGAGCAGCCCCAGGAATGACCCGAGGCTGGAACAGCTCTGCTGGGGACAGGTGAGAGAGTTGGGGTGTTCAGCTGGAGAACAGAAGCTCCGGGGAGACCTTATTGTGGCCTTTCCGGGCTGAAAAGGGGCCAATGAGAAAGATGGGGACAGACTTTTGAGCAGGGCCTGTTGTGACAGGACAAGGGGTGACGTTTTAAACTAAAGGAGGGAGATTGAGGCTGGATATAAGAAATTGTTGCCCTGAGGGTGGTGAGAGCCTGGTCCAGGTTGGCCAGAGAGGTGGTGGATGAACCATCCCTGAGACACCCCAGGCCAGGCTGGACGGGGCTCTGAGCACCCTGAGCTGGTGACGATGTTCCTGCTCCCCTAGGGGGAACTGGGGGAGGTTCGAAGGTCCCTCCAACCCAAACCATCCTGTGATTCTGTGATTCATTTCCTTGTGACCAGCTTGGCAGAATGATTCCAACAAGTGTCCAGCACAAGTCTGGACAAGGTCTCGCCCTCAAGCGCCTCTGCAGGACATCACCGATGGTCTGAGCTCATCGTCCCACCGCACCATGATGTCCATCCACTGCTTCACTTCGCTCTGCTCCCCATGACGTGTTGTTGTGAACCCTCCGCTGTGTGCGGCACGAAGAGCCTGGGGGACCTGGCAGCCGGGGAGGGAGGCGATCCGTGTGAGCCAGGAGCCAAAAACCCGTGTCCCAGAAAACACGAGCAAAGAGGAGAACACAGCTTGAAATGCAAGCTAAATACATGCTCAAGATCAGAAACAGGAGGGCAAAGAAAAGTATTTTTCTCAGCAGCCACAAGGTCTAAACACTCCCACATCTTGCATATTAATGTACCCGTGATCATTGCATAATGAAAAATACCAGCTGGCATTAGATTTGTAAGAAGTTGACAGGGTTTGGTGACCCCCCCACCTCGCCCTGGATGGGCCGATGCAGTGATGGATGAGGATGGACAGCTACAGCTCCCAGACAAGCAGCTATTTCTGATGTGATGAAAGCGAAGCAAAATGTCTCGTTTCTGCTGTGCTGTGCCTGACCCACTAAATTGTGCCAGCACCCGCCTGCGGGATGCTGTCTTTCCAAAATTATCATTTACAGTTTGTACTGGTTTTCTCCTCTCTGCACTTTCCCCAGCTCATTTGAATTTGTGAACAGATTTGTGTCCACCACCTATATTGTGAATTCGCAGATTCACATTTAATCACCTGAATCTGGAAGCACCAGAAGACTGGAGCACGCAGCCCCCTTGGCCATGAGCATCTTCCTGGGACCTGCAGCATAAAAAACTGGGGGCTGTGGATCCAGGGGGACGATGTGTGGTCTGTAACAGAACTGGGGGTGAGTGTCGGGATGTGATGGAGGTGGTGGGTACAGCACTGGGATGGAGAACTCATGCTGAATGTTCTAGAAACAGGAAGGTGCGGGTGCATGTTCTAGGCAGGTCCCAGCTCCTGAGGTGGACACGGATTGTGTTAAGGACCTTCCCAGCCCCCCCAGTTCCCCCTGCCATGAGCAGGGACATCGTCACCAGCTCAGGGTGCTCAGAGCCCCGTCCAGCCTGGCCTGGGATGTCTCAGGGATGGTTCAGCCACCACCTCTCTGGCCAACCTGGGCCAGGCTCTCACCACCCGCAGGGCAACAATTTCCATCATGCTCTAGCAGGTCACTTGGCTGCTGCTTCCCAGTTCAAGGGTTTGTGAAATGCTCCCTGGGGCAAAATGGGACGGACACAGAAGCTGCCCCAGGGCAGGGGCAAATCCTGGGAAAACTCATTTCCACGTCTCTGGAGAGTCAGTAGTGCCACAGGACACAGTAAGACACAGTTACAGAGCCGGGAGCAGCTGGTAAAGGGCTGGGGATGGAAAAGGTGCCATCAGGGCAGGCTGAGGGCTCGGCGGGATGCTCGGTCCATCGCCCTGTGGCTCATGTTGCTCTGCAGCCACTGTTTGCTGTTTGTCCCCCCATCAGGAGCCCCTCAGAGACCCCTTAACTACAAGAATGATTTGCGTGGGATCCCTGGTCCCCTCAGAGCCTGGACACAAGGGCCGCAGGCTGCCCATGTCTCTGTGTCACCAGCCTCTTTGGTTTTCACCCCATAAGGGATGGGGCTTAGCAGAGGGGTACAGCCATAGATCGAGTGGGTCAATAAAGTCACATATCTCTGGGTATTGCAGAGAGGAACGTCCCAATCAAGTGCCGTGGGCAGCAAATCGCTGACTCAGCAACAAAAGTAAAATGAACAAGCAGCACCTGGGCAAGGCAGTGCCGAAAAAATGTCCCTCGCCCTGGCAAACAGCCGATGTCCTGGGCAGGGGGAGGTCGGTAACAGCAAACCTGCTGCTGCTGACGCACAAAGGAAAAGCCACACTGGCTTGGGATGCCTCACTGTCTTGGTGTGATGAAGAACAAGGTAAAGTTGCCCAGGTGCTTCTTGTTAATTTTATTTTTGTTGCCAAGTCACAATTCCACTGGAAAATAAGGGGACAGAAGCCCAGAGGTGAGACCTCTCTGTGCCTGGGAGCCCAACCAGGACGGATGTTCTGGGTTAGAAGCCGGTGTGACTGACAGCTGCCACGGGGGTCTTTGGTTTTCTATTTAAAAACACCTGACAAATAAACTGCAGCGTAAGAGAAACCACTAATCCCATCAGAGCTGGGCAGCGCTCACTGGGGGTGAGCTCCCCTCTGCCGGACCCAACGCGAGTTGTGGTGTTCACACCAGAAGCCCGTTGCGATGTGAAGCATCAAGGGAGACCGTGCAGAGCTGGACCCTGGACTGATGTCATACGTCGGCTTTTCTGCCCATTGGTCCTCACAGTGATGAGGGAGGAGGAAGATGAAAGCTTCTGAATCCAGTCCAGGTTATAGAATCATAGAACCATGGAATCATTTGGGTTGGAAAAGCTGAGAAGTTGTCACCCAGAAGAGCCTGGCTCCATCCTCCTGACACTCCCCCTTTCCATATTGATCCCAGGAATGAGTCCCCCCTCAGTGTCCTCTTGTCCAGCTCCAGAGCCCCAGCTCCCTCAGCCTTTCCTCACACGGGAGATGCTCCACTCCCTGCAGCATCTTGGTGGCTGCGCTGGACTCTCTCCAGCAGTTCCCTGTCCTGCTGGAGCTGAGGGGCCACAACTGGACACAATATTCCAGGTGTGGTCTCCCGAGGGCAGAGTAGAAGGGCAGGAGAACCACAACATCTGTGCCACAGCATGGAGCAGGGTGCTTGTGTCTGCTAACGCCGTGTCCCGCGAGCAGACCCTGCAGACCTTCCCTTCATGTTCCCAGGCTGCTCTTGGCATCGGGTGTGCAGCAGGAGGCTGAGGACCAGCTGGATACTGGGGGAGGTGCTGAGCATCCTTGGGAACCCTGTCACTGGGTTTAGATTATCATAGAATCACAGAATCATTTTGGTTGGAAAAGCCCCTCAAGATCATCGAGTCCAACCACAACCCAGCCCTGTCCCTGCCCCATGTCCTGAGAACCTCCTGTCCGTCTGTCCAGCCCTCCAGGGATGGTGACTCCAGCACTGCCCTGGGCAGCCTGTTCCAATGCCCCACAGCCCTTTGGGGAAGAAATTGTTCCTAAATCCAACCTCAACCTCCCCTGGCGCAACCTGAGGCTGTTTCTTCGACTCTATCATGGTGTGATCCAGCTGTGGAGAGCACCAGGCTGAGCTGCCGGACCGCGGCACCGGCTCAGCCCCGCGGAGAAGAGACGGGCACCAGAACGTGACCCACTCAGTGCTAAGGGATGATTTTGCCATTTTCCTGGAATCAGTTTGGACAACAACAATGGAAAACTGGTTGCTAAAATTAACTGTGTGGAAGGAATGCTTTGCCCATATAAATGGATTCAGGCCTTTGTGTTGCCAGATACCGCAACAAAGAGCGAGGGGGATCAGCCTGTGGAAGGCAATGAGCCGTGGCCGGAGATTTTGGCTGCTGTTCTCATTTAAAAGGCTGGTAAATCCCTGTTGCTTTTGAAGGTGTCAGTGCCTGCGTGCTTTTATTGAACTCCAGCTTCGCTGAGGGTGTCTCAGCAATTACGATGATGCTGTTAATAAGAATTACTTCCTATCTTAGGATGTGTATTTTGTCCCTATTCTTAAGTATTTTTTGTTTTGTTCAGAAAATGCATTATCTCCTTTAGAGATGCTAAACGTCCTGTTTTTGTGCTGGAGCTGGTGCTCAGCGGCTTCCTTGCCTTTGCCGCTGGACTCCATGGTCCGTGCAGGATGGGGCTCATCGCTGCTCGGGTCTGCTCGGTCCGAGCCTTGGGCTGGTGACACTTTGGGCTTTGCCAGTTCCATGTCTCCATTTTCTCCATCAGTTTACACTTAACAAGTCTCATGGATGCGATTCATCGTTGCGGGTCACACGCAGCATCTCTCCATTTTCCACCTGAATCTTCCTCGGCTTCCTTGTGTCTCGCCACGCAGGGGGACAGGATCAGCAAGTGAATTATTTCTGGTGCCTGCCTTCCCCTTTCCAATATTTCCAACAGAAACAGCCACCTGCGTTACCTGAGCAACATGAGCCCTTTGCTGCTGCTCCTGTTCCAATGAAAGATGTATTTGTCCCAGGTGTGGGTGATCTATTAGGAGCTTTCTCTGTGGCATTCAGAAATGATTCCTGGGCTGTGTTTGCCCCGTGTGTTCGGTCCCGCTTTAGGCAAACGTTTCACTGTGAACACGACGTGATGCTCGCGATGAGCCGGGAGGAGCATCTTGACCTTGTCCGTGCCTCTGTCACCACCCCAAGGCGCAACAGCTGGACACCGAGGGAACTCGCAGAAGCGATCCAGCGCCCTCTTGTCTCAATGTGACACGAATGACACTTGTTCTTGTGAAGTTGCGTGACTCTCGCACGTCCCCAGTGCCGGTTGGGAGCAGCCCCGCTGTGCCGCATCCCCGCGCTCCGCGGTGTCACCGTGGTGCTCCGGCCACAGCGGGGAGGTTCTAATTGTGACTGCTCTAATTGTAACTGCTCTAATTGTAACTGCTTCCTGTGACCGAGGGATGGTCTGGCGTGAAGGGCAAGGAGGGGTTAAACCGTCTGGAAGCGGGATTCCCGAGACAGGAGCAGCCCTTGCAGGGGAGGGAGGTTTCCCTGTGCTGAGACAGGAGCAGCCTCAGCATCCTCATTAAGTTTTATGTTTAAGCACAAATGTCCTTCCTCATTAAGTTTTTCTTTAACATTTAAGCACAAACGTGTGTTTAATTCACCTTGAGAAGTACGATAAAAATTCCCTAAGTGATACCGACGTGAAATCCAACAGAGTGTTCATGGCGATTTTCACCTGGTTTTCAGTTTTGCCGAGCTGATTTTCAGTTTGGTGAAGTTCCTCTCGGGAAGGGGGTCTCTGCAGAAGCACTGGAGCCTGATGCCGGCTCTGTCATCCGGTGCGACCGCCCGGCATCAGTCTGTGACAACAGCGCATCCTCTGCGCTGGTGCTGGGAAGAGAAAACAGCGGGGAAGTGGGCGAGGGAAGTCCTGCAGTTTTGTGGGGAGTTTCAGCTCCAAGTTTTTGTCTGGGCTGACTTCAGCATCCTCCTCCTCCTCCGAGACATCCCCCTGGGGCTGCGGTTGAGTTCATCTCCCGGGGTGATGGGAAGACACGAGGATTTAAAGGGATTTAAAGTGAGGAGCTGGACACGTCGCTGCCATGATCTGTGTTTTTTCCTGGTGCCTTTTGCCCAGGGAGGAGATGGGGCAGTGGTAGAGCCAGGCTGGACTCGGGCTGCCGTGCACCAGTGGGGAAACTGAGGCACAGGGCTGCACAGCGCTGCTTTGCAAATGCCACCAAGGCCCAGCCCTCCCGCATGTCCCCTCAGCTGGTCCTGGGGTGCCTTCAACCTCGCATGGGGACATTTGGGGCCAACGGGAGAGTCACCCACCCGTTATCTGCAGGGGGTCCCCAGAGCCTGACCCTGGTGGCAGATGGGGAGGACGGGGCGGACACGGCCATGGCTGGAGGGACCCTCGCCCGGCACAGGGGACGGTGTCACCGCACGAGGTGCTGGATGAACAATGACGTTTTGCCTCATCCGCCACGTTCACCCGACCTCTCTCCAACCCACAGCCATTTCTTCAAGCACCTCGACAACTCTTTGCAGGGAAAACACTTCCGCAGCCAGCAGGACACAGAAACGCCTTCCAAGAGTTGGCCGAATCCTGAAAAACACCTTTATACTACAGGAACAAACAAACGTACTTCTCATTGGCAAAAATGTGTTGATCGTAATGGTTCCTATTTTGATCAACAAAGATGTGTTTGAGCTGAGCTATAATGATTTAAAATTCACAGTCCAAAACCACATTTTCTTTTGCGCCAACCTAACAAATGTGTTGTGGCAATTTGTGAGCGGAGAGGTCAAGAAATAAAGCTGGGTTTTTGCTGGTAGCGATCCTGCCCTACAGCCCAATGTTCTCTGGCTTTGCTGCACAACACCCAGCTCGTCCAGGTTCAGCTCGCTCAGAGGGAAGATGGTCCGGGAGCAAAAATAACAGCTCTTGAGCCTCGGTGCTGCTGTTTCTCCGCATGTGTGTTCTCTTGACCTCAGGGATGCGCGGTGTTTGCCGCTGAGCTATTATGAGCTGTGAGCACCGTGTTCTGCCTCCCCGCGCTCTTCTCCCCGGGAGAAAACACTTAAAGGTTAAATATACACCGGACATGGCTCCGTGAGGTTCTGCAGGTGAAAAGAAACACAAAACAAACACGGTGTGTTTGGGCAAGAACCCAAATTCTGTTTTGCCCACTTGGATGGCAGAGCCCAGACCCGGCCTTGGGGCAGGAGGGTGCCCCAGAGCCTGTTTTCTGGTGCGGATTGTTCCCCCTCCCTCCTAAAGAAGCAGAATAAAAACACACAAAACCAAGCTGGTTGATACAGGGTTCAGCTCTGTGTGCCTCTGATCTCTTTATGGGCACTTTTTAGCGTTCTGGTTTTGGAGATGAAAGTCAGAAGAACAAAGCCCAGCGCTGACGTGAAGAGCTGAACTACAAAGGCGGGTTTCGGGAGAGCTGTTTTCTGCCGAAATCCGCTCAGATGCCACTTCTGTGGAAACCAAACAACAACTCCTGCCCCACTCACTTCTGAGCTCTGCCTGGCCTCGGTACCCCAGTACCTCAGTACCCCAGAACCTCAGTACCCCATTACCTAAGTACCCCATTACCCCATTACCCCAGTACCCCAGTACCTCGGTACCCTGGTACCCCATCTCTGCCTCATTTTACTTTCCTTCTTTCAGCATTCCTGTTAGAGATGGGGGTGCAAGTGGGGGATACGGGGCATGGGATTGCCAAACTCAAGGGATTGCCAAACTCAAGGGATTGCCAGACTCAGGAGATTGCCAAACTCATGGGATTTCCAGACTAACGGGATCTCCAGACTCACGGTGTCAGCCGGACACCAGGTTCCCATGGAAAGCTGGTGTGGACCAGCCCAGAGCTGGGGCATCCCCAGTGCTCTATCAGCTGGTGCTGGTCTCACGTTGGCATGGAGCTCAGCTCCGGTTGTGCTCCCTGCTCTATGTGGCCGTGATGTCTCAGAGCTGGGCATGATCTGCTGCTGCTACATAAAATAAGCAGGAAATCAGGCTTTTCACGGTGGTTTGGCATGTGCCCAACCCAGGGAAGCTGCACCCCCACAGGCAGCGCCCCAAGGGTTTTGGGTGCCGCACTGACCTGCTGGCTCATGTTTTGAAGGTGGCAAGTGGCCAGGGCTGCCTGGCCACAGCAGGGACATAGGATCATAGGATCATTTTGGTGCGAAGAGACCCTCGGGATCTTCGAGTCCAGCCATAACCTGTCCTGGGCTGGCCCGAGACGTGCACTTGGACACCGTGCTGCTGTGGGTGGCTCTGTCCATGGGATGTGGGGAGCATCCTGCACCAGCACAAAGGTTCCTCTGTCTGGTAGCAAAGCGTGGGGCCAAGGATGTGCTTGGCTTCCCAAGTGGGGAGGGATGAGAGCTTCAAAACCACAAGCATCAGCCCAGAGGAGCTTTCTTAGCTGGGGCTGAGACACAGCGGAGCAGGCCGAGTCTAACCCAGGCCAGGTGTCGGGTTTTGTGCTCTCATGGTGCATCAAGGAGGGAGGAGGAAAGTCCCTCCCTTGCATGTTGCAGGTGAAATAAATGAAAATGATTAAAACCCCCTTGGAAATGATGGTGCAGCCGGCTGTGTTGGTGTGACTGCCTGGGCTGCGGTGGAGCCAGCTGAGCTCAGCCTGGGAAAGCAGGCAGGTGAGGCTGCCTGGATCAGCGCAGGAGCCTGGACGGTGCCGAGCCCGACCCGTCCTCACTGTCACACTGTCACCGCTGTCCCCGGGGTGATGGGCAGCTCGGCTGCTCTTTGCACTGAGATGGGGCAGAGCGAGGAGGTGACAATGTGCTGTCACCGACGCAGTGGGAGGGAGGGACGGGGGTGTTCCCACAGGACACAGCGCTGCTCTCCGGAGTCCTTTCACACCTCTTTTCCCTTCGCAGCATCTCTGCTTTTTGTGCGCAGACCCGGTCAGTGCACCGGTGCTCCTGTGCGGGGTTTGTGCTCCCTTGGGTGGCTGCAGCCCGAGACCCCGCAGAGACACCGGGTTTGCACCAGCGGTCTCTCCAGGGAGGGCTGACCTGTCTGGTTAAACCATGTGCAGATCCTCCATGTGAATTGCACACGTCTGTGAGGGGGACACACCCCATGGTACATGGTAAAGCAGCACGGACACCAGCTGAAGTGCTCTGGCAGTGCTCGAGTGCATCTGAAATCTTTGTTAAAGTCAGAGCTTGCTCCGGCTGTGGTGTGAATATGAGTTATTAGAGAAGACGATGGGGGTCCCAGCGAGGGGCTGCGTCAGGACACACCTCGGAAGGCCAGGCTGGCGTTCCCACTCTGTGTTGGGATGCGGAGCATCCTCTGCCTTCCCCTCCTGGTCCTGCTGCAGAGCATCCCCGAGGGCGCTGGACCCTCCCGGTGTCCCCAGCACTGGCTGTGATCCCCGGGCAGGGGTGCGACCCCCAGGAAAGGGCTGTGACCCCCTAGAAAGGGGCTGAGACCCCCAGGAAAGGGCTGTGACCCTCTAGGAAGGGGCTGTGACCCCCTAGGAAGGGCTGTGACCCCCTAGGAAGGGGCTGAGGTCCCCAGGAAAGGGCTGCGACCCCCTAGGAAGGGGCTGTGACCGCCAGAAAAGGGCTGTGACCCCCTAGGAAGGGCGGTGACCCCATAGGAAGGGGCTGAGACCCCCAGGAAACGGCTGTGACCCCCTAGGAAGGGGCTGTGACCCCCAGGAAAGGGCTGTGACCACTTAGGAAGGGGCTGAGACCCTCAGGAAAGGGCTGTGACCCCCTAGGAGGGGCTGTGACTGCCAGGAAAGGGCTGTGACCCTCTAGGAAGGGGCTGAGATCTCCAGGAAAGGGCTGTGACCCTCTAGGAAGGGGCTGAGACCCCCAGGAAAGGGCTGTGACCCCCTAAGAAGGGGCTGAGACCCCCAGGAAAGGGCTGTGACCCTCTAGGAAGGGGCTGTGACCCCCAGGAAAGGGCTGTGACCCCCAGGAAGGGGCTGTGACCCCCTAGGAGGGGCTGTGACCCCCAGGAAGGGGCTGCGGGGCCGGTGATGCGGCAGCGGCTGCGGGGCCACAGGACCGCGGCATTTCTTGCGTGGCAGAGACCTCTGCAGTTCTCTCTCAGAACGCTCGGCGTTTCTCCGGTCCTGTGTGATGTGTGTCCCCATCCTGCCTCTGCTGTGCAGGCTGCAGCACCGAGAGGAGCTTTCCAGGCTCGTTGCTCGCTGAGCCACACCCTCCCGTCCTCAGATCTGCCCCAGAGAAGTCCCTACGAGTCCCCTCTGCTCCCCCGGTGACAACCGCTGTTCCTGGGGTGCCACCCTTGCTCCCGGGCCCCCTGTCAGCCCCAGTGATGCTGGGTGCTGGGGCATTCCCCAAGGGCACATGGTGCACCCCCAAGGAGGGGTCCTGCCCCCCGAATGCTCCCAATGCCTGTGCTGGTGGGGGGGCCTGCAGCACGGGGCTGCTCTGGGTGTCTCTTGGGGACACCCCATCACTCAGTCAGGGGTGGACACGGCACGGGGTGCAAGATGCATCAGCCACAGAGGGGGCAGCTGGAATCTGGCCCATGGTGGGGAGTGTCGCAGGGCTGCAGGGAACCCAGAGCTCCTCGTTTAAGCCCCGTGTTTGCAGCGCAGCAGCACATCCTGCGTATGACCCCGCTCTCCGCTGGGACGCGGTGCTGGCACGGCTGGGACATCGTTACCGGCTGCAGAGGGAATTGCTGCCCACCTGGCGGAAACCCAGCTTCTGTCTTGGACGGGTAGCTTAGCATAATTCAAATTCCTCCCTAAAATGAGAACTGAGGGGAGTCTAAATGATGCATTTTTAAATGCACAACACGTAAGAAGAGAGACAAAAGAGATGTTTCTAATTCTTTGCATGGCTCCCATTGAATATTCCCATGACTACTGTGGGTGTTACGATCCCCTGTTGAAGAGCTATTGCCCCCCCAGGATCTCTGCGAGCCCAGGGCCGCCCATTCCAGCCCCTCTCTTACCCCAGGAGCTGGGGGAGCCGTTCCCTGGCTCTGGGGACGAGGAGATGTGACCCAGGAGAAAGTGCCCTGGAGGGGTGACAAGCAGGACACATTAATTTCCCACCATGGAAGTTTCCACTAAAGATAAGATTATAAAGCTGAAACTATTGTGCTGTCGCGATGTCACAACAATGTCGGAGCTCAGGCAGTCGCTGGCTCTGCCAGTCCTGGTTTGTACAGATGTTTTGCAAAGCTGAGCTCACCCCAAGCCTGAGAGCAGCTGACAACCTGTTTGCCAGCTCTGTGTACCGGGGGAGCTGCGAGAGGAGTGGAGGAAAACAACATCCTCGCGTTTTCAAACAGCCCAGGTCTCAAACGCTCAGACTCTCCCAGATTTGGGAGGGGTGCAGGAGATTCCACCCCAGCCCGAGCCACATCGCAGCAGCAGCAATCCCAGGGCAGCGCTGTCTGTGCTCAGCGGGAGCATCATCCCCTGGTTCGTGCATCTCACCATCTGCGTGTTGCTCTTTGGATAAGGAGTGTCAGGGGATATTCAGTTTGCAGACCAGGTGCAAACCTGTTGTTTGCGAGGGATGCGGCCCCCAGGTTCCCCTCCCCGTGCCCCCCATGCCCCATTGCCCGGCTGCGTCTGCACACCCCGGAGCAGAGCAAGAGGGTGTTCAAAGTGGGTGCTGAGACCTTGATTTCCCACACATAGCAAGACAGACCCCTGCCCACCAACCCCCTTTGATTTTCCCATTGCTTCTGCCTCATTTTGGCTGAAAAATGTGTCTGATCCCCTCCAGGACGAACGAGCCAGGTGTCATTGCAGACAAGGCTCCTGTTCCAGCCCATGGCAGAGGCAGCGGGCAGAGGGACCGGGCAGAGGCAGGACCAAGTGCCCGAATGCTGCCTGTGCATGTGTGACTGTGCAGCGATGGGGAGGCAGCACCGAGCCCCGTGCTGGCCAGGCTGGGTGGGGGGACGCTCGGGGGGTGATGGACCTGGGCTCTGCGATGGCTCACATGTGCCCCCACTTGTCTCTGCTGTTCCCTTGTCCCCTCGCTGGCTGCCGGGGCCGTTGCAGCCCTGTGCACCCCATGGCTGTGCACGTCTGTCCAGAGCGGCACCTGCAAGGACCAAGGGGAGACAGAAGCTCCACAAAATAAATCCTGGGCTTTGCTGCTTGGAGCTTAGCGTGCTCAGAACATATTTGGAGAGTGCTGGCAGGAGGCCAAAGCTCATCCCAAATTGAAGGGCTGTGGACTAAACCAACACTGATCTGGAGGATGTTCCTGCAGCAGGTACGGTAGAGAGGAGCCCGTCTCTGCCCTGTGTCCATTGTCCAGCAGCCCCCGGTGCAGCCACCGTGGCCACCAGCTGAGCCTGCTGGGCTTGAACAGGAGCCGTAGTCACCTGGGATGGCTCAAGCTGCGCCAGGGGAGGTTTAGATTGGATATTAGGAAAAAAGTCTTCATGGAAAGGATTGTCGGGCACTGGAACAGGCTGCCCAGGGCAGTGGAGGAATCACCATCCCTGGAGAGGTTTCAACAAGGTTCTTAGGGACATGGTTTAGTGCTACAGTCAGGTTATGGTTGGACTCGATGATCCTGAGGGTCTCTTCCAACCGAAGTGATTCCATGTGCTATGATCTGGAGTGCTGTTCTATGTGTTATGATTCAGCGCACTGCAGGGAGCGGGGCCGGGCACCCCCAGGGCTGCCAGGGGGTTGTAGTGGTGCTGCAGGGAGGGAGGCGGTTGTGTTTGTTTTGCCCGGGTGTTTCCCAGCGCTGCCTTTGCAGCGAGAATTGCTGGGTGAGGTGTTGCTTTGCTTGGCGTCGTGTCTTGGTGTCCTCCAGTCGTGTGTCCAGCGGGGCCCGGGCTCTGGATGCTGGAGGAGGACGTTTCGCTCGGAGCCGGGAGCTGCATCCCTCGTGTGCATTTTCCCCGGGCTGCAGATTTGCACCAGCGATACGCGTGTGGGAAAGTGCATAAACTGTGAACCTGCCCCATCAGGGACACAGAAATATCCTGCAATGCCGGAGTAGGTGTTACTGGAAGGGGTCGGGGCCCAGGAGCCCTCCTGGGGATGCCCCGAGTGTGGGGAGTGAGGAATTTGGGGCACAGCAGCCGCAGTGACCCCCCCGTGCAGCCACTCATCTCTGTGCAGCCATGCGGGACGTCTGTCCGTCTGTCTCCAGGTCACTGGGCTGTGATCAGGAACCAGCTCATGGGAGAAAACCACTTTTTGTGGCTTCTTTTTGAACTCCCCCGTTGTTTTAGACCCTGCAATTCCTGCTGGGCAAAATAATTTAACAATTAGATTAAGAATGGAGTGAAAAAAACACATTGATGTGGTGTTCTGGGGCTGAATGCAGCTGCAGTGAAGCGTTGCAGCTGGGGGTGCAGCTCGGCTGAGACCTTCCCGCTGTCCTAGTGACATGGGGCTGGATTAAAAGACAAATAAACCCAGTTTAAGGGAGTGAGAAGAGGTTTTGTGCTCTCTCACGCCATCATTGGCCACACCAGACATCAGAGAAATAATGGGAACGCTGAAAACCCCCAGCGTTTCATTTGAAATAATTTTACACGGCAGGGAAAATGTATGCAGATTGCTCTGTAAAATTACTGTTGCACTTGATTGGAAATACTTCAGCTACTAAAACATTTCAAAGAGCTGAAATAAGAGTTTCAGCTACTAAAATGTTTTGAAGAGCCCCATTGTTTCTGGAATAAGTATAATTCCCATTTACTGCTGGCAAGATTACCCTTTGGTCTTTAAAACTGTGATGTATTTAAATATGCAAGAAGGATGTAATTCAGGGTACCATTTTTCTTGGGAAAAGCTTGGAAAGTGAGCACAACCTTCTTCCATATATGCATGTGAGCGTTTGAGACAAATTAAACTCACTCAACTTAAAAACATCTTTTCCTGAACTCATCATTTCAGGCACAGTGGAGGAAAATGAGCATTTTGAGGAGCAATTGATCCTCTCCTGCAGACAGCGGCTCCGTTCTGGCTGTGCCCGATTTCCCTGCCGGATGCCGGGGACAAGCTGGTTCGGATGCTGGTGAATCCTCTGGGCTCTGTCCAGCTGTGTGTTGTGCTGCTGTTCTCCAGATGTTTACACCGCTGTCATCGCCGCTGCAGGTCGGGGAAAGGCTCCGTTGCCCCAGATTGGCCAGAGAGGTGGTGGATGAACCACCCCTGGAGACATCCCAGGCCAGGCTGGACGGGGCTCTGAGCAACCTGGGCTGGTGCAGATGCCCCTGCTCATGGCAGGGGGAGCACTGTGGGGCTGGGAAGGTCCTTCAACACAAACCAGCCTGAATGTGAATGAAAGGACCAGAGGAAATGGCCTCAAGTTGCGCCAGAGGAGGTTGAGGTTGGATCTGGGAACAATTTCTTCCCCAAAGGGCTGTGGGGCATTGAACAGGCTGCCCAGGGCAGTGCTGGAGTCACCATCCCTGGAGGGCTGGACAGACGGACAGGAGGTTCTCAGGACATGGGGCAGGGACAGGGCTGGGTTATGGTTGGACTCGGTGATCTTGAGGGGTCACCTGTCACACATTCGCAGGCTGTTGTCACCTCTCCTCCTTTCTAAACAACAAATCATTGCAGGGTTTGATAAAGAAAGGGTTTCCAGGCACCTGAGGTGGATAGGGACACAGAGGACAAGCCCTGTTCTTCTCCTTTCTGGTTTCTGCCCTTATGTCTATGGGGCTGGGCAAGAAGAAACCATTTTATACCTGTACCTTTAATATTTTTGAAGTGTCCTCCTGAGACTTGTTAACCCTCGTTAGCAGCAGAGACAGAGGCATTTTTTGGAAAGACACCTGCATTTTCAGCTTCCTCTTTAATTAGTGTGTGGCTGGAGAGCACCCCACCTTTTCTTAAAAGCACTGTCTGATATGAAATCTATGAAATGCAAATTCCTCCCCGTTTCTAACGGCTGAGAAGCAGAATGGCTCTTCCTCAGTCTGAAAGGCTTTGAGACAGCTCTGTTCCATAGAAACCACGGTGAGAGAAATGGAAAGGAAATTAAAAGTCATATGCTGATAAGATTAATTTCCATGTGGGTTGGAAAGGTTTCCGGCACCTGCGGGCGCCTGGACACGAGGCTTTGTCTGACGGGACAATGATTATTGGACTGACTGGCAAAAACAGGCGGGTTTTCTGGCACAAAAGCCCTCCTTGGGTATTGTCCTGGGTCCTGCAAACACTGAGATATTCAGGGGTGTTGGACCATTCCCACAGAAAATGAGATCCTCGTCATGCCCTCAAATGCCCCATGGTCCATCATAGGGCAGAACAACAGCGTTAATGGACAGGAAAGACCCAGGTCAACTTCTGCAGGGATGGAGCTCCTGGGATGGACAGACACGTCCCATCCTGCCCCTGGGATGGGCAGACACATCCTGCTCCTGGGATGGACAGACACGTCCTGTCCTGCCCGTGGGATGGACAGACACATCCTGCTCCTGGGATGGACAGACACGTCCTGCCCTGCCCCTGGGATGGACAGACACATTCTGTCCTGCTCCTGGAATGGACAGGCATGTCCCGTCCTGCTCTCCCACAGCCCATCACAGGCTGAGAGAGTTGGGGTGTTCAGCTGGAGAAGAGAAGCTCTGGGGAGACCTTATTGTGGCCTTTCCAGACTTAAAAGGGGCCCATAAGAAAGATGGGGACAGACTTTTGAGCAGGACCTGTTGTGACAGGACAAGGGGTGATGGGTTAAACTAAAGGAGGGAGATTCAGGCTGGACATGAGGAAGAAATGGTTGCCCTGAGGGTGGTGAGAGCCTGGCCCAGGTTGGGCAGAGAGGTGGTGGATGAACCATCCCTGGAGACATCCCAGGCCAGGCTGGACGGGGCTCTGAGCACCCTGAGCTGTGACGATGTCCCTGCTCATGGCAGGGGGGACTGGGGAGCTGGGAAGGTCCCCCAGACCTGGGGGTGTTGCTGTGTCCTCCCTGCCCATCCCAGCGGAGCTGCAGGGATCTGGCCCCTCTCTGGCAGGAGATGATAAATTGCAAACTACTGCAATAATTCAGAAGCAAATCCACCTTCTGGAGCAAACACATTGACAGGGGCTTGGGCAGGACTGAGTGTGATCGATGGTATTAATGCCATAACCGGCATCCAGAAAACTGTCTGGGTGTTTTCCAGGTGGATAAAATCTGGAGCTGCAGCAGCAGGAGCTCGCACAGGATGGGCAGAGGAGATGAGCCACACTTTATAGAATCATAGAATAGTTGGGTTGGGAGGGACCTTTAAAGGTCACCTAGTCCACCCCCCCTGCTAGATAAACAGCGAGGCCCTTTCTTCTGCCTGCCTGTGTTGGTTACGTGTTATTTCTTAACCCGAGGCACCACAGCACTGAAACAAACAAGAACTCATGAATGATGAATATGTAGTTGCAGGCCCAGTTATATAGAATTCACGCTCCTCTGTTTCATAAAAAACATTACGGTTACTTTCAATCATTTTGATTTGGTCCTGGGATGAAAAAAAATCATTAATTCATTAAACCCTATGTATTCAGACCTTTTTTTCTGCTGCGTTGATGGAGCTTCAACATGGTTGCAGGCAAGGAATTTTCCGATAATCTTTTAATTCATTTTGCTTCCTTTGGACAGAGCTATTGCTGGTTTGCTTGTTTTTTTTTCACTATCATGTAGTTTAAAAATTGTTTTGCAGTAGCAGTACATTATAAATTATGCAGCTGTGGCGCGTCTGTTTGTCCAGTTGATGCCGGCTCAGACTGGCCATGCAATCTGGGCAGAAATCTCCGCAGCCTTCTCTGTTTTGCAAGGCAACGGGGGCTTTGTGCTCATGGCCACTCGTGGGCTTCGTTATTGACCGTGGGCTGGAGCCAGGCTGGTGCGGAATCCCCTCCCGTGGAGGCACACAGCAGAGTGGGCAAAACTCCAAGGCTGTTTTGGGAGGTTTTATCGCTATAACAAGGCGATTTTCACCCTGTGCGGGATGAAATGCTTGTGGACACCAGCGATGCTGTTCAGGCTGTGCCGTCCTGGCTCCCTCCAGGGTCCTCACCGTGGTCAAGGGACACAGCTGGTCCCCAGGGGACACAGCCGGTCCCTAGGCACGGATAGAGCAAAACCACTTGCAATGCAAATGACGGGAAAGCAGGAAATACCTTGACTCACCTGGGAGTGTTAACCGGGGTTAATCTTTAATACACCAGCAATTTAAACTTCCACAAGTTGATGGGCTGAGGTTCCTTCTGAGGTTTAGGAGGGGAAGGATCAAGCCCCCATCCCCGGGCAGCACAGACGGGGTTCGCGCTCCCGGCAGCTCCGTCGGGGCTGAGGTTCCTCCTTCCTCCTCAGGCTGGCCCCTGGTGAGTCACTTCATATCAAACGCTGGGGTTGGGGCGATGCCTTCGTGTTTGAAATGGATGAAAGGAAGGAAAGCAGCACGTGAGAGAAATGTATTTCCACCTCATGAAGAAGTGGAGGTGCAAAGTCTTGCTGCACTGCTTTGTAAACCTCACACAGCCAGGCTGGCATTGGTGCCTGGGAATGTTCCCAGCCTGATTTAATTTGCAATTATAGACCTAGCCTATCCTTATTCACCGCTGTTGAATTTAATGGTTTTAAAAGTGGAATCGGATAAATATTTGTGATGAGCCGACGTTCTCTTCCATGCTGACTGATGTTTCCAGTGGCCTTATGGTTCACGGAGGACGAGAATCCTTCATGGAAACACTTTGAAATGCAAACACGTCTTGCACTCAGATACCTGAGGTTTGCAATACAAATAAAAGGCTGCAAGCAGGTCTGAAGATCGCAGGTTTAGCTTTGGTACAAATCAAACTCATTTTCCCACATCCCAGCCCTGGCTTAGGCATTTTTTAGAGGATGATACCCGGGGAAGGGGCTACAGACAGGGGCAAAATGGGGGGAATCACATAAAACCAGCAGTCCTGCATTGTTCTTTCTCCTCAAAGCCCTTGACATGGCAAAGGACACACAGAGGACTCTGCACGCTTGACTGCTTGGTGTTAATCAAACCTGCAAATGAAACCTGCTGATCAGCCCCTGGTGGGACTGAGCTCTGTGTTCAGGCTGCCCCAGCTCCTTGGGAACCGGGCAAACTGGAGGAGGCTGAGCTCGGAGCATGGATATGTCCCACGTTGGTGGAGCAGCTGTGCAGAAATCCACATTTCAGTGCTCCCTCCAGAGTATTTCCATGACTTGGATGCCCTGATAGCACTTGTTGCCTCACATTTTGGGCCAGCATTTCTTTCTCCGAAGATCACGCCGTGCAGCCCACCATGTCTTTGCCCTCTTTATGGGGGAGAGGACAATGAATAATGAAAAAGAAGGGAATTCCCGGGTGAGAGAGGTGCTCCAGGATGTTCAGAGAGTCTGAGCGTGGGCCGAGAGTCCAGCCCGGTTCTCCCTTTTTGCTCTCGGGGTCTGGCAGTGTTTGGGGCTCTGAAACCCCTGTGCGATGGGAAGAGGCACGAAAAGCACTTTGCGGTGTTTGCAAACAGGTGAACATGTTTATACAGCTGGAAATACAGAGGGTGACATCCAACAGAATTTCAGGGGTGGTCACAGCCTTCAGAGGTGGTAGCTGAGCATCAGCCACATCCAAGACACTGATCAGTGTTGGTACCGGTACCGTTTTTATTCCTGTCTTAATAGTTTGTACAAGGAGCTCTCAGACATGAAATGGCCACTGATCTGAACGAAGACATTGTATTATTTCATCTCCCTGAAGAAACACACAGTTCTAACAAAGATACACAGCTTTCCAGGCACACACAGATACAAAGCCCACCAACAGCGACAAGGCAAGTAATTATGGCTTTTACAAGCCTTGTTATGACAGTGGATAAAGTGGAGATAGAAAAGGACCTGGTCTGTTTTGCAGTGCAAATGGAGGGACAGAGAAGATGTTTTTCTTGCAAAGTTTGTAATGGTCGGCAGGAAAGAATGAACAGATTCCTTTTTACAGCGAAACACATCCAGTCAAGCCCAGGCCTTCAGAAATGGCTCCAGTTGGAAGGCAGTTGCATGTAGGATGTTGTGTGCACCAATCTGTACAGTTGTAGGTGGTCATGGGCTAACACCAGGCTCACCAGAGGTTATTGATCCCTTGTCTTTCTTGCGCAGAGCAGAACCAGGCTGACGTCGGGCGCTGAAGCACCATGTATGAGCTCAACGAGAGCAGCTTTGATCCCATCACCTTTGTCCTGACGGGCATCCCGGGGATGGAGGAGTCCCAGGTCTGGATCTCCGTTCCCTTCTGCCTGATGTACCTCACTGCGGTGTTTGGCAACTCTGTTCTCCTCTTCGTCATCATCACGGACAGGAGCCTCCATGAGCCCATGTACCTGTTCCTTGCTATGCTGGCTGCTGCTGACCTCATGCTTTCGACCACAACGGTGCCCAAAATGCTGGCGATCTTCTGGTTCAGTGCCAGGGAAATTTCTTTTGATGCCTGCGTTACACAGATGTTCTTCACCCATTTCAGCTTCATCGTGGAATCGTCCGTTCTGCTGGCGATGGCGTTTGACCGGTACGTGGCCATCTGCGACCCACTGCGGTATTCTTCAACCTTAACCCCCTCGGTGATTGGGAAAATAGCGGTGACCGCCGTTGTCCGGGGGTTCTGCATCATGTTCCCACCCATCTTCCTCCTGAAGCG
The DNA here is from genome assembly GCF_964273445.1 of Streptopelia decaocto. Classification (NCBI taxonomy): domain Eukaryota; kingdom Metazoa; phylum Chordata; class Aves; order Columbiformes; family Columbidae; genus Streptopelia; species Streptopelia decaocto. The sequence continues at coordinate 212,661,324 of NC_138663.1, read as the reverse complement.
GCTGCCGTTCTGCGGACACAACGTGATGCCCCACACCTACTGCGAGCACATGGGCATCGCCCGCCTGGCCTGCGCCGACATCAGAGCCAACGTCTGGTACGGGCTGACAACAGCTCTCCTTTCCTCCGGCCTGGACATCGTGCTCATTGCTGTCTCTTACGCTCTGATCCTCAGGACGGTCTTTCGGCTCCCATCCCCGGAGGCTCGTCTCAAAACCCTGAGCACCTGCGGCTCCCACCTCTGCGTGATCCTCATGTTCTACGTGCCCGCCTTCTTTTCCTTTCTCACGCATCGGTTTGGCCGTCACATCCCAAGTCACGTTCACATCCTCCTGGCCAACCTCTACGTCGTGGTCCCGCCAATGCTCAACCCCATCGTGTATGGGGTGAGGACAAAGCAGATCTGGGAGCGTGTTGTCCGCCTCTTCTGCCCTGTGGGGCGGTGGCCCTGCCTCAGCGCGGGGAGCCGGTGCTGAGCAATGACGGAGGGGATGGGGACATGGGACAGGATCAGGAAAGCAGCACCAAGCACTGCTGGAGGGGAGCGGGACATGGGCCAGGATCAGGAAAGCAGCACCAAGCGCTGCAGCACTTCTCATCGTGGAGAAACGGGTTTGCCCAAGAAGTTCAAGAGAAGCTGAGGGCAGCGGGCTTTCTGGAGGCATGGGCTTGGGTCAGCAGCGCCTTCATTGCTGCTGGTTTCTCCTAGAGATGTTGCCCCTGAATGGTCCATCAGCAGAGGCCGGGGCAGTTCAGCTGAGGAGCACCAAGGCTCTTACACCTGCAGATCAACCACCACCTACTGCTGCTGATTTTGTTTGCTGTCCTACGGCTTCGTTCCTGCTTGTTCCTTCACCTGTGGCCTCGGTGCCTACACCATGAACATGTCATTGGTCATCAGACTGGAGCCAGGTACACGAACCATAGCTGGAGGGGCAAAGTGCTGTGTACCACGGCACAGACGATGGTCTGTCCTCCTCTCTCCATGGGTCCAGCTGGCACCGCTGAGGGACCCTGGCGCCTCTTGCCGCTGAAGGTGTTTACACGCTGAAGAGCCCTGGGATGTCAGGAAAGGTTTTGTAGCCTGTGTTTGAGGGAGACATGTCCCTTAAACCATGATGTCCAAAGCTGAATTCAAGCCTCTGGAGTGGAGTGCGACAGGACAATGGTCTCCTACATCCTACACGTCCCTAAGGGATGTTTTCTCTCTTTGCAAGAACACGCTGCACTGCTGAGCGGCGCTCAGGGTGAAGTACATTGCACTTCAGGATCCTCTTCTGCCCACACAGCTGGCTAATTACCCACCACTTCGTTGCTGCACATTGATTTATCCTTCAACACCAAACCAGCTTTGTCGACCTTTTCCTTGTTCCTCTCATTGGTGTGTGTGCCCGTTGCACCAGTAACACCTTATTCCACCTGAAGTCAGTGGCAAACTGCCCCAGACCATTGTGAAAGGCAGCACTGCTGGTGTCCCATACAGACCCTGGGGAGGAGGGAGCGGAGGCAGCACTGGAGACTTCAGGAGAAGCTTGTCAGGTGTCCTGCTGGGAGGTCACTGTGCTCTGCACCGTGTTCACGGTGGGTTCTGTTGCATCTTTGTGGCAGATGCACCTTCCCCTGCCCTGAAAGAACCAGATGCTTCTAGACCAATGGACCACTATGGTCATGCACACACCCCTTGGTTGACAGACAGGGCCCTTGACCAATGAAAAGCCTTGGTTGATAGAAGTTTCTGGACCACTACCATAAATGACCACATCTTAGATTCAACCATGGTATAAATGGAGCTGTTGGGGAGCCTATTGAGTTTTTCTCCTTGGAGAAGTGGCTCAGCAGCGGAGGTGTCTCCTGTGTACATTGGGGTGCCATCTAAGGAAATTTCTTTGAGGACTGAGATGCTTTGCCTTATTGGTAAGTGATTATATCTTCTGGGTACCCTTGAGAGTCCTTGCGTTTTATGAGTGGGAAGATTTTGAATCATCACTCTAGAGTTTTGCTATCTCTTGAGTCTGAATTGTCTGTGTAGTAATTGAATTCCTCATCTGTGTTGGAATCTGTGTTTTGTAATGTTGTTGGAGTGCTGAATAATGTTGGATGGCCCTGTTTGTAGTTGGTTCTCTGCCAAACAGTTCCAGTTGGAATAAAGTCTGTTTGGAGCTTGTCACTTGCCTAAATTGATTTTTGGGGTGCCTCCACAGCAATCATTATGACATGGAGGACCGTGGGGACACAGACACCAACTGTTAGGAACTGTCTGGTTGCTGCAGCCTGGACTGCAGTGGGAACGGGCTGTTCCCACCAGGCTGGACCTTCTCAGTACCTTGGAAAAGTTACAGCAACACCCCCAGCTGCTCTCATCTCCAAAGCACAAAGGTCGTTTTGCCTGGTGGTCATGGGCTTGGTGGGCAGCACACACTCAGATAGGACCAGTCCATCTTCTTGTCCTGACAGCAGAGTCCTGGTGGCCATTCTGGCTCAGCTGTGAAATGCTGAAGCTTCTGAAACCCGTTGCAAAAATTGCAGCGTGAGTTGCTGTTGACCGTGAGTAGTTGATGCTCTTGGTGGTTGCTCAGGGCTGCAGAAATGGCTGCAGCAGGTCTTGGGACGTGTTCTGGGGAGATTGGGCAGTGTGGTGCAGGAGCAGCTGAGCCCTGCACAGCCCCCATGAGCTCCTCTGGCTCTGGTGGCTCCCAGGCTTGTTGAGCACTAAGCCACCACTGTCCTTCAGAGCTGCAGCACTGATTTCTTTACTCTGTGGGGAGGAACTCTGGGATGAGGAAGAGAAGGAAAGGCACCAGAGCCCAGAAACCTTTCCTTCAGCCTTTCATTCTTGTTTTGCTGGGTGGGATGCTAGACAAATGCTTGCTTCTCCTCTCTGCATCACATCTACTGTCAGCTGCATTTCTCACACACACCGCTCTGAGCAATGGGGCTCTGGACACTTTGTGGTCCTGTCCTGAGCTCAGCGGCTTCCTCAGGTCTGGCCAGTACAACTGCTGGGGTGTCCTGTGCAGGGGCAGGAGTTGGGCTCGATGATCCTTGTGGGTCCCTTCCAACTCAGGATATTCTATGATTCCTCATCCAGGCAGCAACTGAAGTCCTGAATGCAGCAATTCGTGAGCCCTTTCTGAAGGCTCATCTGGATCTCACAGCAACATCTGGAGCTCTGACCCTTCATCAGCTGTGAGACCTGAAGGCGAGCCTAGTGTGCTCATGTCCCTAGTGCCAAAACGGAGAAGATCATCCAGCTGTTTCTTCAGAATGTCCTTTTTTCCCTGAGAAGGGTGGTGGGCACTCGCCAAGCCCACAGCTCGGCTCTGCTGCAGCGTTGTTTCAGAACTGCCTGTGGTGGGGAAGCCACCTCCAAGGCAGCAACGTGCCTGGACCTCGGAGGTGCCTCAGGTGCTGGTGACCCTGGAGATGGGGGAGAATGGCTCTCCCTGGCTCTGGGCTCCACAAAAACCTCACGCCCTGCACCAGGGCTGGGAGCCAGCAGGTCCTGAGGGCTCTGGTTGGGGCTGATCAAGCCCATTGTCCCTGATTTGAGAGCTGGAGCAGGGACACTGACTGGGACTAGGCGTGTTCACAGCCAAATGGCACAGGAGATGATGCTCATACAGCACCCAAAACCCTGCTGTGCTCCCATCATCCCAGTAATGCTGCTACCACTTCAAAACAAAAAACAAAGATAGAGATTCAGGATTTCAGATTTAAAAAGTGCCAAAGTTCTAATCTCTTTCAATATTTTTTTTTCCTGATTTCATCAAAGGTGGGAACCGTGTGACAGGCACAGGGGAAATGAAAGTCTGTTCATTAAAAGCTGTTTGCTTAGCAGCAAAGATAACAGAGCTGGTTACAAAAGCTGCTCGTATCATCGGATTTTTTAATGTCCTCAGAAGAGTCGTGTTTGTGTTGGCTTTCTTAACAAAAGCAAGAGTGTTTACACGGCGCATGATTTCTGATGGGAGACGGAGCCGTGGGAAAGCGAACGTGTCAGGAGAGCAGGTCGTCATAGGCAGCACATGAATCCACTGGGACTGGAAGGGATGCTGTGAGGTCTCGAGGGGCTGGGGGACCTGCAGGAGCTGGCAGCAGCTGTCACAGCGTTACGGCAGATCCGCAGGTGGGATATGGGACAGCTCGTGACTGCAAGAGGCTTGTTTGCCAATTCAGGAGTTCTACTCCAGCCCTACCCTCCTACCTGAAAACATGGACTTGTTGGTGAAGCAACCCGCTGCTGAGGAGTTTTCTCCTGAAAGCCTTTTGGCCAGGTCAGATAACAACGGAGCTGCCCTCTAGGCTTGTCAGTATTAAAGGATGATACAGCTCACTGGTGTCTCTGTCACACATTTTAGCTGACACGGTTATTTCTGATGCCTTCTTCACCATTTCCCCTCTTTGGCCCATTCCCCAGCGATGAAGTTAAGCACGAGACTAACTCTGAGCATGGGAGCAGTGCAGCTCAAAGGAGCGTCTGTGCTCGGAGGTGGCCCAAGGCTGAACACGGTCCTGAGGAGTCCTGTGCCATCATCGTCTTCATCATGGAGCTTGTGGGAGGTAGGATCTCCCTGGGCAGGTGCTGCACAAGTGCAAAACAAAAGACCTGCCCCCAAATTGCTTCTGCTCTGGGGTCCTCAGCACAGGACACACATGGAGCTGCTGGAGAGGGGCCAGAGGAGCCCCGGGAATGACCCGAGGCTGGAACAGCTCTGCTGGGGGACAGGTGAGAGAGTTGGGGTGTTCAGCTGGGGAAGAGAAGCTCCAGGAGACCTTAGCGCGGCCTTTCCGGACTTTCTTGGGAAACGGGAGAGGTGCCCGAGGATTGGAGGAAAGCAAACGTCACTCCAGTCTTCAAAAAGGGAAGAAGGAGGACCCGGGTAATTATAGACCGGTCAGCCTCACCTCTGTCCCTGGGAAAGTAATGGCTTGTCCTTGGTGCCATCTCAAGGCATATCAAGGATAAGAGGGTTATTAGGGGCAGTCAGCATGGCTTTACCAAGGGTAAGTCATGCTTGACCAACCTTGTAGCCTTTTATGAGAATGTAACAAGGTGGATGGATGATGGCAGAGCGGTGGATGTGGTCTACCTTGACTTCAGGAAAGCCTTTGACACAGTCTCCACAGCATCCTCACAGCTAAGTTGAGGAGGTGTGGTCTGGACAATAGAGTAGTGAGGTGGGTTGCAAACTGGCTTAAGGAGAGAAGCCAGAGAGTGGTAGTCAATGGTGCGGAGTCTAGTTGGAGGCCAGTATCTAGTGGAGTGCCTTGGGGGGCAGTACTGGGGTCAATATTATTCAATATATTCATTAATGATTTGGATGAGGGAATAGAGGGACTGTCAGCAAGTTTGCTGATGACACCAAGCTGGGAGGAGTGGCTGACATGCCAGAGGCTGTGCTGCCATCAGAGACCTGGACAGGCTGGAGAGCTGGGTGGGGAATAACCTGATGAAATTTAACAAGGGCAAGTGTAGAGTCCTGCATCTGGGCAGGAACAACCCCAGGTTCCAGTATAGGTTGGGAAATTACGTATTAGAGAGCAGTGTAGGGGAAAGGGACCTGGGGGTCCTGGTGGAGAACAGGATGACCATGAGCCAGCACTGTGCCCTTGTGGCCGGGAAGCCAATGGTACCTGGGGTGTATTACAAGGGGGGTGGTTAGTAGATCGAGAGAGGTTCTCCTTCCCCTCTACTCCGCCCTGGTGAGACCACACCTGGAATATTGTGTCCAGTTCTGGGCCCCTCAGTTCCAGCAGGACAGGGAACTGCTGCAGAGAGTCCAGCATAGGGCAACAAAGATGCTGGAGGGAGTGGAGCATCTCCCGTGTGAGGAAAGGCTGAGGGAGCTGGGGCTCTTTAGTTTGGAGAAGAGGAGACTGAGGGGGGACCTTATTAATGTTTATAAATATATAAAGGGTGAGTTCCACGAGGATGGAGCCAGGCTCTTCTCGGTGGCAAACAATGATAGGACAAGGGGTAATGGGATCAAGCTGGAACACAAGAGGTTCCACTTAAATTTGAGAAGAAACTTCTTCCTGGTGAGGGTGGCAGAGACTGGCCCAGGCTGCCCAGGGGGTTGTGGAGTCTCCTTCTCTGCAGACATTCCAACCCGCCTGGACACCTTCCTGTGCGACCTCACCTGGGCATTCCTGCTCCAGCAGGGGGATTGGACTGGATGATCTTCTGAGGTCCCTTCCAATCCCAAACATACTGTGATACTGTGATGTCCCAGCAGTGGTGGTCAGACGTGCCCCCCATTGCCTCTGATTTCACTGAGAAAACTCCCAATCACTTGTCTGCGAGCAGGATGGGGCCTTGAGAAGTGAGGGATCTGCTCTGTCCCCACTCCAGTGACGTCCTCAGCACTCAGGAATCTTCTCTCAGGGGTGACACGTCCTTCCAGGCTCATTCTCACTGGCACTTCAGCAGCTGTCTCGGTTGGGATGGGCTGTGTGTCACTGTGCTGGGTGGGTGCATGTCAAGGGTCCTCCTGCTTCTCTGGGTTTGCAAGATCAGTTTTGTACAGCTGAGGAGGCAGTTTAAGCTTGCTCTGCCCCTTGGATGGATGTGGTGCCGGGTCAGGGAGCAAACTGCAGAGGCAAATGTCCCCGAGTCAATGAATCACTAGCTTAGCAATTAATGTCCAAAGGGGCGTGCATAATGGGATATTAGCCAGCAGATCAGGAAGATTTATGTTTATAGTGCGGTTAAAATGTTAGCTTAATAACTCACACGAGATGTGAAACCAGTACTTCCGCACTTTGTGTTCTGTTTGCCACTTTTGAAAGACACAGATTTATTGTTAACTTGGTTGGTGTGGTGGGCAATTTGTGGGGATATTTGGATCACCAGGACCCTTTCCAGGGGGTGACGGAAGGGATTTTACTGAAGTTTTTTCATGTCATCCACATAGGACATGCAAAAAGTAACTGAAATCTCATAAACTTTGGGAGAAGAGTGGGAGTTGGTGGAGTCACTGTAAGAAACTGTGTCCTCAGTGGATGCGTGGGCAGCATTTTCGTGATAACATGCACTGAGAGGGAGTCAAGCCTGCGCCTGAAGTGGAGACCAAGCATGGGGTTTGTGCTGAGTCAAGCCCTAAGCGTCCGCTTTGAAGGGAATTGCTCTTGAGCTGTATTTGAACACTTTGCTGAATAGACAGAGACAAGCACGGCTTTCATCGTGAACAAAGCCATGAGTGTTCTGAGTTGAAGTACCACATTTCCATTCATTTTTATTGCTTTTCTAAAACAATGGTGCTTTATTAATTGTTCTTCATCTGCAGAGCTCTGCGAGTAATAAATCAGAGTAGCAAAGAGTAATGACTTCACTTCATCTTACCTCCATCACCATAATGTCTTACCAAATGTCAGTTAATTGATAAAAATCCCCACTGCACAGAGAGGCAGATAATAAGTAGCATGTCCTTGTAAACTGTCCTGCCTGAAATGAGATGGTAGCTCAGCAGCCAGGATGGAGTTGGTGGTGGGTTGGTTTGCTCTTGGGTGTCAGAGGTCCCTGCTGTTCCCCAGGGATCCCTGACAGGTCCCCAAAGGGTTGTGGCAGTTGGGAGGATGCTGATTACAGTTCCCCTGACCTCACTACACAGTCTGCAGGTCTCCACAGGAGGAACAGTGTCCAAATAAATCCATTGCTTTCTTCTGAAATCAGCAATGAGGACAAAATCAGCTAAAAGGTTTATAGCAGCAATATCTGCTGATCCCTGTCTCAGAGCTCCCAAATTCCTCTCCATCATGCTTCACAAAAAGCTGAAACAGGTTCTGATCCCAAAGCACTTCGAGTCAAGGATGAGGATGAAACTCCCACCTGGCTGACAGGTCCCTGCTTGTCCCAGGACGGCTCCTGCACAGCCCTGGGAACCCCTTTGGGATCCAGGGCCAGGCAGTGAATCTTGCAGAAGTTACTGTGGTTGGGGAGATGATGAGTGATGAGGGGGTGAGGATTCACCGAGGCTGCTTTGGGGACAGCCCGGAGGTCTGCAGGGCTTGTACAATCCCTGCCCAACTAGCACCGTCGTAGGCAGTACCCCGGGGAAATGAACTGGTGATGTCCCTGGTGTTCTTCACCACCCGTGCTGAGGATGAGCCCAACGTCAGTGTCCTGCGGTGCCCCAGGCACTCTCTGGACATGGTATAAACACCCAGGCTCAGGCTCTGTATGAGCAGGATCCCATTGCTGGCACAGGAGCGGGTGAGTTTGCTGGGTCGTGGCACTGTGGTTTCAGCTGGGTTTGATGGGGTGCGGATGGATTAGGGAGATAGGAAGACAGGGAGCTGTTGTGTGATTCCACTGCCAGGGACACATAAACACTTCCCGGCAGCGGTTCTGGCTGCATCATCCAAAATCCCCGTGTGAGCGTGGCAGGGAGAGCACCGGGCAGTGTGCTTCTCCAGGGGATGGAAGCAGCATCCTCCTCCTGCTTCTTCCAGATGTAGTGCATGTGAAGGGGTTTCACTTAGAGCGAGAACGAACTTGTGTTCTTCTAATACATTAAGTGCACTGGGTGGGAGCTAGGACAGAAGTTTGCCTGTATATTTGCTATATTCTCTGAAACAGTTGTTGCCAGAACTGGGGTGTTCAGGGGGTTTCATTGTTTATTTTGTACTGGCTCAATAGCACCTGGCAGCCCAGCGGCAGCTCAGAGCTGGTTCATTCTCCAGTGTCATAACGCGTAAGGCGGCACCTCCTGGCACACAGCTGGTTACTCCTCATGGCACTGTAGACCCCCCTTTAGACCCTGCACATTTTGATAATGCCCTGTTGCTGGCAGCTTTTGATTTTGTCTCTTTGCATATGTGACAAGAGAATTTCTCCAGATAGCTGGGCAATCGGACGCTGCTTCTGGGGCTCTTACAAAGCAGAGCTTTTGGGATCGGTGGGGCTCTCCCCTGCCTGTCACTCGCCTTGCTCTTGGCAGAACGCGCTCACACACCGTTACAGAGACAGACCTGTTGTAGGGGTTGGTGTGGGCAGGCAAAGTCCTGAGAAGGACAGGACTGGACCAGGCTCCTTGTGTCCGTTTTCATAGGCGGCTTTCCAACAGCTCCGAGTCACTGAAGCTGGGTATCCCGGCGCAGGAGCAGTGCACGTGCCTTCTTTGTGGTAGTCATGGGAGACCAAGAGAATGGTCCTTGATATATTTCTAACCCTGGAGATTTATCAGTTGCAGCATAAATGGTGGTCGCATCCACACATGTCACCCAGAGGAGCATTTGTGTAATCGCCGTTTCAAGAGTGAATCTCCTGTACGTTTTGCTCTGGTTCCCAGCAGCTGCAGGCAGGAGACTGTCCTTGTTTCAAAGACTCAGACAGCATAAGTGACAGTACCTACCTGAGATGAAGGGACTTGAATAGTGGAGAACCCTGATGGAGCAAACTGCAGAATATTTAACACTTACAGGTAAAATATAGTTCAGAATTTAAAGTGTCTGTGCCATGAGCAATGCTAATCATGAGTTCAGCTCCCCTTTGTATCTCAGGTATGGTTCAGCTGTCCTTAAGGCATTTCTTCCTACCATTACACAGCTCCTACAAGCAAGACACAATGTGACGTGTTGCATCAAGCCATGTTGACACCCAATGAGTCGAGATTCCATCCCACATTCGTCATCTTGGTGGGGATATATGGGATGGAGAAGTTTCACACCTGGATCTCCATCCCTGTCTGCACGATGTACTCTGCTGCCCTTCTCGGGAGCTTGGTCCTGCTGGTCACCATTGTAAGCAGCGCAGCCTCCAGGAGCCCGTGTGCATCTTCCTGTGCATGCTGGCAGCGTGCGACCTGCTGCTGTCCACTGCCGCTGTGCCCAAAACCCTCACTGTCCACCCAGTGTCCACCCAAATGTCCTTCAGTGCCTGCCTGGCACAGATGTTCTCCATCTATTTCATTTTAGTGGCAGAGTCAGCCGTTTTAATGGCAATGTCCTTTGGTACATGGCCATTTGCAACCCTCTGTGATACATGGCTGTCCTGACACGCTCCATCCTGGGGAAGGTTGGAGTGGCGGCTTTAATCAGGAGTTTCTGCATCACGTTCCCCATCATCTTCCTCCTCATGTGGCTGCCATTCTGTGGGCACATGCCCCACACCTACTGTGAGCACATCAGCATGGCCCGCCTGGCCTGCGCCGACATCTCCGTCAACATCTGGTACGGGGTTGCTGCTGGCTTCCTTTCAGCTGGCTTGGATGGCATCTCCATTGCCATCTCCCATGTGCTGATCTTCAGGTGCCTCTGGAAGCTGCCATCCCCAAGGCTCTGCACACCTGCAGCTCCCACCGCCGCACCATCACCATGTTTTACACACTGGCTTTCTTCTTCCTGGCACACCGGTTTGGCCAGCATGTTCCTCGGCATGTTCTCGTCTCCCTGGCCAATCTCTACATTGTGGTGCCGCCCATGCTCACCCCATCGTCTATGGGGTGAGAACAAGGCAGATCCGAGAGCACGTGGCTTGGGCAACAGGGCACAACCAGGCAGGCAGGAACAGGCAACTGGGCTGGTCTGCTGGTGAGAGGGGTGAAACAAAGCTCTGAAGAGAGGGAGATGAATGAAAAGCAGTGGGAACCTGGCAAACACAGGCCAGATGGGATTGTTTTCAAAATCAGTGTAGTCAATAGATGTCAACATCCAGAGAGGCTGGACGGGTTCCCAGATGTACTGATGGGAAATGGCTCATTGGGCCAGTGGGAGCCAGACACCAGGGACCACCACTAGTCCCATGTTCTTGGGATCCCTTGCATTGTCCTGTTGGGTTTTTGTACAGTCAAGACCTTTGCAAGTGAAAATACAGCTTCTGAATTCTTTAGGTGCTATTTAGGAGCTTATGAGACAGAAAACATTAAAGGAGTACGTATAGTGTACAAATGTGTGTGTTTGAGCTGGGCATCGTCTCCGTGGGATGGGAGCAGGTGTGGCTGGGCCGGCGATGCTCCCTGAAGGCACTCAGGTCAGGTTGGGTCCCCTCTCAATGCCTCTCAGATGGCTGCGAGACACAGCAATGGTGGCAGCCCTGCTCCTCTGCCCTGCTCGGCACGGCTGCCCGGCGCTGGCTGTTTGCACCACAGCGGCCATCGTCTGGAGCAGCCCACAGCACGGACATAGCTCACCAGGACCACAGGTGATCGGGTCCCGGTGTCCCTCCCTGCCTGTGGGCTCAGGGAAGGCTGCAGGCTTTGGGTTTGCTTCACTCTTGCTGCTTAGGGCTGTGCCCTCAACTCTGCTGCGGGCAAGAGCGGAAAAATCTCACGTCGTCGGCTGAACTGGGCACTTCGGGGAAGACGGGGAGCCCGTGGTAACAGGAGCCATCCAGGTCCTGTCTCAGCATCCCTGTCTCTGGGCTCCCAGGGGATGCGCAGAGCCAGCCTGGCTGCCGAGCATGAGGAAAACCCCGATCGCTAATGTCAGATGCAACTAAAGTACAGCACGTTTGCCCCGGGACGTGGCCCTGGTCCCACATGGGGTGTAACTGAGCCAAGTCCAGCAGGACGGGGAACTCCAGCTCCCCAAACCACCTCCCCTACAATTTCCAGAGAGATCTGTCTTGGGGCAGCCAGCTGGGAAGGAAACTGGGAGCAAATCTTGATGTAACATCAGCTGCGGCAATAAAAATGTGACTTTAGCTGTCATCAGTACTGCTCTGTCAGGTATCTCAGAGAGTTTTGCAAATATTCCTACTCTTCACTAGTAACACTGGTAAACTGGGCATTAGCATGTTTGCTGGAGTAGGACCACATCTACTGAAAAAGGGAGGTATGATGAGCCTGTTGCCCAAGGATGAGGAAGATGGCATGGCTCACTACAGAAATACAGACATGGGCAGTGACATGACACTTCTGTTGGTGAAAGCTGAGGTAGTGGTTTCGAAGCCTGTGTGGTGGTGCTAGCAAATACAAGAACCATCCTTTTCCTCTCTATACCTCTTGACTTGAATTTCTAGGCCCCCTTCCGCACCCAGAATGGGCTAGCTCTAGAATTGGGTGTCAGCTCTAGCTCAGAGAAGTGCCCACATGCCTTCTGGGAGCCAGGAGGTATCTCCCCCTGCATGTGTCTGCTGCTGGGTTTGGACCTTGAGTGTGGACAAAGCCACCAGCCAGCCTGGTGGCACCTGGTGACATGAGCGGTGTCTCATGCTGGGCTGATCCATAGTGTGGGCTGGTCTTGGAGGCTTTGGGACTGAGCTGCTGACCATGCAGATGGACCACGGGTCTGTGTCCTCGTTCCCAATGTCACACCCCAATGAATGGGCAGTTTTACGATGGGATGCATCCTCTCTGCCTTGTTTTCAAGAAAAAGGGACCTGTTTTGGGTGTGTGAATGGAGGGGAGGGCAGAGGTGACTTCCCAGAGCCCGACAGTGCTGCAGGGTGGGGATGGAAACTGTCCCTGTCCTCGGGACACTCACCTGTGGCAGCATTTCTGGTGCATTCCTGATGACTGAATATTCCTGAAGTTTACAGGCACCTCCAGCAACCCCAAAGTCTCCAGCGCATCTCAAACCCGTTTATATTGTGGTGCACATTTCAATTCAGATTTTGCCTGTATTTCTGTTCACATTTCTAACTGCCTTTAGGAACTGGACTCAGGCCAGTGGAAATCAGCGGGTCTGGATAACGTGGGCCCAAGGGGTCCAGAAGAGCCGGTGGAGGAACCACCAGGCCTGCATGTCTTCCTCAAGTAACCCCAGGCTTAGCAAAGCCACTGAAAATAAAGGAAAAAAAGAAATATTTTTTGACATGTGCTAATATTAAAAAGGAGAAATGGGATTACTGGAGAAATCTGAAACTTGTTAGTTTGACATTAGCTCCAAATAAAATAATGGAAAAGTGAATATGAGACTTGATCAATAAAGTGTAAAAAGGGCAAGAATATAATTAATGGCGCTCAGTACTTATTTTTGGTATTCAGCTTCTGTAGAATCATGTAGTTTCATTTTCTGATGACTTTCACATTTGGGTGATACGGTTACCTGAAGGCAACTGTGGGGATTTTTTTATTTTCACAACATTGTGATATATACCTCATTATAACAAATAAATAAAGAAATATATAACAAGTAATGGAGTTTGGCTATCTGCAAAGCCTTATTTCAGTGATAGCTCCCCACTGAGAGCTGGCTTTCCTTATATTTCTGGGGACATTCAGCAGGGATTGATCGAATGCTGGGTTTGGTGCTATGTATGATTGTTATCAGTTGTGTAGAAGCAAGTATAAAATCATTGCTAATCAGGTTTTTGGATGATGCAGAGACAGCTAATTTAATAGAGGTGAGTGCAAAGTCATGGCGCTAAGGAGGAGGGGGGAAGGCTGTACCAGAGGAGGGGGCTCCAGAGGAGCTCAGGCGTCCGAGGGAAGGAGCGTTTGGGTGGGGACACTTTGGGTGACGCTGGGCCAATGTGAGGGTCCTGGTGTGTCCCTGTAGCTGTGCAGAGGTGATGCTGGGCAGTGCCGGTCCATGTTCCACTCGGCTCCTCAAATATTTCACCCAGTCCAAAGTCCATGTTTTTGAAATGTAGGGTGTGCTGGGAGGTCCCTCAGCACATGATGCTCTGGGTGGAATGAGGAGGGACCAGGGGAGGCTGGAGCTGTGCTGGTTCCAGGAGAGGTCCCGCTCCTTCTCCCAGCACACAGAACGACAGAGCCATCGAATGTCCTGAGTTGTGAGCGACCCACAAGCGTCATCAAGTCCAGCTCCTGTCCCTGAATATGACAACCCCAAAAATTTACACTGACACATGCCAGTGGTGCCCAGTCCCTGTGAAACACCGCTCCCGCTGCTGCAATAATGACAGGGATAAGATGAATGGGGAAAAATCAGGAGAAACCAGCACTTTGATCTATCTTTGCTCAGGTACCATGGTGGCTGAGAGTTGTTTCAGTTGCCTTTCAATGGAAATGAAAGCAAAGCATCTCACAGGTGCTGTGTGCTGTTACGAAGCGGGCGAAGCTGCGTGATGAGAACAGTCCGTTTTGGTGTTAGAGGCCATGAAAAACAAGCCTTTGCTCCTAGGAACTGCTGGAGGCCAAGACAAACTCATTTGAGTGTCTGCTGAGCAGATTGGAAGCCATCTGGTGACCTCAGGTGAGATGTGGGGTGCTAGCTTGACACTAAGAAGCACAGTGGTGGGATATGAAAGGGTGAATTTCCTTTACCTGTTTTAGCATTTCTGTCATTAAATATGCTTCTCCTTGTCTGGTGAATCAAGAGGAGCAGAAGCCTGTGTTTTGAGTCATGGACATCTTTGGATCATGAGCACCGTCTGGAGAATTTCCTATGCGTAAGTTCAATAGAGGGGCCTAAAACATCTGCTCGGTATCACACCTCTCAGTGAGCATGTAAGAGGGTGAAAATAATCAGCAGAAATGGGAAAAAAAAAGAAAGAGTGTTAATTTTATGTTCCTTCACATCAGGACTTACATATTGAGATAGGGTGAGGATGAATGGAAAGAAAGTGAGCTGTCTCCTGGGTGTGGGTCCCCCAGGGTCTATAAAAAAACCCATCCCTTGATGCAAGAGCAGATTCCCAGAACCTGCACATCGCTGCCTGAGGGCAGAAAACCCTCGTTAGAGGCCGGGGCAGCAAACTGGTGAAGTGCTTGTGCTGAGTGAGTGAGTTCCTGGGCTTTTAGGAAGGTGGTGTATCAGTGGAAGAGTTGAAATTAAGATTGCCTGCTGTGGCAGGCAGGACGCCCGTGTCACTGCCAAGGTGCAGCAACGTGCACCTGACTTTGGGTACTGCCTGGTTAAACTGCGTCTGAGCCTGTCCTGGCTTAATCCCGCCGGCGCTTGTACAGCTCTGTGCACTCAACTGTTAGGTGAGAGCACGATTAAGCCAGGATCAGATGGGCAGAGCAGGGGGAAAAGCCTCTCCGTGTTCAGGCTCAGAAGAGGATGCACTGGTGCCATCCTGAGCGCATCCACCACTTGTGGGATGGCTGGTCCGTGGTTGCACAGTCCAACTCATTTACAGCCCCAGTACATAAACTGGAACAGGCTGCTCAAAGAGCTTGTGCAGTTCCCATCCTTGGGGATTTTTGAGTCTCACCTAGTTAAAGCTGACCCTGCTGTGTGCAGGAGGTTGGACCAGAGACTGGCAAGGTCCTGTCCAGCCCGGATTCCTCCACGGCTCTGCGACTGTGAGCAGTTGTTATGGGTTAGGTCTTCTGGCAGCATCAGCAGACTGTGAGCATGTGTACTGAAGACCTCTTACATGGAAATTTGTTCTGTCCTTTCTTTTGGGCACTGGAAGCCTTGTAGAAAGTGCAAGGAACAGGCTGTCATGTCGGCTGGCAATTGTACTGCCCTTGCTCCCATCCCCTGTGTCCTGACAAGCATCCCTGACCCAGGGGACTCTGGATCTCCAAGGGTGAGACTGGATATGAGGAAACATTTCTTCCTCAAAGGGCTGTGGGGCATTGGAACAGACTGCCCAGGGCAGCGGTGGAGTCACCATCCCTGGAGGGGTTAAAAAGACGCATGGACGAGGCTCTTAGGGACATGGTTTAGTGCTAGATCCAGGTTATGGTTGGACTCAATCTTAAGGGTCTCTTCCAACCAAAATGCTTCTATGATTCTGTGTATATAGTTGCTGTCCTTGGGAATTCCACACTGTCCTGCATGCTGTCATCATCAGGGAGAGCTCTGGGGCTGGCACAGAGGCAGGGGCAGACACATTCCGTTTTTGCCCATGCCCAAAATCCAGGCTGCTCCAGAGCTGCAGTGTGGAGCAGCTCCGCATGCCTAAGTGGTTGCAAACATCAATGCTTTGAGAGCCAGAAGTTTTGATGTTTGCATTTGTGCTGCTTCTTCCCATACGTGTCCCCGCAGGTTGGTTATCACAGAATCCCAGAATGTCAGGGCTGGAAGGGCTCTGGAAAGCTCATCCAGTGCAATCCCCCATGGAGCAGGAACACCCAGCTGAGGTTACACAGGAAGGTGTCCAGGCGGGTTGCAATGTCTGCACAGAAGGAGACTCCACAACCCCCCTGGGCAGCCTGTTCCAGGCTCTGCCACCCTCACCCCCAACAAGTTGCTTCTCATATTTAAGTGGCATCTCCTGTGTTCCAGTTTGCACCCATTGCCCCTTGTACTGTCACTGGTTGTCACCAGAAGAGCCTGGCTCCATCCTCCTGACACTCCCCCTTTCCATATTGATCCCCAGGAATGAGTCCCCCCTCAGTCTCCCCTTGTCCAGCTCCAGAGCCCCAGCTCCCTCAGCCTTTCCTCACACGGGAGATGCTCCACTCCCTCCAGCATCTTCATTATGGTGTGTGTGGTGTTTAATGCAGGTTGGTGTGGAAGGAAACATTTCATCTAAAAACCTGCAGGAGTGAACCTGCTGGCCATTAAATACAGGAGAACAACCACGCTGGTGGTCAGTGGCACGGTGTGTCGAAGTTGGCTATCAAATACAGGAGAAGAACCTCACTGGTGGTCAGTGGCATGGTGTGTTGAAGTTGGCTATCAAGTGCAGGAGAAGAACCTCACTGGCGGTCAGTGGCACGGTGTGTTGAAGTTTGCTATTAAATACAGGAGAAGAACCTCGCTGGTGGTCAGTGGCACGGTGTGTTGAAGTTGGCTATCAAATACAGGAGAAGAACCTCGCTGGTGGTCAGTGGCCTGGTGTGTTGAAGCTGCGCTGCCCTGGCTGAAGGCAGAAATGTGCAGCAGCCAACGCTCCCAGAACAGCAGGTCGGTGCAGAGAGGGGTGATCCAGAATTCTGGTCCAGCAAAGCGTGGCTTTGTCTTAGTACAAACCTTCAGCGTGCTCAGCAGGATCCCAAACCCCACAACGCTGTGATCACCGCAGCCGCGGTATCACTAACCGAGGTATTACCAAGCAGGTTTTCTTGATTTGTGAGCAGCAAGCCCAGCAGTTCCTGGTTGGCACATCTAACTTTTGTGAAGAAGCCGTCCACTATGTTCCAAGAACTTGATGGATAAAGTGAGCTGCTATGTTGTTCTTCCAGCACGTCTGGGTAGCTGAAGTCACCCATCAGAACCAGCTTGTGTTGCCCCAAAACTTGCCCAAGTGACTCAAACATCGCTTCGTCAGCCTTTATCGTCTTGGTTTGGAGGTTGGTAGCAGATGTCTACTGTGAGAACACACTTGGAGATGACCCCTTGGATCTTAACCCAGAGACATTCAATACAGCTTCCACAATTGCCACAGTCGTCTTCTATACATTCCAGGTTCTGCTGAACATAGAGTGTGATGACTCCTCCTCTTCTTCCCTGCCTGTCCTTATGAAGCAGGTTATCACCATCCATCGTGATCCTACAGTCATATGAGTCATCCCACCCTGTTCCAGTTATTCCTATAATATCATAACTTTCTGACTGTGCACAGAGCTCCAGTTCCTCCTGTTTTTTTTTCCCCAGGCTGTGTGTGTTTCTATACATACACTTAAGGTGGTTGATCTCCTGGTTCTCCTCGTGGGAGGCAGCTGAGGAACATCTGTCACTGCTCTGGTTGGCCTGGACTGTTCCCCAGTTGGCTGCAATCTCTGAAAAATACCCATTGCTGGGCTTAGTGCAGGATAAGCTGGTGGCTTTTGGCCTGGCTGACTTGTTTGGAACTCATACTAATCCATGGTCTGTTTGAGCCCTAAAATCAGTTGCTAATGAGGAGCAGGTTAACATGGGTGCAGTGAGGGGGTGGGTTGCTCAGTGAGAGCGGTGCTGCAATCCTGCCCTCTGGTTTGTGGTCAGCATTCTAAATGATAGCAAAAAGGTCTGGAGGGCAGGGAGACAGAACTGACATATTATACAAGGGCTGGAGAAAATACTTGATCTATAAAGGGTGCAAAACATTAATTTTTAAAGAGCTGTAGAGGCATCTTCATTGCAGGGTGGAGGTCTCGGGAGGAAACATCTGATGCTGAGGATCATTGTAGTGCCCTTGAGAAGGATGAATTTGAATGAACGGAAAATGAAGCCAGACATATTCTGATTAGAAATAGAAGCCTTATTCTGAATAATGAGAATAATTAACTGCTGCGAGGAGCTCATGAGAGCAACAGCAGGTTTTCCAACAGTGACTACACCCATATAGATGTGTGCCCATGTGGAGGATGGAAGTTATTTGGTACAAAGTTGTTTTCTCAGTGAAATATTTGGATTCCAGAGTGGTGCAGGACCAAGAAGCCACCTGCATGACTGTTTCAGCCTCCAGGTCTACATGGGAGGTGGTCGCAGCCCCAACCTGACAGTGTTCAAGAAGAGACTGGACACCGTCCTCAGACACATGGGGTGACCTGTGGGGTGTCCTGTGCAGGGACAGCAGTTGGACTCTGATCCTGTGGGTCCTTCCAGCTCAGGACATTCCATGATTCTGTGCCCCAAGTTGTGTCAATCTGACCTGGGGGGCCTCAACGTGCTCCTCACCAAATCCTGTTGTGGAAGGACTCTGACCCTGCGAACTGGGAAACATTAAAAATAAAATTTCCTGTATCTTCTAGTATAGGGGTATATGTATATGTGAACTGTGTATAAAGGGACGTAGAATGCTGTCGTTACACTCTGGCAGTGTTTAAATCCTACTCAAATTACCACGTTGTGTTTTTTGTGTCCAGAGGAAAAGGAGTTAGGGAGGCAAACAGAAGAAGTTCTGGTGAGTAATGAGCTGGGTAACCAGGAGCGTTTTGGGCTTGCAGAGTGTCATTCACCAAACAAAGTGGAAGTATTTTAGCAGCATGTTTGGAGCCATTTCTGCGTGGTGACAGAAAATACGGTTAAGGGATCAGGGGCACAAGGAGTGTTCTCCTCTACCCTTCCAGTTGCAGGGAGTGATGAGGCAATACACAGGAGAACCCAGCAGATCAATACGTGGCTGTGAGACCAGTGTCACCAGCAGAATTGGTTTTGGTTTTGTTTATTTTTGGATCATGGGTCAGTTTACATCACACCGGGCCTGCTGGTGACGAAGGGGACGCACCCCTGAGGGACACCACTTGTCACCGGTGTCCATCCAGACCTTGAGCCATTGACCACTACCCTCTGGATGTTGTTATCCAACCATTTCCTCATCCACCAAACAGTCCACCCATCAAATCCATATCTCTCCAGTTTAAAGAGAAGGATGTCATGGGGGACTGTGTCAGAGTCCACGCAGATGACACCCGTAGCCACCATGGTTGATGCTGTTTGTGGACTCTGGGTGATGCCAGAAACTCTGCAGATATTGCAGGCACCAGCCCTGGGTCTGGCAAATTGCCCCCATTGGTATGAACGATGTCTGAGGAGGAACAGCAGCATCTAAACACGCTGTAAATGCTGCATGTGCTTCCTGGGACAGTCTCCAATCCTCACAAGCTCCAGAAATCAAATTCCAGGAAGAATTATGACCATCCTTAGTGGGGAAGGAAGTGTTAGCGTGATTAGGAGTCCATCCTTCTGATTTTTGTCCCAGATTTCTTTATCTCCTGAGTCATTAGAGGAGAGGCACTACCCAGGCACACATTGATACAGGCATCAGAAATAAATCTGGGCTACAAATGGGAAAGAGACTCACCAAAGAGCAAAAATAGTGATCAGAACCACCATCGCTGAATTTAGCACTATTTTTCCCATCGCTTCTCAGTGAGCTGGATGAGAGGGCTGTGGAGTCACCAAGCAGAGGGACTGGTGCCCCGTGGAGGGACAAATCTTGGGGAAAAGAGCACCTGGCATCAGTGCACAGGCACAGGCCTGCATGCCAATGCATTCCATCCAAATAAATAATTGCAGGGGAGCTCTTTGTTGCTGCAAACGAGTGCTGGGGCTCTGGAATTGCGCTTCTCCCTGCATGCTGTCTGGAAACAGAAACCGTACCGTGTCCTGCGGGGAGTTACCATGTGGTGTGATTAGCTGACATGAAATAAGCACTCTGCAACTGGATCAGGAGGTTTTTGATTAAAAGAGAAACTTTTGTAGTTTCAAAAATGAATGTCGACATCAAATAACCTGAAAGCTATGAGGAAAAGGCTAAACAAATTAAGCTGTTCTGATATGCACCTGGATTTTTGTATTGGCTCCATGAAAGTCAGCTTTGAATTTTGCAGGTGCAGAAATTCAGCACCACCCTGGGACTGTGAGAATTTTTTCCGAGCATCACATAAACAAGAAATAAAGCATGGGGTGCTAAGACAAATTTACCTCCTTTTGTCTTTGTTTTGAAACAAACATCAACATTCTCAGCTGGGCGAGGGAGAGATTTGTTGTGGTAATGGAACTGTAGGCTGTTTGCTCTGTGCACATGGAATTAAATTTAACGGCATCCACAAGAATGGTGCAAAGCGTATCGAAATTGGCATAGGTTGAGTAACCCTTACCTGGGAACATCTGCACGGGGGCAATCCTGGGGTTAAAAATGGATGGAGGGACTGAGAGCAGCCCTGCGGAGAAGGACTTGTGGTGCTGGGGGGGGAGAGATTGGCCGTGACCTGGCCATGTGCACTTGCAGTCCAGAAACCACCCGTGTCCTGGGCTGCATCCCCAGTCCCCTGGGCAGCAGGTTTGGGGGATCCTGCCCCTCTGCCCCGCTCTGTGAGACCCCCCTGCAGTGCTGGTCCAGCTCTGGGTCCTCAGCACAGGACACACATGGAGCTGCTGGAGAGGGGCCAGAGGAGCCCCAGGAATGACCCGAGGCTGGAACAGCTCTGCTGGGGACAGGTGAGAGAGCTGGGGTGTTCAGCTGGTGAACAGAAGCTCCGGGGAGACCTTAGTGCAGCCTTTCAGGACTTAAAAGGGGCCAATGAGAAAGATGGGACAGACTTTTGAGCAGGGCCCGTTGTGACAGGACAAGGGGTGATGGTTTTAAACTAAAGGAGGGAGATTCAGGCTGGACATGAGGAAGAAATTGTTGCCCTGAGGGTGGTGAGAGCCTGGCCCAGGTTGGGCAGAGAGGTGGTGGATGAACCATCCCTGGAGACATCCCAGGCCAGGCTGGACGGGCTCTGAGCAACCTGAGCTGGTGACGATGTCCCTGCTCATGGCAGGGGCACTGGGGGAGCTGGGAAGGTCCTTCAGCCCAAACCCATCTGTAATTTTGTGATTCTAGGGCTGACCCTGTGCATGGGTTGCACTGGCAGCAAACCCACAGTGGGACCCAAAGACTGGGGGTCAATGTGACAATTCGAGGTGCTTCGTGTTCCTACAGCACACCTGGCAGGAGGGGTGTGTTTGCTGAAACAGGGGAGCAAGGTCCGGAGCCGGGAGGGTGGGTGCTCAGGAGCTTTGCCGTGGGTTTGGCGATGCTGACCTGCCGGTCATGTGAAATGGAAATGGTCCTGGAGCTCCTGAGACTGGGGGTCCCCATGGTGTGGTTTTCCTCGTGTCCCGGGGACTTGGTTGGGGACCATGGAGGCGAGGAAGCCTGAGCTCAGCTCTGACATCACTGCTCACTCTGGCATCAACTGTGATGTCACAGCACAGGGACGCTGCATGGCCATTCTATACGGGCAGGAGGCTGCAGTGGGACAGGGAACATGGGGGGACTGCACGGGTGGTGAGCAACTGGAGCAGCTGTGCAACATCTGGCTGTTATGTACATTGCAGAGGGAGGTGGTCCTTGTCCCCGTGTCACTGCTCCCTCCTGGCCACTGTCACCATAGCACGGGTAACTGCCACCCCCTGTTTCCACTGCAGCTGTCACCCTCTGTCACCTCCTGCCAGCACCTCTGCTTTTCAACAGAGTGACGCGCAGTCCTGGTCTCGGAGTCACCATGCCCAGAAGCAAAGGAGCAGCAGAGACTGGTCAGCCTGTTGTCACCATGGATTCCTCAAATATCATCAAGATTACTGTGAAGACGCTCAAACAGAAGGAGAAGTTTGAGGTTGCTCAGAGCAGCACCATCCAGGAGTTTAAGAAAGAAGTTGCCAAACGTTTCAAAGCATCCCCTGATCTGCTGGTCCTGATATTTGCTGGGAAAGTCCTCAAGGATCAAGACACTTTGAGCCAGCATGGAATTCACAGTGGGGTCAACATCCATGTTGTCATCAGGTCCCAGCAGAAACCACAGGATGGCCTGGCAGATCAAGAAAGAGTGACCGCCCTGATGCGACCTCCCAGCCGCAGCAATTTCAACTTATTCTACTTGGGAAGCATGGATCATCTGCAAAACCCAAGCTTAATCCATCACAACTTGTCTGAGCTGTTGATCTCCAGCCAGGAAATAGTGGCACGGACCATGGAGGACCTCTTGTCCAGGATCCTTGCTTCAGGCCTGGATCAGAACACCATCAACAACAACACATTTCTGCTGGGCTTCCTCCTGGGGGTGACGGGCGTATTTCTCCTGGGCCTGGACTCCACAGACGTGTTGGACTTGGTGAGCAGCATTCAAGAAGAAGAGGTACCCCTGCACAGCTTGGAAAGGGAGATGCAGACTGCTTTGGTGCAGGATGTCCTCGACAATGCCGACGTTGTCAGGGACCTCCTCATGTCCAGCCCTCAGATGCAGCAGCTGGCTGAAGAAAATCCCGAGATTGGCCACATTCTCACCCACCCCCAGACTATCAGAGAAATGCTGGAGGCCTCCAGCAGCCCTGCTGTAATGCAGGAGATGATGAGGAACCATGATGTGGCCATGAACAACCTGGAAAGCATCCCTGGAGGGTTCAGCGCTCTGGAGCAGCTGTACAAGGAGGTTCAGGAGCCCATCTTGGACGCTGTGCAGATGGGAAACAGCCCCTTTGCTCCCAAGGACAGTGACCCACCCGTGACGGGAGCCAGGCTACCAGCCCACACCGAAAACCGGAGGCCATTACCCAACCCTTGGGCTCCGCAGTCCAATGGGGTCAGTGGTAATGCAGGGGATTGCGATGGCCAGTTCACCATCAACAGCACAGGTGATGGTTTTACCTCGCTGAACTTGGGTCCTGTGGCAGGACCGGTGGTGCCCAACTCGGGGCAGGTTCAGACCATGGTTGAGCAGCTGACAGGAGACCCAGAGCTCATGCACAACCTGGGGAGGGCGTTAACACACCCCGACAGCCCCGCACAAGTGCTGCTGAATGGCGCCGAGATACCGAGTGACGGAAATTCTCCACTTGAAGACCAGAAAGTGCAGCAGCTGCCACCGGAGCTGGAGGACGCTGAGATTTCGTCCCTGCTGAGGAACCCGCGGGCGCTGCAGGCGTTGCTGCAGATCCAGCTGGGATTACAGACCCTCTCGACAGAGGTACCAGATTTTATACTGAGTTTGCAGGACCCAAGTGTGCAGCTGGATCTGGAAAGCATGGACGACTCGTCACAAAGCAGGGAGTCTGAGGACAGTGGAGATTTGAAGTCAGATGGGGAGCAAGGAGAACATCAGATGGAGGTGGATGAGGAGGTGCCACAGGCCAGATTTGCAAGACAAATGGAGCAACTCAGTGCCATGGGCTTCCAGGACCAGAGCGCAAACTTGGAGGCACTGATTGATGCAGAAGGAGACGTCAGTGCGGCAGTGGAGATACTGGCAAAAGCACCATCATCGGACAAGATACCATAACTGGTTTGTCCAAATGAACCAGTTACATCACATCATCTGTCAATGGCTGCATTTCAGTCTCATCCCACACTAAAAACAGCAGGGTGCATGCTAACAAGTTGTGTGCTGTAGCGTTCTTCCATCCATGAGAGTTGATTTCCCCTGGTCCGCAAGGGTTTCTTGCATCCAAAGGCAATAGAATGAAGAGCTTTCTGTGTTGCCTGAGCGCCGTGCTGCCCCTCTGCAGATGCACTGTGGTCCATGTCTGTATGAGGGTAAAAACATACCAAGAAGAGACATTGAAAGTGAAAATATGCACTTTTGCAGGTTAGGCACTGATACTCAGAGATGCCGCAGACCAGATGATAAATGAGCTTGGCTCCCATTTGGACTCCAAAACAAACAGTGGCGTAGATTCTATTTTTTAAAATTTATTTTTATTTTTATTTCAATTTTTAATTTTAATTTTAATTGTTTAATTTTAATTTCTATTTCTATTTTTATTTTTATATTTTTATTTGTATTTTTTTAATTGTTTAATTTTAATTTTTAAATTTTATTTCTATTTCTATTTCTATTTCTATTTCTATTTCTATTTCTATTTCTATTTCTATTTCTATTTCTATTTCTATTTCTATTTCTATTTCTATTTCTATTTCTATTTCTATTTCTATTATTTTTATTTTTATTTTTATTTGAGCAACCTGAGCTGCTGAAGATGTCCCTGCTCATGGCAGGGGGGAACTGGGGGAGATTTGGAGGTCCCTTCAACACAAACTATTCTCTGATTCTCTGAATCCTGGCAGCTGGGTTTTTTCAGAGGTGCCTGGGCAGCTGGGGATGTGGGTGCAGCACTGGAGCCTGGCAGGCACAGCGTAGCCGGTGTCTTGGAAGCTCAGCACCCTCCAAATCAGGGACTGGTCCATCCCAGGGCACTGCCAGCTCCTGCACCCAGAGACCATCGTGCGTGCACCAGCTGCAGGTCCCGGGGAGATGCTCCAGCATCCTTCATACAGACACCTGAGCCTCGTGCCCACCCGGTCCCCGTCACCTACTGCTGTCCTGGCGCAGGTGGCGGTGGATGATTCCAGCCACATGTCTCCAGCCCGGCCAGGACGATGGATGTCACCTCCCCAGTGACACCCTGGCAGCACTAACCGTGCTGTTCCAGGTCCCAAAGCAGCGATCCTGCTGCAGCGTCGATCCAGCGTCCTGCAGCTCTCTCGGCTGCCTGAACTCCGCCACAGTCGGGCATCGCCTCTTATTTTGGGTAGTGATCCCAAATACTGCAATGCCTGCAATCCTAAACGAGATTTAGCACGGGGGGAGTTCTGCGTTGGGGGTTTTATGTGTGTTCAATGCTGCGCTCCACAATTGCTCCGGTGGATTTATTATTTCTTTTACAGTGAAAGTCCTCCTGTGTTTGTTGAGGTGTGGGTGTGCAGCTGAGCCTGCGACATCCACAGCTGCCTCTGCTTGGGGGCTAATTTCATAATTCAGGCTGTGGAAAACAGTTTCTGCAGAATAATGTGTTTCTGATCCTGAGGATGGCGAGATTCCTGGGGGCTGAGGGGGGGTGGTCACTGGCTGACCTGGCAGCTGGGTCAGTGGCCAGTTGTTCATACAGGGAGGGCTCCTGAGCCCCAAAATCTGCCTCCCACCCCACCCAGAGGACCCCAACACACAGATTGCTATAGGGAAACTTCCAAATGCCTTTTATTGCATTAATCACCAGGAGTGTTACGTAACAAGCTCAATAATGTATTCAAAACATGGATTGCTATTTATACATACATTCTAAGATATTTGCAGAAGTAATTGCATTGAGTTTGTGCGCCTGGGTGCTCGGCACTGTTGACAAGTCAGGCTGCTTTTTTTAGGACTCGTCACGCCTGTTTTCCCAAAGCTCGGCTGTGTCTCGCTACGACCCGCAGCTACATCACGTCAGCCCGGCCAGGGCCCCGAGGACGGGGGATGCGAGGCAGCGCGGGTATAATTGTGCGCAGGGGGACACGGTGACACGGCTGCGCGTCGGGGACCTGCCGGGTGTGCAGGGAGCAACACGCTGGTCGTGTGTGCGGTGCCAAGGTGGGGCAGGGCAGTGGGGGGAACACAGAACACATCCCAGGCAGTTCTGCTCAGCTGGAGGATGCTTGTGGAGCTGCTGGGCTGGCACAGCGCATCCTCCAGCCCCTGGAACCCAGCAGAGTGGCTCCACTGTCCCATTGCGCCGGCACCGCAGCCAGGACCTGCTGCAGCTCGGGGGTCTGGTGAGCTGCTTGCATGGTGGATGTGGGGCCAGAAGGGTCTCTAGGATGGCCAGAGTCTGTCCCAGAGATGCCAAATTAACAAGAAAAATGCAAATAGCCTTCCCTTGCTGACCTGTGGCATCTGCCGCTCTCCGACTGATGTTGTTTCTGGGAGATGGGGTTGCTGAGTTAGAGATGTCGGCGCAGCACTAGCAGGCAGGATCAAACCACACACAGGTAATGTACGTGTCAGCAAAGCCACCATGGACCACCCTGACCAGCGCCCGGGGCAGCATCCCACCCCCCACTCCTGCGGGAGAGCTGCCGAGTGCTCCGGCCACGCTGGAGAAATACCTTATTATTTCCATTCCCTTGTTAGGAATAACGAATCGCTACTGACACCTTTCTCTCCCACCCTGTTTTTGTTTCCACGGCCTCTCCCTTGAGGGCTGGTTATTCATGGGGAGGCTGCCCCCATGGGTGGGGGCTCCATCCTCCGCAGCACCGGGTTGCTGCATTTTTTTCCTAGGTTGCAGCTGTTATTTTAAATGAGAATTAAAAGATTTTGGGAAAGAAGAACCCAAGGCGCTGCTCAGAGGTGTATTTAGAGCTGTGTTTGTGTTAATGCAGATTTACAGGGGTGATGGGATTGCGGAGGAAGGGGCCTGATGCTGAGCGGCTCCTCTGGTGCAGAGCTCCTGTTGCACTGAGATTCCCACCTGCGTGTGCAGTGGATCCTCATTTACTTGCAGTTTAACATTTATGTTTTGCAAGAGATGATGAGCTTTTCATATGACAGCACAGGATGTATATGCTATCTGCATAAATAATATTTTGTCTGCTAATATACCACATATATTTTAATTTCATGCAATACCTATAGTGGATTGTTTTAAATCATTTACAGAATCAGTTACTATTTTGACAGATTTTATTTTCATAGACAGTCTATTGTTGTGTTTTGTTTCTACAGAGCAGGCTCCTTGGGCTTTGTTGGTTTGGGATACTTTAGACATGAAAAGTGTCTCTCATTGAGTGCGAACAGGGATCCAGCTCTGTTGTTTAAAATACAATTGCTTTCTCATGCGTGGGGCCAATATTTTGGTATGCAGAAACCTCTCAGTTCTGTTTTTCAGTACTTGCATCACTCTCTTATCTCAGCTGTGTTATGGGTAATTCCTATTTTGAGTTTTGATATTTAAGAGCTGACTGTTATTGCAGAAGCTGCTGGAAAAACAAGTACGATCCTGTTTTAACTTGTGCGAGCCCGGGTCTGATCCAGCCTCTGGTGCTCCTCAATTTCTCCTTGGCTGGAGGGGGAGCTCCATCTCACACGGGTTTTCTCCTGACCTGAAGGTCTTTCCAAATGCCTGGTTGAATTTCATTTCTGCTAGATTTGCATGGACAAAGAGGTGCAGAGCAAGTTGAACTGGGTCCTTGAACCAAAGGGAAAAGGAGGGAGAAGTTTAGAGATAAGGAGGGGACATGGGCAGCCAACTTCAAACCTAGAGCTAATTTTGTTCTCTAACCTGGTGTGAATCCAGGTACCTTCAGCCCCCCAGTTATCCCAGTTCCTGATGTCTGAGAACACCTTGTACATCCCTGCAAACACTTCATGTTTCCTCTCTCACTCCTGACTTCTTCCTTCTACTCTGGACGTATAGAACATCAGTTTAAGGTATTTGTGCAATAAGGGTTGATTCTGTCTCCATTCGCTCTGGCCTAAGCTGAAGTACTTGGGGGAAAAATACACTTACATCATGTTAAAAATCATGTGAGGAGAAAATTTGGATATTGCTGTTTAAAACATAATAGGAGTTAAAGTGCATGCTGCAATACATTGCTGACCACAGGTCTCCATGATTTGGGGTGACACCTCTGGCTGTGGCTGTGAGCAGATCAGAGAAGGTGATACAAGGCATTTGGTAGGATGGAAGTGCTTAAGCATCTAAAATAACGCTCTGCAGTGTCTTCTGTTGTTGCTTTCAGGTGAAACATGCCATCGTGCAACCTTACCAGCTTGAGGCCAGCAACATTCCTCCTGGCTGGCATCCCGGGCATGGAGAAGTTGCACATCTGGATCTCCATCCCATTCTGCTCCATGTATCTGGCCGCCCTGCTGGGAAACGGTGTCCTGTTGTTTGTCATCAGGACGGAACAGAGCCTCCACCAGCCCATGTACCTCCTTCTGTCCATGCTGGCCGTCGCCGACCTGGTGCTGTCCACCACGACTGTGCCCAAGATGCTGGCCGTGTTCTGGTTCAGCGCAGGGGAGATTTCCTTCAGTGCCTGCCTGACCCAGATGTTCTTCCTGCACTTCACCTTCTCGGCAGAGTCAGTGATCCTGCTGGCCATGGCGTTTGACCGTTTTGTGGCCATCTGCGACCCGCTACGGTACACGGCGGTGCTGACGCCATCAGTCATCGTCAAAACCGGGCTGGTGGCTTTGCTGAGAAGTTTCTGCATCATTTTCCCGTGTGTATTTCTGCTGAAGCGGCTGCCATTCTGCGGGCACAACGTCATCCCGCACACCTACTGCGAGCACATGGGCATCGCCCGCCTGGCCCGCGCTGACATCTCCGTCAACATCTTGTACGGCCTCGCAGTGCCTTTTGCAGCAATAGTGGTAGACGTTGTGCTCATTGCTGTCTCCTATGTCTTAATTCTTCTGGCATTATTCAGACTCCCTTCCAGGACTGCCCGTCACAAGGCTTTCAACACCTGTGGCTCTCACGCCTGTGTTATTTTGCTTTTCTATATTCCTGCTTTTTTCACTGTTTTAACGCACCGCTTCGGTCAGGAGATCCCCCACCATGTCCACATTCTCCTGGCCAACCTCTACGTGCTCTTCCCCCCGCTGCTGAACCCCGTGGTGTATGGTGTGCGGACACAGCAGATAAAAGAGAAGGTTGTAAAAATGTTCATCTGCCCCAAGGGTCGTTTGCTGCAAGAGTAAGAGCGAGATGTCCCTGTCAGAAGGTGATGAACACCTTCGTGGGACTCCAAATGCTCTCTTTGCACTGTTTCAGGCAACATGCCCAAGTCTTCTGCCATCAAAGTAAAATGCAGAACACCCGCCAGCCCCCCCGTCACTTACCCCAACAGTTTGTAGAAAATGTAAGACAAAATGCAAAATTTGGGGTCTCTAATTGGCTGTGGAGGGAGAGTGATCAAAGAAATGAGAACCTACCCCAGATATGTCACTCATGGGAAATCCCCTACAAAGTGGAGGCAAGACAGCTTTCACTGTGACGATAAATCTACATCTCATCTGTTTCCTCTGGAGTCAGGTAAAACATGTTTAACGAACTGGTTCTTATGAACCACAGGTGTGTAATGGAGTTTGGTTTAGGAATTGCTTGTTCATTAAAATTCGTAGTATTGAAAAAGTCTCCAGAAGGAATAACACAAAAATAAAAGCAATTGTTTCACATTAGCATGCAGGGTGTCTCTTTATTCCTTAACTACATTATTTGACTATACTTTGAGTAAACACAGGGGTGAAAAACTGTTCCCAAAAGGACACCTGAAACTATTCATTTTTACCAAGGCACCAGACACCATTTCTGTGGCTGAAAATGAGCAGCTCGAAAACTTCACCGCGGTGGAGGGTCTTTACCAGATGTTTGCTGATGAACAGATGTTTTTGCTGATGTCTAAACCACTGGGATGTTTTTTGATGGTGCATAAACCTGGGGAGCTCTGTGCTGGGCTCTTATTTTGGGGAACATCTGGCACAACAGGGAGTTAGTGGAGGTCTCTGTGCCACAGTGAAATGTCCTGCCTTGGTGGCTTGTGCTGTCACCACTGGCACTTGCTGCCATTTGCTGAGTCACATGGAATGGAATGGGATGGAATAGAATTGTAGAATCACAGAGTCATAGAGTCATTTTGGGTGGAAGAGACCCTCGAGATCATCAAGTCAAACCATAACCCATCCCTGTCCCTGCCCCATGTCCTGAGAACCTCATGTCCGTCTGTCCAACCCTCCAGGGATGGTGACTCCAGCACTGCCCTGGGCAGCCTGTTCCAATGCCCCACAGCCCTTTGGGGAAGAAATTGTTCCCACATCCAACCTCAACCTCCCCTGGCGCAACTTGAGGCCGTTTCGCTCTCGTCCAGAATAGAATAGAATAGAATAGAATAGAATAGAATAGAATAGAATAGAATAGAATAGAATAGAATAGAATAGAACTATTTCAGTTGGAAGGGCCCTACAATGACCATCTAGTCCAACTGCCTGACCACTTCAGGGTTGACCAGAAGTTAAAGCATTAAGGCATTAAGGGCATTGTCCGAATGCCTCTTAAACACTGACAGACAGGGGCATCGATCACATCTCCAGGAGCCTGTTCCAGTGTTTGACCACCTTTTCAGTAAAAAAATGCTTCCTAATGTCTAAACTTCCCCTGACACAGCTTGGAACCATTCCCATGCATCCCATCACTGGATCCCAGGGAGAGGAGATGAGCACGAGTGAAATGAGTCACCAGGCAGACATGTCCCCGTGTCCCGCGCTGTGTCAGGAGCACATCAGTAATGGCCGTGGTTGAGACACTTGTGACGGGCTCAGGGTGACCAGTAACCCTGCTGGGATGACTGGGTGTGACACTGTGAAACATCCACCAGCTGGGACAAGGTGCAGGAACCGTGTCTGGAAGCACTTTAGGTTTTCTGCTCATAGTTTTACTCATTCACTCAGCATTTGAACTACCGTTTCTGCAGAGCAAAGAAAAACCCTTTGCTGGAGCTGTGGTCTTGTCAGGGTGATTTCTAGAGCTCTACAGTCAGCAAATGATGCACCACCAGCAGCAAATAAGAGCTATGTGTACTACACACAGGTATGTGAGACCACACCTGGAATATTGTGTCCAGTTGTGGCCCCTCAGCTCCAGCAGGACAGGGAACTGCTGGAGAGAGTCCAGCGCAGCCACCAAGATGCTGGAGGGAGTGGAGCATCTCCCGTGTGAGGAAAGGCTGAGGGAGCTGGGGCTCTGGAGCTGGACAAGAGGAGACTGACGGGGGACTCATTCCTGGGGATCAATATGGAAAGGGGGAGTGTCAGGAGGCTCTTCTGGTGACAACCAGTGACAGGACAAGGGGTAATGGGTGCAAACTGGAACACAGGAGATGCCACTTAAATATGAGAAGAAACTTGTTGGGGGTGAGGGTGGCAGAGCCTGGCCCAGGCTGCCCAGGGGGGTTGTGGAGTCTCCTTCTGTGCAGACATTCCAACCCGCCTGGACACCTTCCTGTGTAACCTCAGCTGGGTGTTCCTGCTCCATGGGGGGATTGCACTGGATGAGCTTTCCAGGTCCCATCTGACCCCTCACATTATTCTCTGTTTCTGTGAAGGAGAATGGAAAGGGAAAATTCAAACTGAAAGAATGATGCACATCTGTCGGCCACAGACCTTCCATTTCAGGAATGAATAGTGGTGCATTCATAGGTTAGAGAAAACTTTGGCATCTAGAAAGTAAGCACTGAAGCAAATTATTGATGTCAAATCCTACAAACATGCTTGCTGCAGAGTGGCTGCTTTCTTGGGGTATCCAGGCAAGAGCTTGAACATCTGTTGGGCATCACTGTGCAACAGCAGCTGGAGGAACCAGAGCGATGCTCCCCAAAGCAGAGCTGCAGATGTGGCCAGAGCCTTGCATGGCTGATCACATTTACCGTCAGCTCTTTTGTTGCTAAAATGCCCCTTTTCATTTGAGTTTCTATATCTAAAAATAGCCAAAAATTATCTAATGCCATTCATAGGTGGAACATAATAGTTTTCTTTCAGTGTTTGACTTCATTTCTTGTTAATCAGAGGTAATGCCTGGGATTGTTATTTAGTGAAGAAACTGTAAGTGCAACCCATGTTACTTATTTAAAGCTGGTTCTTAGGAATCACAAAGCTGATGCTTGACTCCAAGTCAGAGCAGGTTCCAGTAGCAGGTGTGTGTATAATTTATTGTAATTGCTACAGCAATGTGTATTTAATTCATCATTACTTTATTTTTCATTTAATGGTATCAACTTAATTTTACAGCAGAAATCATGGCTGTATTGTCCAAACTGATACAGTCGCCCAACAAGAGACCCGGAGGGCTTGTAACCTCTAAGAATCCACCAGTTTATGAAGAAGGAAGGAAAGAAGTGTTATGTATTCTCATTTTGAGCAGCAAATGTAGGTTAAGTGATTTCCCTAAGGTATATCAAGCCTCTCTTCAGAAAGCTAAACAGGATTAAGGTCTTTCATGGTAAAGTCTCATCTTCTAAACCAGTATGCTCTGCCTTGCAGCTCTGCCCACGCCGGGTTCAGCAGCAAACACCTGCCGATGCCTCTGCACCAACCAGATGTGCACCGCCAACCAGATGTGTGGCACAGGCCAGAGGTGCACCATAAACCGGATGTGTGCCACAAACCAGATGTGTAACATGGGCCAGATGTGCAGCGCCTGCCAGGTGTGCATCACCATCCGGATGTGCTGCACCGGCCAGATGTGCTACACCGGCCAGATGTGCAGCACCATCACCCGCGGCTGCCATCGGCTGGGAGTGCAAAAACCATTTGTACACCAAAGTCCTGTTTTCAGGTTTAGCAGCATATGTGCTAAAATGGGAACATGGCACTTGACTGCGTCCTAAAAAGACATGAAATGTGTGCATAAAACTGTCCTGGAAAACCTTTGCGTCCTGCAACCAAGTGCCGTTCCTCTAGTGAGATATGAGCACTGACCTTTGCAGCAGCACCAAACCTCATCTTCCTGAGAAAAGATAGCATGTGAAATTCTTTGGGGCTAAACCTCACCTTTCCTTTTCTTGTAACTCACTATATACATTTATCTTTTTCTAAATGCAGAAAGTCATGTGTATTTTAGCTTTTAACTGCCCTTATCTTGAAACTGGTGGTGATTACAGGCTTAATAGTACATAAAAAATATATTTGCCTGAAGAAGCAGTCTCATTCAAGCGTTGCTTAAGGTGCAGTGAGAATAGTTTTGCTGTTCCTAATCTTTGACTAATACACAGGGCTGGTTGCACAGGGTGTGTTGCAAATCGGGAATTTGAAAGGGCAGAGACGGGGGGTTCAGAAGGGATTCTGATTCTGCCGCCCCCGTGGCTTGCAAGGGAGATATTTTGTTCTGCTGCTTGAGCTTCCTCCACCGTGTTGAAACCACAGGAATATTTCAGGTCACCTTTCAGCCCCTAGTGCCACCGGTTCATTTGAAAAGGGGAGAAGAACGATGCTGTGTGACTCCCTGAGCATCCTCATCTCCTCAGAGGGGTCCTGGTGGACAGGGGCTGTCCAGAGCTGTTGGTGACTGCCACAAGCAAGACTTCCAAGGAAAGGCTTCAGTTTTGACAGATGAGGCCATGTTGCTCTTCTGGACACCTTTAGGATATGTATCGTGGTGTAATGCAACCCCCTGGCTGACCCAAAGATCTGGAAGTTGCTGAAGGAATTACAGATAGGGACAGGAAGGGGAAAAGGAGGCAAAATGTAAAACACTGATAGGATTGAGACATGGTCTTGAAGCACATGGCAGGAGGCTGAGGGTGGGAACATGGGGTGGTGTCTTCAGAAACGGATCCTCTGCAGGTGTTTGTGCCGGCCAGCACGGTGAGACCTCCCGTGGGCTGTGGATCACACGGGACCTGCAGGACTGTGTCTGCTCCAGCTGCAGGTCAGGAGCAGAAACCCCCAGAATGGATAATCCCGTTTTGCTTCTCTCTGGCATGCCCAGGATGGGGCACAGCTCAGGTGTGGACTGGAAAACATAGACAATAATGGTGCCTGAGCAGCTGCCATGACCTAAAGGGAGAGTTCTGGGATTGGAGAAGGTCCAGGACAACATCTCCCTGAGCTGAACTGAGACCTCCATTAGCAGCTCAACAGGTACCAGAACTTGTCCTGGCTTTGGAGGCATCTAGACAGAGTGTCTGCAAGCACCAGCTCCATGCTCAGCGTTTATTTGGTTTGCAGATCATGCACTTGGAGTGTTTTCTTCCTTTGCTCTTGCCAATGGTTTTTTTCATGGTCAGTTTCTGCTAATATTGGTTTCCTGTCACAAAGGCACTGATTGCTATTACAGAATGAGCCCAAA
Organism: Streptopelia decaocto; assembly: GCF_964273445.1. NCBI lineage: Eukaryota > Metazoa > Chordata > Aves > Columbiformes > Columbidae > Streptopelia > Streptopelia decaocto. The sequence goes on along the minus strand of NC_138663.1, from coordinate 212,627,509 downwards.
CTTTCTCTTCTGATTGAGAATATTGATGTATGCACCTGTGGTGCGTGAACTATTGTTTTCAATTTTAGCAGTATGAAGACAGCTGTGGATGATTCAGTTTTGTGTTATGGTACCTCCCAGAATTTCCTTCCATCAGTTTCTTCAGTTTAATTTGTGTCTTGGCCGTCCTTTCTCAGTAGTATTTGGAGGTTATCTCTTCCCTTATGCTCAAGTTCCCTACATAGTTCCTCTCTCCAAAAGGCCCTTTTGTTTCTGCTTCCTAAGTTTTGGAATAATGTGATCTTGATGTGACCTTTAATTCTTAATTATTGATGATGGGACCTTTAATTCATTTAATTCTTAATTTTACTCCTGTTATTCATGTTGTTACTTTTGTATAAAATTATTGATGAGCAATTTGCTGTAATGTTAATGCTTTCAGCCAGCTCCTCCCTGTTGCTGAGGTTGGGACCTGGAAGACCAGAGATGGAGAGGATCTGCTCTGCCCTGGTGAGGCCACATCTGGAGTACTGTGTCCAGTTCTGGGCTTCCCAGTATGACATATGGACATACTGGACTGGGCTGAGCCCGTATGTTCAGCCTGGAGGGGAGAAGGATCGGGGGAATGTTATCAATGTGTATAAACACCTGATAAGAGGGAATGAAGATGAGGGCACCAGATCTTTCTAGTGGTGCCCAGTGTTACAACAGGAGGTAACAGGCACAAACTGAAATACAGGAAATTCCTTTTAAACACAAGTAAGTGCCTTTTACTGCAAGGATTGCCAGTTGCTCAAGGTGGTTGTGGAGTCTCCATCCTTGGAGATGTTCAAAAGCCGCCTGGACGTGGTCCAGGGCAATGGCTCTGGGTGGCCCTGCTTGAGCAGCGAGTTGGCCCGGATGATCTCCAGAGGTCCCTGCCAACCTCGGCCAGTCTGCGATGCTGCGATGCCATTGTCCCTGACACCCATGGAGTGGATCAGACAACGGGCACTCAGTGGCCATATACAAAATAGAAACGACCAAAACCGCAGCTAATGTGGATTGGCCTAGGTCCTCAAAGGTCTCTGAAGGCATCTCAGATCTTGGCTGTTGAAGAAAGATATCTAAAGAGCCTTTAAACCGCACCTGTTCTGCTGCCTTGGTCTTGCTTCACTACAGAATCGCTTTTTTTCTGACAATTTTCTGCAGCACAGGAGTAGTCAGTGCCAAAAAACTGGTTGAGAAATGGTGTAAATCCAGCAGCTGCTGCATCTGATCTTTTGCAATGAAAAACTGCCCCCGAACTCTTGTTCTAGCACTTAATATCTTTCTTCTCTGTTGTCGCAGATCTTGACATTCCTTGTTATGTATCCCAGATTTCAATGAGTAATTAAAAAAGAAACTGTCTCAGTTTCAACTCAAACCAAGAGTCACTTGGCTCCTAACCTTGCAAAATTGCTGTGAAGATGATCCAGCATGGTCACAAAAGCTGCCAGGGAGGAAGAAGCCGGTGCTGTAACACTCAATTAGGGGCACATTTATGGCATTGTCACCAGTTCGCTTGTAAAACAGAAATGATGGGATTCTTAGCCTTTTTTTTTTTTTTCTTTTTTTCCCCCAGAAATCACTGATTCTACATAATTTTGAGGTAAAAAACAAACCTAAGTTTGGTTTTGATTTCCAGTGTTTGAGTTGCATTAGGCAAAATACTAATTTGGGTTTAATTTACACTGAAAATTCTGCATGTCATATAAACACAATAATGTCTTTGCATGTACGTGTCAAATCTGGGCTGATGTTTTGCAGCAGGTTTGTTTTAGGAATGTGTCCTGTCCTGAACATTGCTCCTTTGGAGCGATATTCCTGGATGGCTGGAGAACTGAATAAACAACACTTTGCTGATCAATAAAACCCTTTAAATTCGGGGGGTGGACCTGTGGCGGGCTAATTACCAGCAGATAGAGCCGTGTCACTGACAGCCTTTGCAGAATTGTGCAGTATCAATGATTTCCAAGTGAGGGAGGGACGTGGGTGTCCTGGTGAGGTGTCACCCCCCGGATCCCGCTGGACCCACGGAGCAGCATTACGACACGTCACCAGGTCCATGGGTCACCAGCAAATTAATGCAAATCCACTTCCATCTCAGCTCTGCCGGTGGTTTGAATCAATAGCGGTCAAAACTCAGGTGAAATCAGACCCTGGGCCTTAATTTTGTGGTGCTGTTGACACCTGAAGAAACGCCAGTGCTGGGTCCCTCAGCGAGGCGTGCGGGAGGGCGATCTCGCTCACCCAAACGCCTGCTAAATTGGACTAAATCCTGAATCAACACAAAGACAAATGGTGCCCTATCTCTACTTCATCCATAATTACTTTCTATAGTAGCGATCAAGCTGTTTCAGTTCACACGCGTCGTGCAGCATCCTTCCCCTGCTCACAGCTCAAGGCTCTGCCTAACCAAAGCCGGGTTTACATCAGCCTGGCCTGGCTGTGGAAATTGGGCAGCTTAAATCATAGAATCATCAAATCATTTTAGTTGGAAGAGACCCTTGATATCATCAAGTCCAACCGTTCCCCACCCCAGCACTGCCCCATGTCCTGAGAACCTCGTGTCCGTCTGTCCAGCCCTCCAGGGATGGTGACTCCAGCACTGCCCTGGGCAGCCTGTTCCAATGCCCCACAGCCCTTTGGGGAAGAAATTGTTCCTAAATCCAACCTCAACCTCCCCTGGCGCAACTTGAGGCCGTTTCCTCTGCTCCTGGCGCTTGTTCCTGGGGAGCAGAGCCTGTCCCCCCCTGGCTCCAACCTCCTTTCAGGCAGTTCAGAGATCAGGTCTCCCCTCAGCTCCTGTTCTCCAGGCCTTGTGAGCACCTGCCTCTGGTTCAGTTAATCCTCCAGGGCACATACAGGGTGGGCAAGATCAGAACAGACGGCTCAGGAAGTGATGCTGCTGCAAATGGAAGGGCTTCTAAGGAGAAGAATATGGTTTTGTTTTGTTATTTCCATTAGTTTTCTCTTGGACTTTAAAGATTCAAGGCCTCAATGATGGAGGCTCATTGCCAGAGGCTCCTTCTGGGGACAGACTTTCGAGCAGGGCCTGTTGTGACAGGACAAGGGGTGATGGTTTAAACTAAAGGAAGGAGATTGAGGCTGGATATAAGGAATTGTTGCCCTGAGGGTGGTGAGAGCCTGGCCCAGGTTGGGCAGAGAGGTGGTGGATGAACCATCCCTGAGACATCCCAGGCCAGGCTGGACGGGGCTCTCAGCAACCTGAGCTGGTGCAGATGTCCCTGTCATGGCAGGGGGGTCACTGGGTGACCTTTGAAGGTCCTTCAACACAAACCATCCGTGATTCTGTGATTCTATGATAAAGAGCACGTCGTGCACACTGTGCAGCAGTTCACATCTCTCCATTCTCCAGGAACCTTAGGAAGGTGAACCAAGTATCCTTTGAAGTGTATTAACCGATCAAGGAAAGAAGACTGAAATAATCTACTGCAGACCATCTTAGGAAGTTCTCCCATCTACCTTATTTGTGATGCACCAATTTCTTATGATTGCAAGTGAAATAAAATAGTTTGGGCCACTTTAAGTTCTCCCAGAGTTCTTGTTCCCAGAAAAAGAAGTCCAAACAAGTTTAGTTTTGCACTAAAACTATTTTAATTTCCATTTTGTGAAATTACGAAATTCTGCTCTGTGAAATGAAAAGGCAATTTTTCCTCCAGATCTGCTACCTAACAGGCAATGTAACAACATTTTCCATTTTTTTTTTAAAACACATTTTATAACTAAAATACTTAACACATTTTGTTTACACTGTGTAAATGAAAGACATAAAAGTTGGCATCACTAAATCAGGTGAGTCAACATCTTGGGCAGCAAAATATGAAATTTCTTTCACTGAGAAGGAGAAAATTACGTGCAGCAGATATAAATTCCCTGGGTACTGTGCCACTTTGGATTTTTAAATGCAGACTCTCAGGTAATGTAATAAAAAGAAATAAACAAATATGTTCTGGTCTAGAAATCATACAGGAAATATTGTTTAATAAGTTACTATTCATATTCACCTTCTCTTTTCATATTCTCATTGTGTTTGCATTGATTTGATGTAAAAGGCAGCTGTAGCGTTTCACATCTCCCAGCATTCGAGTACAAAGTATTGATAAAACACACATTAAAACCAAGTGATCTCTGCAATGTAGAAACAAATACAGATAAAGCTGTTGTCTAATGGCTGAGTCTGAAGACCAGGAGAAGTTCGTGGCTGGCTGGACACGTGGGTTTGCTGAAAGCCCCATTAGGGGCGTGATTGCAAACTGAACACAAAGAAGCCATTGAGTGTCGAGGGTGCAGGTGGGTGCTCTTGGGGATGCCACCTCCTCCCTGTGGGATGGGTAGGGGGTCGACAGTCCATCCCCCAACTGCTGATCCCTGGCAGGACCTGTATCCATAGATCCTGGATCCTGCAGCCCCTCTTGCACGCCGAGGCTGGTGAAGCATGTGTGGGACACACGGGTCACCAGTGTTGCAAGGGCAGGTGACAGCCACAGGCGTTTGACCAGCTCCTCTAACTGTATCATAGAATCATAGAGCCATTTTAGTTGGACAGCCCCCCAAAATCACCAAGTCCAACTGTTCCCCACCCCTGTCCCTGCCCCATGTCCTGAGAAGCTTGTGTCCCTCTGTCCAGCCCTCCAGGGATGGTGACTCCAGCACTGCCCTGGGCAGCCTGTTCAATGCCCCACAGCCCTTTGGGGAAGAAATTGTTCCCACATCCAACCTCAACCTCCCCTGGTGCAACTTGAGGCCGTTTCCTCTGCTCCTGGTGCTTGTTCCTGGGGAGCAGAGCCCGACCCCCCTGGCTCCAAGCTCCTTTCAGGCAGTTCAGAGATCAGAAGGTCTCCCTTCAGCTCCTGTTCTCCAGCTGAACCCCCCAGGTCCCTCAGCCGCTCCATCACATTGTGCTCCAGCCCCTTCCCCAGCTTTGTCTGTTGCTTAGCATGACACAATCAGTTGGGCAGCTGCTCCTGAGCTGGATTTACACTGGTGCAGTGGGGTACAGATGACAATGAAGCAATGGAAGAACATGACCAACAGCAGCCCGAAGTTAAGGAGATGGAGTGGATGAGAAGTGTTTGGGTCAAACAGGCACTGAAGCCAACTTCTTGGGTCAAAGCAGAAGGTGCTGAGCACTGTGGGCAGGGCAGAGAATGAGATCCTGGGGTTGCTGAGAGACAACATGCAAAGCAAGAAGTACATAGGTTGATGGGGATGTTGGTCTTCTCTTATGATGCAGAGGATCACAGAATCCCAGAATGTCAGGGGTTGGAAGGGACCTGGAAAGCTCATCCAGTGCAATCCCCCCATGGAGCAGGAACACCCAGCTGAGGTTACACAGGAAGGTGTCCAGGCGGGTTGGAATGTCTGCAGAGAAGGAGACTCCACAACCCCCCTGGGCAGCCTGGGCCAGGCTCTGCCACCCTCACCCCCAACAAGTTTCTTCTCCTCTTTCAGTGGAACCTCCTGTGTTCCAGTTTGCACCCATTGCCCCTTGTCCTGTCCCTGGTTGTCACCAGAAGAGCCTGGCTGCATCCTCCTGACACTCCCCCTTTCCATATTGATCCCCAGGAATGAGTCCCCCCTCAGTCTCCTCTTGTCCAGCTCCAGAGCCCCAGCTCCCTCAGCCTTTCCTCCCACGGGAGATGCTCCACTCCCTCCAGCATCTTGGTGGCTGTGCTGGACTCTCTCCAGCAGTTCCCTGTCCTGCTGGAGCTGAGGGGCCACAACTGGACATGTTGCAGGATGGTGCAGCTCTGCACAATGGAGATGGTATAGAAGGTGCAGATGAGCAGACCAAGCAGATGTGGACAGCCTTCAGGCCAGGGCTATCATCACAAGCAGCAGCTGAGTGGTGAATGTGAGTCCTGATGTGACGTGGTTAAAAGGAAAAGCATCAGAAGCTGAAGACAAGCAGTGAGGGGTGTCCCTGCAGCACCAGGGAGGTGTTCCCAGGGAGATCTTCTCCCAGAGGCTGGAGGGGCCAGGGCCTTTGTGGGGCTGGGTGGCAGATGAAGTGTCCTCCAGCCCTTTCACTGCACATGACTCTTGCAATCACTTGGTGTTAGGAAGGTGACTGCCAGAGCTTATTGAATCATTTGATATACTGCTGCCTATAGAACTTGCTTAGAAACTGCTTATACAGAATTCTCTTAGCATAAGTAACTTTGCTTGGCATAACTTCTGCAAACTGTGAACCTCTGAACTTTGTGCTTTGTTAAGTAAAAGAGGCCTCAGAGTCTTCGAGCTGGAAGATAAGGGGAACTGTGTCCCTGGAGATAAGTAAAGGGACAGAACAGCATCTAACAGAAAATGAGAAACAGAAACAAGTTTTGGCTGTTACCAAGAACTTTTTTCCTCAGCTGCAGGTACAAAATAGCAACTGAATGTCAGTACTTTAATTGACAGCCTGCCTGGGGAAAATGAAGAGATCAATGAAGAACAGGGAGACCCCAGACTCTAATTTTTGCAGCTGGCCCCGAGTGATATTCAGGGGGCTGGATTGTGGGGGTGGAATTATCTGAGATGCTTTTCTGCCGAGCATCCCTCTTCAGGAGGCACCAGCTGGAGCTGCTCTGTGCTGTACCTTGTCAATAAATTATCTGTTTTAGAAGAATTTCTGGAATCCACGCCTGAGCGTCTGCTGCAGGAGTGCTGGGGAAAAGGCACCACCTCTGTGTTTGCAGCGGACCTGTCCTGGAGAACACAAGTGCACTGGGGGTGCTGGATGTTGCCTCTGCTCTCGGATACACGTGGCTGGAGCAGCGCTGACCCGGGAACGCGGCGTGTCCACCCTTGGGACCTGGGGGGGCACAGCTGCGTGTCCCCTGGGCAGAATGTGCCCGAGAGTCCCAGCGTGTGGCAAGGGGTGGGAGGACATCGTGCGTGTGTGTGTGTGCATGTATGTTCATGTGCGTGATCATGTGTGTGTGTGCACGTGTGTATGTTGGTGTGTGTGTGCACATTTGTGTGTGCATGCATGAACACGCGTGTGTTTATGTGTATGTTTAGGCATGTGTGCACACTGTGAGTGCCAGGGTAGCTGCTGCGATGCACTCCCTGCCTCGGTGATACCTGAATTTGCTCTCTCAGTGCCAGCAGCAGCAGTAGCAGCAGCAGCCGCATCTCCCCGGGCTCTGCACATGCACCCCCTGAATTACCAAGCTGGGACCAGTCTCATCTTACTTCACAATTAGGATATCAGCCTTGTATCTTACTGTCTTCACAGAATCACAGAATCCTCATTTTGGTTGGAAGAGACCCTCAAGATGACCCAGTCCAACCATGACTCAACCCTAGCACTTAACCCATGTCCCTGAGATCCTCATCTCCGTCTGTCCAACCCTCCAAGGATGGTGACTCCACCACTGCCCTGGGCAGCCTGTTTCAGCACTTGAATGGTTCCTACCACACTCCTTTCAAAGGGGACCTGGGGCTCTGCTCCCACCCTCCTGCTGCACCACATGTTCCTGTTCCCCTGCGGACTGAGCTCCAGCTCCATCTGTGCTTCGCCTGACTCTGTCCCCTGCTCCCCGCGGTCTCCGGACCCGGGGTTGTGCCCTGGAGCAGCTCCCGTCCCTCAGGGCAGCAGGACTGCAGCCATCCCTGCTCCCACCGGGCACACGACCACCGCATGGGATGGGTCTGCTTACCTTCACTCACCTTCCGCGGGTCCAGCAGCTATTGAGCCTGAAAGGAAAACAGGACAAAGATAACGAGCTATCTTCAACCTTCCTCATCCTGGAGGAGTCTCATGGCCTTGAGAACAGCCTGTCAGTGGAGGTCTCAAGAGCAGGGAGGGGAAAGGAGGGCTTCAGTGGCTTTGCAAGGCTGCACTGCCTGTTCCCAGGGTGGGTCACCTGGCACACACCGAAAAGTGGGTGGAACAGGTAGATTTAAACAAACCCAAGGCACCCACCTGCAGTTTGACGTAGGAAAATTTTTCCCGATTAAAAGTAAACCCTTTCATTTTAAAAACCAAGCAAAACCACCTCGCAGCTGGAGTGCTCCTACCTTCTGTTAGAAGCCAGAATTAGAAATGCCAATAAATCAAGCACCTGCCATGGAGGGTTTGGCTGTTGCAGTCATTGCGCAAGTAATAAACCTGAACAAACAGCTGACCTGGCCTCTCCGACATCTCTCAGGCTGGTGACTCTCATGTTTACAGTATCCTTGCACTAACATCCTGGGCACTGGAGTCTAACAGGACCTTGGGCACAGCCTGATGTTTCCATGTGTCAAATCCCCACCATTGAGCAGGTCCCAGAGCAAGTGTTAACCTGTCCTGGGTCCTTTCCCTTGGATATCTCTCATTTTGTAAGCCTGGATTCTAGGCTTATTCTATAGACATCACATCTCCAGACGCTGCACTAACCGGAGGTTGTCTGTATCTGTTGTGTTGGTGTATTCTGACTTTATTCCCAATGATATTATGCATGGGGAAACTGAAGTTACATGAGCATGCAGCAGTTACATGTCTGAACTTAGCAGCCCCTGGTCAGGCAAAGCAGAGAAGGTACAGAATTCATTTCTTGAAGCCCCAGATTTTGTTATTGTTGTTGGGTTTTAATACCCTCTGTGGTCATATAATGGCCTAAACGTTCAAAAGTGGCTAGAAATGTTTGCTACCTCATTGTTTCAGTTCTCAGCTTGACAATTCTTCATATTCTCAGCTTGAAAACCCCTTCACGTGGGTTTTCAAAAGAGGACTTGAGCCTGTCTTCAGCATTCACAGAGCAATGTTTCAGTTTGAGCACGATAACATTAATTCACCCTGAACCACCAGGGATTTCTGCACTTTGAAGGTATAGCTCATCTGTTCTTCAGCCTAGGTACTCATAGAAGAAGATTCTCAAGTTGAGGCGGGTCGCTGCTGTCATTGCCATGTCCCTCGGGTGCAGTGTGGCAGCTGGAGGATGATGACACCGAGGGCTGTCACGATAACCAGCGGTTGCATGAGCTGCGCTGGGAAAACAAAGCCCACACACAGGTCAGCCTGGCATTGGAAAATGGGGAAGATGTGTAAGATCACAGAATCGCTGTCGGAAAAGCACAGGGCCAAAGGACAAGTACTCCTGGGGAAGGGATTCAGATGGGATGGACCGGTCTCCAGCCACTTCTTCAGGCTGTGAGCTCAGGTCTCCTGCCTCGTTCCCTAAGGAGATCCCCGGCAAACAGGTGGGTAGGCTGAGTGCAGCTCACAAGCCTCTAACTATACTGCCTTTTTGTTTTTTCTTTTTTTTTTTTTCCCTTTATTTTTCATTTTCTGGAGGTTTGAGCTGCCACTTCCAGCTCAGGGGTGTCTGAGTCCGACCGAGAAAGCTGAAATCGTGGCCACTCAAGAGGGCTGCACCTTGCCTGTACGAGGGAAGCAGACAGATGCCTCCTATTAATTTGGACACCAGCTTAACTGAAATGGATGCAAGGACTAGAGAACGGCTTGCGGTATTCTCTGAGACATTCCCCCCTTGTGCACAAAGCTTTCCAATTAGCAGTGTTATGGCTTTCACATTTTAGACAGGGATTTTCAGAGGTGTTTAATGGAATTTAGGTGCCAAGCCTTTCATTCCACTGGCTGCCAGGCAATAGACCTTATTAAATATCCCAGTCCACGTGCAAGTGGAGAGAAAACACGCATTGGAACAGAGCCTGTTGCATTTCTTTTAGGCAACATCATGGCAGCAATAAATAATGGTCTTATGCTAATGAATAATTTCTTCCAGAAGTAAGATTTGCTCATTTTTGATTCTGTATCAAGTGTGAGTCATGGTGACTAAGCCATATGTGCAGGTCTGTGTGCCCAAGAGACGCCTGGAATGACGTGTTCCTTACAGAAGAGCTGCTGGAGTCATGGCCTCTCTCAGCATAGAACTGCAGAATCACAGTGTGGTTTGTGTTGACAGACCTTCCCAGCTCCCCCAGTTCCCCCTGCCATGAGCAGGGACATCTTCACCAGCTCAGGGTGCTCAGAGCCCCGTCCAGCCTGGCCTGGGATGTCTCCAGGGATGGTTCAGCCACCACCTCTCTGCCCAACCTGGGCCAGGCTCTCACCACCCTCAGGGCAACAATTTCCTCCTCATGTCCAGCCTGAATCTCCCTCCTTTAGTTTAAAACCATCACCCCTTGTCCTGTCACAACAGGCCCTGCTCAAAAGTCTGTCCCCATCTTTCTCATCAGCCCCTTTAAGTCTGGAAAGGCCGCACTAAGGTCTCCCCGGAGCTTCTGTTCTCCAGCTGAACACCCCAACTCTCTCACCTGTCCCCAGCAGAGCTGTTCCAGCCTCGGGTCATTCCTGGGGCTCCTCTGGCCCCTCTCCAGCAGCTCCACGTGTGTCCTGTGCTGAGGACCCAGAGCTGGACCAGCGCTGCAGGGGGGTCTCACCAGAGCGGGGCAGAGGGGCAGGATCCCCCCAAACCTGCTGCTCATGCTGCTGGGGATGCAGCCCAGGACACGGGTGGTCTCTGGGCTGCGAGTGCACTTTATCGGCTCATATCCAATTTTTCGTCCACCAGTGTCTCCCAACTGGGGCACATGGAACCTCACCGGGTTTGCTGTTGCTCCAGTTCAGAGCTGCTTCATTACCTGGACATGTAAAGTGTGGGCAGAGGTGAGTGTTGCGTAACGTGCTTAAGCACTCACCTAACTCTGGTGGGATACTCTTAAGCCTTTGAGTCAGGTCTGGGCACCCAGCGCTTTGCAAGGTTGAGCCCTTTCAAAAGAGTCAGAAAATGCTCCTGCGAATTCTCAGCTGCGTCCCATGAGGTTCATAAAAACCCCACAAATTCCTGCATTGGTCCTGTCTGGGATGACTTGGCTGGAGAGCAGCTCTTCGAAAAGGACTGGTGGACGGCAGGTTGGACACGAGTACTTGGGGTGCCCATCCGCAGGCTGGGCTGCGTTTGTGGGGGTGCAACCACCAGGTCAAGGGAAGAGATTTTTTACCCCTTTAATCAGCAAGAGTGTGATTCTGTTTGTTCAGTTGTGGATCCTTCCACGCAAGCAAAGGTGATTTTGATAAACTGGAGCAAGTCCAGGTGAGACCATGGAGATGGTCAGGTAGCTGGAGCTGACAACAGACAAGGAGAGGATGAAGCAATGGGTTTTTTTTAACCAGAAGAAAAAGGCGCAAAAGAGGTTTCTAATTAAGGTCTTCCATTCCTTGGAAGAGATTACAGATAAAACAGTGTTGCACTCATCAGAGATGAAGAGACAGGAGGGTTGGTACAGAAGTTGTGACAGGGGAAAATTCAGCTGGACAATAAAGGAAAAATCCTTCCTCATGGGAGGTGGGATCTCATCCCTTCAAAATTTAAAAAACTCTATGGGACAAGGGCTGGAGAAACCTGGTGTAAATAGACATTAAGGCTCTGAGCCAGGTAACTGAGCTGTATAAGTTCATTTTGCGCTGGGACATGTAATCTACTGGGGAGAATAAATACAGACAGTTCTCCATCAAAATGTGTATGGGATCAGCCCCTCACAGATGTGCCCCCAAATGATTCCACAGACATCAGGGTGCCTGTCCACTTCGGGGACCCATGCTGACACCATCCCAATCCCCAGATGTATTAATGAGTCTGCACAGCTTTTCAAAAGAAATTCTTTTATTAGGTTACAAGTCTAAGATAAATTTTTGCTATTACTTCAGGTACAGGATGCCGCATGGACCCAGTGCTTGTTCTTCAGACTGGGAGCATGTTTACTCTTAGAATATTATACCTTTAAACTATAAATACTTGTTTCCCATATGAATTTCTGTCCTTGACAACTGAGACTGGTAACCACTTCAGTACAATCTTCTTCATGTATCTGCTACTCTCGGGAGTTCCCAGAGGCACTTAACCTCTCAAGTGTCTGATTTTCTTGCTTAAAGTGTACAAAGGCATTAGACGTGGCAGTAAAATCATTTAAAAACAGGAGCACATGAGTCTCACAGATTTCACTGGGCGCTGCACTCTTTGGAGAATCAGCCACCTGAAATCTGCTGCACGATATTTTTTCTGCTAAGATGCATATCAGACACATGGAGCAGGAGCAGCAGTTGGTGTGCGCTTTCCATAGGGAGTGTGAGAGCACTTCTGCATAGAATCACAGGATCACACAAATTTTGATTGGAAAGCCCCCCAAAATCACCAAGTCCAACCATAACCCACCCTGTCCCTGTCCCATGTCCTGAGAACCTCCTGTCCGTCTGTCCAACCCTCCAGGGCTGGTGACTCCAGCACTGCCCTGGGCAGCCTGTTCCAATGCCCCACAGCCCTTTGGGGAAGAAATTGTTCCCACATCCAACCTCAACCTCCCCTGGCGCAACTTGAGGCCGTTTCCTCTGCTCCTGGTGCTTGTTCCTGGGGAGCAGAGCCCGACCCCCCTGGCTCCAAGCTCCTTTCAGGCAGTTCAGAGATCAGAAGGTCTCCCCTCAGCTCCTGTTCTCCAGCTGAACCCCCCAGGTCCCTCAGCCGCTCCCATCACACTTGCGCTCCAGACCCCATGGCCATCATAGCTTCAGGATTTGAGAGCACTTACAGCGTACCATCAAAGCAAGCCATTTAGCAGACACTTTGTTCAGAACTGTTGGGTAGATGCTGGCAAGCTGATACCAGGACACCTGATCCATTCACCCAGGTGTTCTCCACCAACCAGGGAAGGCAGACTGCCCATCCTGTCCTCTGGAGAACAGGAGCAGCTTTGGCTCTCCTGGCATGGGTTTGTGCTTTGGTCCTGCTCCAGATGTAGAGGTCAAGAGCATGGTGGCCCAGCTGTTACCCTTGACAACCCCAAATGCATCACTTGCACACCTTATTGTCTCTTTTACCACTTCCTGACCATCCTTTCCACTGCCTTTGACCTTTCCTTTCCCCACTACAGTCCCAGGTAAACACGCTGCCTCTTATGACTTTTTTCTCCATTGCCCCCAGTTCTGCTACATCACTCCAAATTTGATATTTCTGATAACGTTACCTAAGTCATCCTGACCTTATGTGGTATTACTGATGGGGTCACCCACACACTGCTTGTCTGGTAAGACTGCACTCCCCAATGTAGACTTGAGCATCCATGAAAAACAAGTGGGCAAATACTCACTCAATACTTTTGCAATCTCCCACATTTAGGTGGGATACGAAGACTTGTGCTTTGTTTGGTTCCTGATGGCTTCATAACTGGTGACTGAATGGCTTCTTCCTTGGTGAATGCAAACAATGAGGCTAATCACATAGGTTTAATCACATGTGGAATGATTTCCTAGACTATGGTTTAATTCTTCATTACAGTACTCATTAGAAATAGTTGAGCAAGATTTGTTACAGCCTCAGCGGCCTTGAGAAAAAAAAAAAATCTTGCATATTTATGTTTTTTTCTGGAGCATAAACTCCTTCAGTGGCAACTGGAAATAGAACACACTTCACAGAGTAGAGAAAGTGCTGTGGTAAATGCAGAATAAAGGAGCATGAACAATGATTTAAATTAATTTGAATATTAATTGCTTCTACCTTCACCCAGAAGCATACATTTGATTAGTAACAATGGTGTACACAGCATAAAGAGTTCATCCCGCTGGTTTATGGTGAGCAGTCAGCGAAGGAACTTTATGTGCTGCGGTGCCAAGGGAAGAAGCTCTTCCTTGGCATGAGGACCTTGAGGACACCCCTGAGGATCTGCTTGTTTTTTATGCTGTAGATGATGGGGTTCAGCACGGGGGGAACCAGCAGGTAGATGTTGGCCAGGAAGACATGAACGAGAGGGGAAGCACTTTTGCCGAAACGGTGAACCATGGACAAGCCAACCATGGGGATGTACAGAATCAGGACTGCCAGGACATGGGACAGGCAGTTGTTCAAAGCCTTGAGACGCTCCCTCCAGGATGGAAACCTCGCGATTGTCTTACAAATCCTAATATATGACAAAAGAATGAGCAGTGGGTCTAGCACCACTATGAGGATGGCCACGGCTAACCCGTACATGCTGTTGAACGTGATGTCTGCACATACCAGCTTGATCAGGTCCTGGTGCAGGCAGTAGGCATGGGACAGCACATGGGAACGGCAGAAGGGCAACCTTCTCAGCAAGAAGAGTGATGGCAGCACCCCGAAGAGGCACCGGCAGAGAGCGGCCAGCCCGATCTTGGCTGTCCTGGCACTGGTGAGGATGGAGGTGTATCTCAGCGGGTAGCAGATGGCCACATAGCGATCAAAGGCCATGGCCAGGAGCACCGAGGACTCCATGAAGGAGAAAAAATGAACAAAATAAACCTGAGCAAAACAGGTGTCAAAACTGATTTCCCGGCAGTTGGCCCAGAAAACACTCATCACAGTTGGTGCTGTAGACAGAGACAAGCCCAGATCAGTCATGGCCAACATGGAGAGGAGTTGGTACATGGGCTCGTGGAGGCTTGGATCGCTCCTGATGACCAAGAGGATCATGCAGTTCCCCATGAGGGACGCAGTGTAAATGCAGGTGAAAGGGACAGAGAGCCAGACGTGGGCAGCATCCAGCCCCGGGATGCCCGTCAGGATGAACGTGTGGCTGGAGGAGCTGGAGCTGTTGGACAACCACGTGGTGGATCAGGAAACATCTACAATGAAATAATAATAATAATAATAATAGAAAATAAGTGTACTGCCCACAAACCAGAAAACAGACACACGCATACTTATATATGCAGAAGATATAAATTTCATAAATTACCCGGGTGCATAGCAGTGGCTAATGAATGTGCTGCTGATTATTTTTCCCTTTTCATTGATGACTGCAGGATAAAATATTAATGAATGAGAGAAACAAACAGACAAAAGCATCAGGGAGTTTTAAAATATATCAGCTACCTCAATATGTTAGAAGTTCCCAAAAGCTTTTTTTTTTTTTTTAATACTACTAGTTTAAAGTAATAAATCATGATTAACTCACATGTGTCCACCCAGCAATGAGTTAGGCTTTCCTAACCCCCCTGATCCAGATTTTGACTGGATTACAGTACTGAGGATGCTTTAATTTTTTTTTTTCATAGCAAATATGACAAAACCTGTAATTGTTCATCCAGTAAATAAGAAATGAATAATGTCTTGAAAGAAATTGAAATATAAATGTAATGCAAATTTCACCGGAGGTATCAGCAGAGAGAAATAGCTGTCAGAGGAATAAATCTTGTGGTAATACAGAGTCCCCATGTACAACCTGCGGAACAGCCTGGACCAGGCAGCTGGTGCTCGTGTGTGCCAGGAGACACAACGCTTGATGCTTCACTTCTCCTGAGCGGAACCCCTTAAATTCCTGCACGACAACAGAGTCGCTGCCACAAACCAGAGACCTTTCCAGGGAAATGGAGGTCCAGAAACTTCAGTGCTGGCAATGAACAGTATGTAAGATCAAACCTTGAAGAGCTATGTAGGACAGAATAGACTATTTCAGGTGGAAGGGACCTACAATGATCATCCAATCCACATCAAAGAAGAGAGGATTTTACTATTTGGGGAAACAAGTCTACTGAAGGATTTATTTAGTTAGACTATGTGACCAGCAAAAGAAAAGCTGAATTGATCTAAAAATTGTCCCCCAGTCAGTGTGTGTTTGACAGTGATGACTCTTCAGTGTAACCCACAAGCACAATGTGACCCAGTGACTTGAAACTGAAGTTACATGGAAAATGGATGAAACGAGACGCTGCTAGTTTGCAAACCTGACAATAAAACAGGACAGATGACAAATTCTTCATCCTTTGGAACCACAGAGCTAACAACAGAAACCCTTCTGAGATGTGTGCTTTGCCTGAAGGGGGCTTGATGAGTAAACTGGTTATGAAATCCTCCTGGAAGTGTGATGCAGGATGTCAGAACAAATCATCCCAGTGATCCTTTCTAGATCTAATATTTTCTAACTCTCCCGTAACTAGGAAAAAAAAATAGCATATTAATTAGAACAGGGAGAATGGATTAAATACAATTTCCTTACTTTGCCCTGGAGTACCACATAACGAAACCTCTAAGCATCACGATGAGGCTCTGCAAGTGCCATCCGAGGTGTGAAACCTCTCGGCAATGTTCCTGCCCTTTGCATTTCAGTAACTTACCCAGATCTGCTGCCACCCAGGCTCGGTTTTCATTGCGGGGAGAAACCCTGAGCCAGACTCACCCAGTCACAAACAGCCACTTATGATATCTCTGAACACCCCGCGGGACCTTGAATAAAGGGACTTGGGGGAATAAGAGTCAAATTTCCCATTGGTTTACAAGTGTTGGGGACCAAGTCCCCCCTCTGCAGGGAAACCTCCTTCTCTTTGTTGTGATTATGCAACACGAGGTAGCGTCAGGTCTTAATGAGTCTCCTGAGCCCTGGCTTTGCTCTTGCATGAATGGAGGGGTTCCTGCAGTGGAGGGGTTCCTGCAGGGGAAGATTCCTGCAGGAGAGGAGTTCCTGCAGGGGAGGGGTTCCTGCAGTGGAGGGGTTCCTGCACTGGAGGGGTTCCTGCAGGGGAAGATTCCTGCAGGAGAGGGGTTCCTGCAGGGGAAGATTCCTGCAGTGGAGGGGTTCCTGCAGGGGAAGATTCCTGCAGTGGAGGGGTTCCTGCAGTGCAGGGGTTCCTGCAGCCTGTACGTGATGCCAACAGCAGCCTCACAACGCGCTGGAGGTCAGAGCTGGAGCCAGGGTGGGCAGAGATATGACCAGCCCCACGTGCTCTTGGATTTTAATAGCATTTAAAGCCCATTCCTGTGCCGTGGCCAGATGAGGCTGGTGTATTTAACCGCTCTGGCCCCCTGAAAGTGAGCTGCACAGCTGGTGTTTCTGCACACAAACGAGTTACGTGTCTCTTTGCTGCCGAGCAGAGATGTGCTGTGGTGTGGGTAGCAGCGATGCAGGTATCCTTGGACTGTCCCCCCACATTTTGTGTCTTACCCTCTCTGCAGCACTTGCCCGTTGCTCATTTCAAAGAAGACCATGCCCACACTGGTTTTATGTGGTTGGCCCCCAAGGACAGCAGTCACCCTGTGTTTGTATGTGCAGTGACCCAGCACTTGGTCCCAGCTCTGCTGGGGGAGATATTCCGGGTGAAGTGTCTGCAAAATGTGCCCATGAAATGTTGTCCAGATCCTGGGTTGGTCCTCTTACAAGTTGTCATGCGCTTCTACATGGATCCTGCTCTTTTTGGCTCTTATTACAAAGGTTCACAAGGGGATAAAGGGTCAGATTTGTAATGGGATGGATAGGAAATGCAATGTTGTCTTCTGCAACCCCACAGTCCTCACTACGTTGCTTGCCCTTTCTTCCTCCTGTGTTCAGGTCTCTCTGCTGAAGCTCTGGATATGGAAACAGATTTTCATATAATAGCCGAAATGAGCAAAATGGGATAACACTTTATTGAATGAGGTCTGCAGGGTAAGCTGCATGCTGACCCAGACTCATTCCACCCTGCACAGCTTGGGGTTCCCAACATCTGAAAGGATGTATGATTATCTGTGCTGACTTCTCTTTATAGTGTTAGTTCTAAAAATATATAATTTTAAATTAAGTTCCACAGGGCCTGAGAGCCTTTCTGGCATCGGGGTCACCACAGATGAGCAGGTCCTGGTGCAAAACTCCTCCCTGCAAGGTGGGAGGATGGAGCAGCAAAGAGGTTGTTCCACTGTGGTTGTGCAGGGTGGGATGACAGTGAAGGCTCCCACCTTTCAAACTCCATGGCCACCCCTAACCTGATGTTCTACCTCCTTGCCACCCGCTCAGTGATGCTCCGAGGGGCTGGGTCCCCCCCAGGCAGCTTGTGTCTTCGTTTTTGGGTGGAGGTGGTGTGGCTGCAGAACGTCCTGCTGCTCCTGGGGCAGGTGAACAGCCCTGAGGAGGCTCTGGATCGCTGGGCAGAGCTCAGAGGTCCAGCTGGCCCAGGATGTGACCTGGGCAGTGCTCGGGGAAGGAATAAGCACATGGCAAGCACAGGGGGATGGTTTCTCTGCTGACCTCCATCGATCCGAGGCTCCGGCACTTCCTGAGCCAGGAGCAGTGTTTTGTGTTCAATACTCCTTAATGGATTTCTTTTTCCTGTGGATTTGTCTCGCTGCCTGGTAGAGCCCCTGCAGACTTTTGGTGTTTGCAGTTCACTCTGACAAAATGTTCCGAAGCTTAATCCTGCCGAGTGAAAAACACCTCCTGTAATTGGCTTGAAATTTGCCACCTGCAATTTTATTTACCATGCCTTAGTTCTTGTACTAAGAGAGACAGAGAGCAGTGACATCTGAATGTCCTCTCCAAGGCACTCAGGATTTAACAAAGCCCGTCCCCACCCCTCAGTCATCCCTTGTCTGGACTGGAGGGTCCTGGCTCGCCCAATTCTTCCTTGCATGGAAATTATTTAAGGACTTTGGTTGGTTTTGTTGCCTCTTCCCAATACCTTTCTAGTCCCGTGAGCGTATGTGGAAGGTGAGGGCATCTGCTTCATTGCGGTTGTCAGATCAAGACCTTTGCAGCTCAAAGAGAAGAATAAGTAACAGGGAAAGACACAAAGCACAGGGCAGACCTGGAGCTGCTGGAGAGGGGCCAGAGCAGCCCCAGGAATGACCCGAGGCTGGAACAGCTCTGCTGGGGACAGGTGAGAGAGTTGGGGTGTTCAGCTGGAGAACAGAAGCTCCAGGGAGACCTTAGTGTGGCCTTTCCGGACTGAAAAGGGGCCAATGAGAAAGATGGGGACAGACTTTTGAGCAGGGCCTGTTGTGACAGGACAAGGGGTGAGGGTTTTAAAATAAAGGAGGGAGATTGAGGCTGGATATAAGGAATCGTTGCCCTGAGGGTGGTGAGAGCCTGTCCCAGGTTGGTCAGAGAGGTGGTGGATGAACCATCCCTGGAGACATCCCAGGCCAGGCTGGACGGGGCTCTGAGCACCCTGAGCTGGTGAAGATGTCCCTGATCATGGCAGGGGAACTGGGAGAGCTGGGAAGGTCCCTCCAACACAAACCATCTATGATTCTGTGACTCTATGCGCATCACTCCCTCCATGCTGCTGGTCTCCCGTCCTGCTTTGGGCACAATGTTCCTCAACTTATTATCATTTTCCCAGACAATATGTACATGCAGCTTCCACCTGCACTAGATTTCACCATTTCTGGGATGAAAACCACTCAGATGTGGGAAAAATCACTGAGAGTACTGAAAATGCTACTCCTTAACATTCTGTTAATATACTCTTAATGTACTATTCCTGAAATATTTCCTTGAGCATTCGCTTCATTGCTAAAAGCCACACGTAAGCTCTGGGCCCTCATCCAAAGACACTTTAAATGTTGGTTTTCAGTGGATCTTGGCTTACAGTCATGTAGGGAATCAAGCAAAACCCACATCTGGTATTTGCCAGAAACCTTTCTCGTCTGGTCATTACCCCACATCCTCTCTCTGACCATTAACAGACACTGTATTGAAGGCAGCGGCTTCCAAAATGTTATTAAGTCAAAATTCTAGAAAACTCAAAAGCTGGAGACTCCAGTGTGTTCCTAATGCTTCCACCAACTTCTTCAGTGGTTAAATATCACAGCTGCAGAACGTGCACCTGCTTATGTGGATTTTTGAAGAAACCTGCTTTTTGACCTCCACCCTGGGGCTCTTTGATTATACTGGAAATGGGGGGAAAACAAACTCACCCAGCAAAACGTCTCCCCAGTGGGTGTTTTTGAGCTCTGCAGAGAGGGTGGTGAGCTGTTGTGTTGATCTCCACAGCACGGGTATAAACACAGAGTGGAATTAATGCGGCCGCTGTGGTTTGGGAGTCGCAGAGATGTGAATAGGAGAAGCGTTTGGGTTTAGCGTGATGCACTGCCTGAAAAAACAACTTGTCCCTCGTGCGGAGGAATGAGTGAGCCTTATGACTGAAACTAGATGGAAAAATCAGATTCTCACTCCCCTGAGCCCTTTCATCGTTGGTTCATGCATCTTTCTGCCTGAGAGCAACTTCTGCACAGCACAGACAGAGGAAATGGGACAACTTGGGCACGACGGTAAGCCGAGCCTCGACAAGCCTGGTTCACCTGAGCTGACCGCCTGAGCGCTCCCAGCTTCTCGGGGGACACTCTCTGCCTGCAGCAAACTCCGTGCTGTCACCAAATGCCACGTGCTGGCTGGAAGGGTGTTCGGCCATGCCTGTGCTAAGCTTTGGTGACAGCTATGCCGGTGCTGTGAATACACCTGCAGAGCTCCATCTGTGTCCTGCATCACCATGTCACATAATCCCAGAATCCCAGAATGTCAGGGGTTGAAGGGCCCTGGAAAGCTCATCCAGTGCAATCCCCCCATGGAGCAGGAACACCCAGATGAGGTTACACAGGAAGGTGTCCAGGCGGGTTGGAATGTCTGCACAGAAGGAGACTCCACAACCCCCCTGGGCAGCCTGGGCCAGGCTCTGACACCCTCACCCCCAACAAGTTTCTTCTCATATTTAAGTGGAACCTCCTGTGTTCCAGTTTGCACCCATTCCCCCTTGTCCTGTCACTGGTTGTCATGAAGAAGAGCCTGGCTCCATCCTCCTGACACTCCCCCTTTTCATACTGATCCCCATGAATGAGTCACCCCTCAGTCTCCTCTTGTCCAGCTCCAGAGCCCCAGCTCCCTCAGCCTTTCCTCACACGGGAGATGCTCCACTCCCTGCAGCATCTTGGTGGCTGCGCTGGACTCTCTGCAGCAGTTCCCTGTCCTGCTGGAACTGAGGGGCCACAACTGGACACAATATTCCAGGTGTGGTCTCCCCAGGGCAGAGTAGAAGGGCAGGAGAACCACAACCTCCGCACCACAGCATGGAACAGGGGGCTTGTGTCTGCTAATGCCGTGTCCTGTGAGCAGCCATGCAGACCTTGCAGACCTTCCCTTCATGTTCCCAGGCTGCCCTGGGCATCAGGTGTGCAGCAGGAGGCTGAGGACCAGCTGGATACTGGGGAGGTGCTGAGCATCCTTGGGAACCCTGTCACTGGGTTTAGATTATCATAGAATTACAGAATCATTTTGGTTGGAAAAGCCCCCCAAGCTCAGGGAGTCCAACCATAACCCATCCCTGTCCCTGCCCCATGTCCTGAGAACCTCATGTCCGTCTGTCCAGCCCTCCAGGGATGGTGACTCCAGCACTGCCCTGGGCAGCCTGTTCAATGCCCCACAGCCCTTTGGGCAAGAAATTGTTCCCCACATCCAACCTCAACCTCCCCTGGGCAACTTGAGGCCATTTCCTCTTCTCCTGGCGCTTGTTCCTGGGGAGCAGAGCCCAACCCCCCTGGCTCCAAGCTCCTTTCAGGCAGTTCAGAGATCAGAAGGTCTCCCCTCAGCTCCTGTTCTCCAGCTGAACCCCCAGGTCCCTCAGCCGCTCCATCACATTGTGCTCCAGCCCCTCACCAGCTCCGTTCCCTTCTCTCCACTCACTCCAGCACCTCAAGGCTTTTCCTGGCGTGAGGGGCCCAGAACTGACCCCAGGACTTGAGGTTTGGCCTCCCCAGCACTGAGTACAGGGGGAGATTCACCTGCAGATCACAAAAACCCACCTCTGGTGCCCAAGAAGTGCCCAGGGTGCCTAAGCTCCAGCTGGAGGACATGTAGGGGAGATCTGTATAGACATTAGTGTCCAGACAGCAGCTCAGCTCTCCAGACACTGGGGACTTCGTCTGAGTCGAGGTGTTTTCCAGTCTGCACAGACAGTCTCGGCTGGACCCGAGTGCTCATGCAGCGTCTTGCAGCTGCAGGAGCAGAGGTAGGCAGGGTGGCTTTGGGGCTGTCGGTGGTCAGGATGGAGCCTCTACTGAGCCCTTTGGGCACTAGAAGCACATGGAGCAGCTGAGATGCCAGGTAGGTCTGTGCCTGCTACAGCAATGGGGTAGTTTAGAACCTGGATGTCTCAGTCCAGAGTTGCTCTTTTGGATACCAATTATGCTCAGGAACCTTTTCACCTTAAAGTGTTACCATCTCACCAAGACAGGAAGGATATTAGCATCTTACATGCATCCTTTAGGATGTCTCTATTAAAAACACAGCATCAGTCATGTCATTCTCCTGGCATGGGGCTAAACCACCTCCTCTATAGTTATGGGGAGACATAGGCTTTGCTGGGGGATTTTTATTCCCATCCTAAGCTGCACAGCACAGACCAGGTCAGCTCCTGGCAGTGTCTCACTCTTCACTGGACAAGGTGACCATCTACAACTGGATGGACAACTTTTTGAGGCTTGTGCCATTTTGCCCTGAACAAGTAAGATTTTCCCAAAACCTTTTTTTTTTTTTTTTCCCATTTTGTGCTCTGATTGTTATTTCTAGCATAATTTATTGACAGGAAAACAAGGGCACAGCTCATGCCACACTACAATGCAGAAGCCTCACAAGCTGGCCCTTTATTCCCAAGCACGGTTAATAGCCGTCGGTGGATCTGCTTCCCACGAATGATTGTTCCTGTTTTCAGCCTGTTAGCTCAAATCGGTGATTTTTGCAATCTGCCCAAGCTGTGACTGGGTAAGTAGTTCCTCAGTGTAACCCAGAAGAGCCGCTCTAAGCAGCAGAAGTTGTGGAGCGGAGCACAATGGAGTGTCCAGGACCAAGGAAACCTGCAGGAAAATCGTGGATGGCACCTGGCACAAAGGAAAAAAAACACCAAACCAAACAACTCAAAACCGCGGCACAGCCACATCATTGCCAGGCTTTTCTTGCTCACCATATTCCCATTTTAGAAATGGAGACCTTTACTTTTGCTGGGATGGAATTAATACCCTGGAGATTTTTTCCTGTGACCCAAACTGAGCTGGGTAGTCACAGAACGTGTTGCCCCCTTGATTTGCGTATGGGACACTAAGATTTGGGCCGTATTCGATAACCTGAGTGCTCGGTGTGATTTGGTCCAACAGCCAGACTGGGGCTGCTGGTGCTGGTTGGAACTTTCCCTGCTCTGTGTCATATCAGCCAAGAAACAGGCAGTGATGAAGCAAACCAACCTGATGAGAAACCAGAAGAGATATTGGACAGTAACCTCATGTCTAACATACGGGAGTGAGTTTGCTGAGGCACTATAGAAAACCTTCTTTTGATCACTTTCAAATTCCAAACTTAACTGCTGTTTTTGCCTTTCCTTCCAAGTGCAATGACATATCCAGCTGAAGGATGACCTGTGTCCAAGCGGTCAGCATGATGTGGGATTTTATTATCCAACTTATCTCATAATTACCCCAAATTCTGGGAAACAAACCCATGTGGGACCCCAACAACATTTATTACTGACCTCTGCAGTGGCCCTGACACTGACAGTCATCAGATCAAGGTGACTCACCCATTAGAAAAGGATAACTTCCACATCAGTAATTATTTCATCTTCATTCATCAGAAGGACACAGTTTTGCTATTGGGAGCAATGGATTCAGTATTAGAAAATGGTCATGTACAATTCTTTCAAAAGATAATCGTTTTAATGCTGGGCCATTTTTACCTCCAGCAAACAACAACCACTAATGATATGTTTTTTTTCTGGAAAATGCGGTTTTATCAGATGTTAGCTGGCTGACCCTGCCATTTGTTTCAGAGAGAGATAATTTCTTTTATTAGCCCAAAGGATATAGTTGGAAGATGAAGCTTGCAGAAGGGCCTTCTTTCTATTAAATGGACAGATGTAAGTAACAGCCTCTGGTTGCACTTAGCTACTACCCCTCTCTGCTTCATCATTTGTGCTTTTAGAGGTCCTCATGGCTTCGTACCGAGAGGGTCTGCAGGGGGGTTTCTGACGGGAAAGGTCCATCCAGTAATAACGCACATTATTACTGTAATAACATCAGCAAGGTCCTCAGCCCTGAGCCTGGACAAGAGACTCACAAGGTGCAAAATCTGGGTTAAATTCAGGATGTCCAAGAAAAACAATCAAATGCACCTTTATGTTCAACAGCTGAGAAATACAATCTGCATGTGCAATTTGCTGGTGAAAATTCAGGAAGGCCAAGAGTGATGGGTGGTCTCCACCAAGACCCAGGTGTTTATTATGACTGAAATAACACCAAGGAGCTCAAGCTCCCATATCACTGCTTGGTGGAGATCAACATACCACTAGGCAGAAGATGTTATCCTGTATGTAGATAAGGAATAGCAAAATATACACACAACAAATGAGATGTATAGGACAGTGGTAGAAAATATACATTTATTTGAGATTTCCAATGGAAACATGAAAAGTAAGAATGGAAGGAACCTCAAGAGATCTTGTAGTCCATCTGCTACCCTAGAAGACAACAGTTCGCCCAAACCAGTCCAGAAGGATATTTAGTAAATCTGTTCTGACCTTCCTGATAGCGCTTCCATACATCTCAAAAACATCTCATGTGTGAAAGGAGTCCTCGTGCTTCACATTCTGTGGATGTTAAAGTATTTTGTTGCACTCCTTTTGCTAATGGGTCTTTGTGTCCCCTTACAGAAGGTGCCCCCACCTGCGGGTTCGGTGCTGAGAACAGGAAGGTTACTCCACATGCCCTGGGTACAACGCCCCTGTTCATCCTTTCTGATGCAGTCTTCACTTTGCGTTTTATTTTATTGCTTATTTTAGCAAATCGTTGACTAACATTTGCCTTGTCATCTCCGGTACTTTCCAATGCTTCATTGTAGAGGTGCTGCCCTTGTACTTTCAGTCCTTTTGCCTTGTTCTCACTGAAGAATTAATAAGCAGTCTCCCTACCCCGTCACCAGAAGGATGCTGGAGTTACACCAGAAATCTTAAATAGTCAGACAGAATAATAAAGAAGGTGTCAGCCTGGTGCATTCATATGGAACACACTGATTAAAGGCCAGATCTTTTAAGCAAGATCAGATCTATGTACCCAAAATGACATGACAACCACTACGTTCAGACACAAAGAAACCGCTATTTCCTTAAGAGCTCATTAATGAAAAAGTGAATAACTGAAGGAAAAAGATAGCTTCCTTCAAATCCCTGTTTGCTTCATCTTCGACAATGAATAATTGATAACTTTTATTCGAAAAAGCCTTTTTTCGAGTGAGTTTTGCCTTCACATTGTGGTAGTTTCATTTAGATCATTTTCCCCTTATTGTTTCTGAATACATTATGCGAAATGTGTCAAAAGCATAATCGCAGTCAATTTAATTTTCTGTTTCTTCCCTGTCAGCAAGACATGTTACTCCATCTAAGAGAAAAATTAGATTGCTTTGTCACAATTTGTTCCTCAGAAATTCACGGTCACCGCTACTTATTTCTTTGATATACCATGTGTGCTCCATAAATATTTGGTTTGTCCGCATCAGGATTTTTCGGGAAATAAATGTTAATCCGGCTGGTTTGTAACTCCCAATGACTTCTTTACCCTCTTCCACATTTCTGAAGCCAGGCCCTGGGTTTACCTTCTTTCAGGCTGGTTTTCTGTCTCTTTTATCTCCTGTTCGTTCTCAAAGGTATCTGCCAACAACCTCTGGACTGCTCCTGCCCGTCCCTAAATACTCCCTGGGGAATGTCACCCGCATATTCACCACCCTTGTAATTTAAAGCCATCTGTTTTCTTAATTTTTTAACTTTTTTTCCCTTGATTTCTTACTTTGCTGCTGATGTTGGACCATTTCAGGGAAAAATAATTTCTAATTGAAAAGAATAATGAATGTCATGCACGTTCATATAATTCATCATTCAATGTGCTTCCCTAGAATTTGAATAACAAAGCAATTCTTACATTGATCTATGTGTCTAACTAAACACAGATTGCTTTTTTGCCTTCCCCCCTTTGTTTTTGCTTTACATGCTCTTGCTGTTTCTTTCTGTAAATCATTCCTGGTTTGACCAAGCTCAGACGCTCATTCTTTTTCTCACGCCAGGGTTCACCGCAAAGGGGGTGATTTATGCGTGATGACTGCTAGTGGGCTCCTTGCTTATTCATTCTATGGGTGGTTTATGAAAGAAAGGTTCTATTTTTATTGCATCTTTAATGAACTGCACCTCTTCCTGAAAATTATCCTCCTAAACATTTTCCTCATGAGATGTCGCTGTCTCAGTTTCACCGAGTCCACTTTGCTGAAGTCTAGCGCGTTCAGCTGCAAAACAAACAAACAAATAAAGCAAATAAACCCCCCTGCGGAATAAAAGTGTTTTAAAAGTTATAGCTCTGCTCAGCGGCACTGCTGCTTTCCTTGAAATAATCACTACGGACACCACGGGAAGTTTAATATTCTGCACTATAGAGCTGTTGTATGGACAGAATCACAAAGCCCTAGCAAAAAGATGAATTTCACAAGGGAGAGGGAGGTATTTTGGGACAGGACTGAGACCAAACAGTTTCTCTTCATCTTGATACCAGATTCCACCTGCAGCTGCCCACCTCTATCTCTCCATCCGCTCCTGCTCTGCAGTCCCGGCCGCCACCGCGGCTCCGCTCCCAGGGACCTGGTGGGACTCAACCTGCCTGCGGTTCTGTGCATCATCCCCTCCGTGCTGCCGGCCTCATCCTCAGCTCCAACAGCGTCCCCAAAACATCGCTCGCCCAGTGACCCGGGTCACAGGAGCCACCTCCTCCTGTTCGACCCATCGGTTTGGGCACAATGTTCCTCAGCCTGTTCACGTTTTCCTGGACAACCTGTGCGTGCAGCTTCCACCTGCACTAATCCCCACCATTTCTTGGGTGAAAACCAAGTGGATCTGGGAGAAAATGCTGAAAGTACTCAACCCCTAAAATTTGTTGGTCAGAGGTCATCCTGTCCTTTCAGAAAGCTGCACAAACCAGACCACCGCCTCCAACATGGCTGGATTCACTGACTTCTCCTTCAACACCCCAGGAAACCACCTACACAGTCAGGTTTCCCTGATCTGTCCCAGCCTGGGGCTCTTTGTTTGTCCCCTTGTGCTGGGCACACTGAGGCCAAACCGCAATTCCTGGGGTCAGTTTTGGGCCCCTCAGACCAAGAAAGGCCTTGAGGTGCTGGACCGAGTGGAGAGAAGGGAACGGAGCTGGTGAGGGGCTGGAGCACAATGTGATGGAGCGGCTGAGGGACCTGGGGGTTCAGCTGGAGAACAGGAGCTGAGGAGAGACCTTCTGATCTCTGAACTGCCTGAAAGGAGCTTGGAGCCAGGGGGAGTCGGGCTCTGCTCCCCAGGAACAAGAGCCAGGAGCAGAGGAAACGGCCTCAAGTTGCGCCAGGGGAGGTTGAGGTTGGATGTGGGAACAATTTCTTGCCCAAAGGGCTGTGGGGCATTGGAACAGGCTGCCCAGGGCAGTGCTGGAGTCACCATCCCTGGAGGGCTGGACAGACGGACATGAGGTTCTCAGGACATGGGACAGGGACAGGGCTGAGTTAACTGTTGGACTCCATGATCTTGGGGGGCTTTTCCAACCAAAACGATTCTGTGATTCTGTACATGAGCTCTCCCATGCGGATGGAGAAGCAGCAGCTCACCTGCAGTCAGAGGTGACAGGGATGTCACCTGCCGCGCTCTGCACAGCGCCGGTGTGGGAGGATGCTTGGGGGACACCCATGGATGCTCAGGGGGCAATGGCACCACGGCCCCTCCAGGGACACCCACCCACTCTGCTCAGGCTGCCGTGGATGTATTCACTGCCCTTTCATCTTCTCCTCACCCTCATGAAGCCTTTCTTTGATGTCTC
Organism: Streptopelia decaocto; assembly: GCF_964273445.1. NCBI lineage: Eukaryota > Metazoa > Chordata > Aves > Columbiformes > Columbidae > Streptopelia > Streptopelia decaocto. The sequence continues at coordinate 212,599,925 of NC_138663.1, read as the reverse complement.
TGCTGCACTGACATTTCCCTGAATACATTGACATTTCCAAAGGAGACAGTGTGCAGCAGCAGCCCCTCTTATCCTGACCTCCCCATGCATCTCATCCCACCACCTGCTTGCTGCCTGTCTGCCCTCTTGAGAAATGGTCCCACTGCCTCGAATGGGCCTTTTTTTTTGTTGTTATTTCCCCCCATGTTTTCATCCGAGCTCACTATTAATGAGTTAAAAAAGATGGAGTAAAACAAATTGCCCCCTTGTTACAATAGGACAAGGGGTGATGGTTTAAACTAAAGGAGCGAGATTCAGGCTGGATATAAGGAATTGTTGCCCTGAGGGTGGTGAGAGCCTGGCCCAGGTTGGCCAGAGAGGTGGTGGATGAACCATCCCTGGAGACATCCCAGGCCAGGCTGGACGGGGCTCTGAGCACCCTGAGCTGATGAAGATGTCCATGATCATGGCAGGGGGGGCACTGGGGGAGCTTTAAGGTCCCTTCATCCCAAACTAGTCTGTGATTCTATTATTCTATGTATTGAGACTAACCTGCCTGGTATCAAACCAGAATACACTCATCACAGCTGGCATTGCAGAGAGAGACAAACCCAAGCCTGTGATGACTAGCATGGAGAGGAATTGGTACATGGGCTCATGGAGGTTTGGATCAGTCCTCGTAACATTCAGGATTATGATATTCCCCCGAAGTGACACAACACAAATGAAGGTGGATGGAAGAAAGCTAGATGCTGACAGTTTCCAGCCCTGGGATGCCCAAAAGGATAAATGTGACGAGTGTGGATCCATACTTATTGAGACACATGACATGCTGGAGATGGCCTGCAGTGAAAGAGAAATATCAAAGAAGTCAAAGCAGAAAATCTGAGCAAACACACGTAAATATGACAGCTGTGAAGCCAAAGCTGAAAGAACACAGATGTCAAATAGGGACATGGACCCGACACCACAAACTTCAGATCCTGGACAGTCCAGCAGGTGGGTGTTCCCTTATCCTAAAATAAGGTCATACATGGGAGACATTTTTAAAGCAGATCATTTTTGGGTTCTTTTCTGAACCACATGAGCTGCAGCATTGTAATGTAGTTTTCTGAAAGAGGATGCTGCTCATAAAAATAGTTCTGGGCATACTAAATATGGGAGATGTAAAAAAAGGTACCCGTGCCACATCACCATTTTACAAAGGTCTTAATTCAGTGATGGGCACTGATGATTCTTACTTTGCATCCCAGACCTTCCCAAAGATCTGCTGGGTGAACAGGTTTCAGATAAAGATGAGGGAGTCACCTCCAGTGTCCCTTGCTGGTCTGACAGCACATGGCAATATGTAACCAATGTATGAACAATCCTGGGCCACCCAGCGTTCCTGTGTCAGCCCATGGAAGGGGACATCCGGGTCATAAACAACAACCAAGCCTGCAACAGCCTCCCTGGCCCCTCTTGAGACCCTGCTTCCAACAATCTGCACATTGCTGGGTCCACAGAGAGGGGACACAGACCAGGCAGCAGCTCATGGGGCTACGTGGGACATGCGGGTCTCCGGCAAGTGCTTTCAAGATGGCAGAGGCACAACTCCAATCATAAAACCACAGAATGGTTTGGGTTGAAGGACCTTCCCAGCCCCCCAGTTCCCCCTGCCATGAGCAGGGACATCTTCACCAGCTCAGGGTGCTCAGAGCCCCGTCCAGCCTGGCCTGGGATGTCTCCAGGGATGGTTCATCCACCACCTCTCTGGCCAACCTGGGCCAGGCTCTCACCACAGAATGCCAGAATGTCAGGGGTTGGAGGGACCTGGAAAGCTCATCCAGTGCAATCCCCCCATGGAGTAGGAACACCCAGCTGAGGTTACACAGGAAGGTGTCCAGGCGGGTTGGAATGTCTGCAGAGAAGGAGACTCCACAACCCCCTGGGCAGCCTGGGCCAGGCTCTGCCACCCTCACCAGGAACAAGTTTCTTCTCAGCACCCTCAGAGGCAACAATTCCTTCCTCATGTTGGGCCTGAATCTCCCTCCTTTAGTTTAAAACCATCACCCCTTGTCCTGTCACAACAGACCCTGCTCCAAAGTCTGTCTACATCTTTCTTTCAAGTCCTTAAAGGCGGCACTAAGGTCTCCCTGGAGCTTCTGTTCTCCAGCTGAACACTCCAACTCTCTCACCTGTCCCCAGCAGAGCTGTTCCAGCCTCGGGTCATTCCTGGGGCTCCTCTGGCCCCTCTCCAGCAGCTCCATGTGTGTCCTGTGCTGAGGACCCAGAGCCGGACCAGTGCTGCAGGTGATGATCTGGCCCTGGCCAGGAGCTTGCGTTGCCTTCATTAGTGACTTTGTTCTGAGCAGAGGGACACGCTGCCACCACCCTATGGCTGCTGTGGGTCAGCAGCCGTGTGGCTGATGTGGTCCTGCCACCTCCCCATGAGCTTGTGACCTGTGTAGCTCAACCCTGGATGGCCCAGACAGAGGAGAGAGCATGAGAATATACTTTAAAATATCTGTTTTAAAGGCAATGACTTATGAAGAGCCTAAATTTATTGACACAGGTGTCAGTGCAGGAGAAATTGGAGATGTTGTTAAAAGTGTGTAAAATACCTCACTTCAATGGACTGTGGTTTGAGCGGGGTGTTGGATCACAGGTTCCCAGACCACCCTTCCCAGGGGAGGTCTGTTTATGATCCTGTCCACCGCTCTGTTGAGGAAGGAGGATGCAAGAAGGTGCTGCTGGAGAGGGACCTACAGGCTCTTCCAGGGAGTCCCTGGAGGACCATGGAGCAGGAGGGAGATGCAAGTCCTCTCTGCAGTGTGGTGAAGGAGACCCACATCATAGCTGACCCCCTTCCTGACCACTGTGTGGGTCGGGACTCACTGTAACAGTGCCCAGGATGTTTTCAGAGGGTTTTGGAGTGCCAGATCTGCATGCCCATGGTATTCAGGACAGATGCAAATTCTTACATGATGGTGAAGGAAACATCACCTAGATCTCCCTCTAATTCAGAAAGAAAACAGAGGTTATTCAGTGAGTGAGGTGTGCATCTCCCCTGAAGGACACCCATCAGGTGCACAGCCTGAGACGGAGCCAGGGGAAAGCTGGTGGCTGAGAATATAAAGAAACAGCCAAACTACTCCTTTCACCATTTCACCTGAAAGATGCTGTCAGCCACAGTGAAGTGCATTGGTCAGGGGGAGAAGGGTAATGGCTACCTCCAGTTCCATGATGACTCATGTAAGGAGAACATGGAGCCGTTTGGTGTGCACAGGCCCCAGAACAGGGCTGCAAAGGTGCAGTCAATTAGCTGGTGGTCTGCAGCACGGATCACAGGAGCTCTTCTCCGAAGCAAAGCTCCAGCTCTCCTGCAAAGACCAGCGGTCCTGACACCCACAGCTGCTCCAGCAGAGACCCCTGGGCAGCTCCTCAGCCTGCTCCACCCAGGGTCAGCCCTAGGGTAGCTTCAGCTTTTGCAGACAAAATGTTTTAGTTAGGGAGGGAAAGAAAAGCACTTCTGTGTTTCATATGAAGGCAAAGAATAAGTAACCAGCTACAATAGAGACTTTATCATTAGGAGCATTATAAACAACAACAAAACCAAACAACCCACACCAGAAAAACTTCTGGGAATATCTGCTTTGATCTGAAGACCTCTTAAGAGTATTTGAAGTACAATAAAGCTCTGCAGACCGGACCGCTGTGGACTTTGCGTAACCTAAGCAGCCCCATGCGTTTCCCCATTGCTTTCCCCTTTGCCATTCTGTTCAAAAGCTGATGAAGTTTAACTAGAGGCTTGTTTCTGCTGCAGAGGAATAATAATAATAATTAAAAAAGGGCACAGAGCAGCAGGCCTTTGCACAGCTACTGCTGCCATCTGCATGTGGGGGCTGTGAATCTGTACCCCAGGGAAGGGGAATTTTTGAAGGACCACATGTCTGCAGCCAGAACCAGAGGAAAGCTGCACCCACCAACCTGAACAGCTCAGCTGTAGCCAAGGAGAGGGAGTTTTCCACACACCATCTCTGGAGAGCTGCAGGTCAAGAACAGTTCTGATAAGGTGCTCCTCAGAGTCACCAGCTGGGCTGGAAAAGCAGGAGCTGCTTGCACCAGGCTTCAGCAGAAACTTGCTTTTAGCTCCAGCAATCCACACACAGAAGGTCTAACTGTTACTGCACCCAGCTTAGCAAGGCCTGGCTCAGGGGAGAAGCAGCATGGAAGATAGGCTGTGAGCAAGGAGGAGACCCCACAGGTGCTTCCCATGGCCAGTTGTGGCCCCAGGAGTCCCAGTGCAGACACACAGGCAGCTCCGCACCTCCTGCGGCAGGGTGGGCTGAGCACAGCAGCTCAGGAGCCACCAGCACCCAGGAGGCCACATCTTTCCTACCGCTACATTTACAGGTCCCCACACTCTCCTCCCAGTCCAGACCAGCAGCCTTGTTCCACCCCCAGAGCACTTCTCCCCCCTCATCAGCACTTCCATACAGCAAAGCTGATCCAAATGAATGTTTTATTATCAACCCCACCCATCAGGGAGGCAGAAAGGCCAGACACCAGAGCTCAGCCGAGGACCTCAAACAAGCACTGCAAACCCAGCACAGAGCCATGAAGCAGGAACAGAGTGAGGAGCTCCTACATCAGAGCAAAGACACCCAGGAGAACCCTTCCTGGGGTGGCAAGGAAACAACCACCTTTGTCAGCAGCCAAAAGTAGAGGCAGGTATCAAGGTCCAACAACACAAGTTGTCACATGCAGTCACAGAGACCCCCAGCCCCCAGGGAGCACCACAAGGGCCAGAGGCAGCAGGACCAGGACAGACCACGGCAGAGCACGCGCGGCTCGGCCCGTCTCCGCAGTCACGTTCTGCCGCCGAGCTGCGGCAGATCTCTTTTGCCAAGCATAGTACTTTGCCACAACCACGTTGGGGTTTCCATGGGCAGGGTCGAACCACATCTGGATGCAGCGCCCGCTGCCCCGGCGCTCTGTGGTGTATTTGAAGGAGTCGGACCAGATCTTCTCACACAGGTCTTTTGGGTGGGGGAAGACTTCGCTGAAGGGTCTGCACTCGGAGCCCCAAGGACAGCGGTTTGTTCCTGAAGATGGACAACACCAGAAAAGAAAACAACATGAGCTAGCACACCTCACTGATGTGCTTCCACCCAGGAGGAGCAGGTCACTGCCCACAGCTCATCACTGCATCTTAGCTGTTGGATGGTGGCTTGACCACCTTCTAGTCCGCAACCCCACAGGCAAGAGCAATTAGGGCTCCTGGCTCCAGACACCAGGCAGGCAGCAGTGACCCTGCCAGGGCTTGCTCCACGGAGGACACCAACCTGTTACCCAGTTCCAGCCCTTATGCCAGTTGTCTTTGCAGGTGACAGCGTCCTTGCAATCCTCCCACCACTCCTCGCAGTCCTCTTTGCAGAGTGGCACGTGAAGAATCCTCTCCCGACGCCAGCTACTGTCAACCTGCAAAGGAACAGGACCACATACAATGCTGGTGACCCCTGAAAGTGAAGGGTCAGGATCTGCCACATCCCAGATTCCCCCCAGTCCCTTCCACTGGGCTCCAGAGCTGATCTCAGAAGAGTTTTGGCCCCAGCAGAGAAATGCTTTCACAACAAGTCATTCTTCCATCAGCCTGTCTGACAACCTGGCAACCAGTGACAGAGCCCAGGGAACGGCAGCAGATGTGCCAGGGGGGTCAGTGGGACATGAGGAAAAGGTCCTTCCCCCAGAGGTGCTGGACACTGAACAGGCTCCCCAGGGAGGTGTCACGGCCCCAACCTGACAGCATTCAAGAAGAGACTGGACACCGTCCTCAGACACACGGGGTGACATGTGGGGTGTCCTCTGCAGGGACAGCAGTTGATCTGTGGGTCCTTCCAGCTCAGGACATTCTATAATTCTACCTTAGCAGAGGGTTCAAAGTCCTTTGAATCCTTCCACCCAGTAGGAAAGTTTGCAGCATTCCTAGAAAGCACTCTCCCATATATACCAGGGGTATAGACTATATGGGGGACCAGCAGATACATTATGTGGCCAGAACAAGCCCTGTTGTCTTAACTGCAACAGGTCTGATCCTACCTTTTCAATCCAGGGCCCCAGGTTGGGTGAACACTCATACAAGCACGTGTCCTGGATGAAGTGACGCTTGCACTTGGGCGGCATCACCCCGCAATGGTTCCAGTTGAAGTTGTACAGGCTGGATTGGTCCTTGTGGGCTTCTGAGCTGGTGTTGGCCGTGCAGCAGGCGTTGTCCTTCCAGGGAGCACACTAGGACAGAGCAGGAGATGGGCTGGTTGGGGAGGGCAGGCAGCAGCTCGGGGGAGTCAGAGGATACTGATCCTGCAGGTCCCCGCTCCCTGCACAGCCCACAGCAAGAAACATTCAGCAGAAAGAGGGTTTTCTCTCCTCCAGCAAAACCCTTGGGCACTTTGGACTGAAGAGTTCAGGGCTGCAGCGAGGTGGAGTTGGAGGAAGAGCAGGAGGAAAACATTAGCACCAGCCTGAGGAACAGAAATAAACTCCTTTCCCTTGCACCCTGGCTTGCTCTCAGCTCCACATCCACCAGGGACCTGGGGACAGAGCTATTCCATTAGCAAAAAGAGCCTCCAACACTGAGATAGGGAGCAGGTAAGAACACCTTTCCTTGTTGTCCTTTTCCTTGTTCTTATCTGCAGTACCTAAGCTTTGGGAAAGGGAGGCTTCCTGGTAGAGGGGTGACACTGGGGTGAAATCCTCACACCAAGACATCTGCACTAGCCATTTATTAGAATAAAACAGCAAACAGACCAGAAAACCAGCACAAGCTTTCTTCCTCAGCCTAAAGCACAAGCCAGCCCATATCCTCCGGGTTGGTAGGCACAGGGGACCCAGACAATCCCACCCGACACATCAGCAGAGTCGTACCTGTTTGTACAGGAGCCCCTCTGGGCCAGGCGTGGTTTTGTGGTGTTTGGCATCCATGCAGATGTTCAGCAACGGGTCCTTCGCAGGCATCACCGTGCAGGCAGCCAACAGCATGAGCAGGACCTGCTCCACTCCCATCCGTGCAGCCAGCCCAGCCGGGGAAGTCACAGCACAAGTGGGATTTTGCCACAAGCAGCAGTAAACGAGGTGCTGTGGGAGTCAGACACTCCTGAGAACACACCAACAGACCAGCAGCTCAACACCAAGGACACAAGTACAGCCTCCCAAGCAAAGCTGCAAGGTCAGGTACACGCTGTCCTCTGGACAACACCACATCAGAGACAAACATCCCTTTCAATGCTTGGGCTGCCCAGCAGTCAACCTCAGACCCCCCTGAACAGAAAGGGGATGTCGTACCAGACCCTAAAACTGGGGTCCTTTCACACTAAGCCACCCCACTGTTCCAGCACAGAGGTTTAATCTCCAACACCTTCTGTAACTCAACATTGTTAGTTAGGGGGTCTCGTTAGCTAGGGGCTCGGAGGAGGTAGTTCAGTGCATCAGCACACTGACATCTCGTGTGGACCACGAGCTGCAGGAGGCCCACCTTGTTTTCAGGAGTGTGTTACGAGAAGAAGGCATTTTCTTTGGTTTGTCTGCATCTGGGCCTTTAGAGACCCCCCCACCCCGATGTCTCCAAAGGGGACCTAACTTGAGCAGCAAAAGACATTTCACATAGTCCTGGCTTAGCTTCCTCTGCCCACTTAGAAGAGGATGGGAGTTTTTTTAATAAGTTACTAAAATAATAATAAAAAAACAAAATAAACAAGAAAGACCCCCCCAAACCAAACAACAATCCAACGCACCACATTACTCCCTCACATCCCTTGTCAATACAACATAAGTATCTAAACCAATCAATCACCTTTTAAGAAGCATTTTGCAAAATAAAGGCAGGAGAAAGATAGACCATTTACAACATTAAAATAGCTTAAAACAACACAGAAGGTTGTAATTACAGAACTATGGAAACAGACATAAACCTGAGGGCTAAAAAGAAGCTAACTTACCTCATTACTACATATATACAAAAGAAAAACCCTAAAAAAAAAAACCTTACCAGCCCAGGCAGCCTCTAAACCCTCTGCAGCACCTTAAAAGCACTCAGCACAGCAGCTTCCTGGGCTCAGCTTTAAAGGAAAGCCCTCAACACAGGTGCTGGCACTTGTAAGCACCTTCCTAATGCCTTCAAAGAGGGTTTGTTACCGTTGTTGGTGACAACCAGCTTGTCCGGCCTCTTTCTCAACACCCTCTTGCTGGGAAGCAATTTAATGTGTTTTGGTCATTTTTTTTTTAATAAAAGGTCTTATCAGCCTTGGCCATTCATAACAAGCCCTTTTTTCTTCTACTGACCTTACACCAGGAAGTTCTGATCTGCACCATTGCACAAGGCAGAGAAGCCAAGGAGGGTCAGGTCCGGGATTCTGCCACGCTCCAGGAATAAATACAAAAGGACTAATGTTCGTCACAAGAAAAATGACATGCAGGGGTGAGTCTCAGAAGGAAGAATAATAACCCCCAATCCAAAAAATAAATGCTAGCTGATGAGGGGAAACTGTGCACCTTGTTGTAAAAGCCTGAGGAGGATAATTGAAGGGAAAAGCCCAGGTTTGCTGACGTGACCCTTGGAAAGCATCACCCTCAGCACTGGGACAGAGTCTTCCTCCTGGGACGGCACAGGTTTTGGGGCTGTTTTGCTCTTTGTTTCAGTCACGTTGCTGACATTTTGGTGGCGAACCCGCTCGCCTGAGGAGGTCACCTTCCTGGATTTAATGCATGAATGTCAGGCTCTGGGAGACTCCGCTTTAGCGATTTCAACAGTTCAATGATGCACTGCATGAGTAACAACCTCTGTATGTTCATCGTGGGGTTGTCATGTGCAGGGACAGGAGCTGGACTTGATGATCCTTGTGGTCCCTTCCAATTGAGGACATTCTGTGATTCTATTCTGAACCAGACGTGTGCTGGTTTAATTTCTCATGCTTCTGGCTCTCATATTGGAAGTGACAATGAGCAGATCTTCCCCCGCTCATCTTCAAACCTCTGTCACACCTCCTCACCGCCACTTCTTTCCAACGGAACCCACTGTCCGCTCACTTGTTTCCCATCACAAGAGTTTTGCTCCCCGAGGCATCAGGACCAGCCGGATTTCAGATGCACAGCATTGTCCTGGCCTTGTTTTACGGTCCTTGCCCAGGAATTTCTAATATCTGTTTTTTTTTTGGAACTGCTGATCACTGAACTGTGTTGTTGTAACACTATCATAACTGTGACAGCTTGTTCCTGAGAGATAATTGTTAGCCAAGAGCCTGTCATTTTCTATCTAAAGTGTTCTTGTTTTTTCCCCAAGTGCATCACTGTATGTTTATCTCAACTGTTGAGTCTTTTTTATCTGTTGTTTTATTGTTCAGTGAATCAGTCTTACCAGGGTCTTCTGCAGATTTGTGCAGCTCATCCTCCTGTTCCTGGAGTAATTTAATATCAAACTTGGTTGCCTTGCTGTTTTGTCCTCCCTTTCCCAGACAAAATTCATTTGAAAGCAGAAATCACAATATGGATCCCTGTAGGGTTCACTGTAAAGGGTAGTTATGCACATTTATTTTATTATGCAATTACTCAGTTGTGTGGGGGACTTTTCTTTCATTTCATGGCTGCTTATTCCGTGACCATTGGTGGGGACCCTGCGCAGAGCCCTGGACTGTCACCTGGATCTCCCTCAGCCGGAATAATTTCCAGTCCTTGGATGACTTGGAAATATTAGGGAGTTCTGTCTGCATGTTAGATGAGCTGTGCTGACCCTTTCCCCATAAGCCATACTTATCCATGTGCTTTTGGATTCAACCCCTTATTAGATTTTCTGCAAGCTTCTCCCACACAGATAGAGTCAGAGAATCATTTTGGTTGGAAGAGACCCTTAAGATCATCAAGTCCAACAACAACAATAATTAATAATAATAATAATCATAATAATCATAATCCTTTTAATGTGTCCCATGTGAATGCATAGACCAGGTAATTGCAGGGGATACTTGTACATGTGACATTGCAGAAAATGGGGAAGCTCTCTCCTCCCACTGTTGTCCTGCCCACATCCTTACACTTAATGGGATGGGTGGATGGTTGGGTGCATCCACATTTGCTCCATCCACCTGATTTGCAGCCCATCTCCAGGGCCTGGGATGGAGATGCTTTGGATGCTTCTTCCCTGGGGTCAGACTTGGATGAGCAGCTGCTGGGTAACCGCTTTAGGGTGTGCTGGGTGTCTCTGGGCACCCCAGGGAGCCAGAAGCTCGAGTGCACTTGCCTATGCCTCGTTGCTTAGTGCCACTGAAGATCATGGATCTCCTCGGAGATGGCTGCTGGTGTCCCACGTGGCTTCCCACCGCCACTACTGCTAAGGGCCGTGTGTGTTGTTATGAACAGAACCTCAATTACGGGCAAAAAGTGAGTAAACTTCATGTATAGAACCAAGAATTAATTGTTACCGTAATTGAAAACAGCCTAATACAAGAATAATTGTTAGTCCAGATCCAGTTATTACAGAAAAAAAAAATTCTCTAGAGAAAAACAAGTAGCAGTAGTAGTAGTAATAGTAATAACAATGAGTTATTAAGATTGTTATACACACAATTCCCAGTTTCGGCCTCTTCCCTGGAGTCTTGCCAACCCTGTCACTGCTCCTCTGGGTCCTAAGGCTCGTGACTTCAGTTTGGTGGTGGGTGTCACACGAAGTCATCGAAATCTGGAGTCCTCCACAGGGAGGAGTAGGATGTTGATGCTGATGGCTTCTCTTTAGAACCACAGAATGGTTTAAGTTGGAAAACACGTTTAAGACCACTGAGTCCAACCATTTCTCCTTACTCTGAAGTTCACTTGGTCTCTTTTTAATGTTTGATAAGATGCTTCTACAGCTTGCTTTCTCTTCATTGGTCTTCAAATCCATGATACATGCAGATTTTCTGAATACAATGCGTTTTATGCTTGTTGATGCTCATTCTTTGCTCTCTCTTCCCCCTAAAAACCATTTTGGTCCAGCTCTGCGCTTCTGTTTCTTTAACTGACCATTCCTGAGTTGTTTGTAGCCTTGAGGTCTCCTGTGCCCCATCTCTTATCACCTCATGCTCGCACTCCTCCGTGCCGCATCCCATGTTCTCACCGCCCTCCTGCCAGACCCGTGTTTATCAGCACTACGCTATTATGTTAAAGTCATAAATATCTAATTAAGCACAGAGTAGCTACTTTACTACTATCTGCATGAAACTGAAACTCTGGTTGCACCATACAACAATAAGCAAAAAAGCCATAGTCATAATCAGAATAAAAATTGACATTACTGTCAAAAGTGGTAAAAGCAAAGCTGCCGGTGGGTCAGGACAAGTTCAGAGGTAGTAAATCTGGCACACCTCAGTCCTGAGACCTTGCAAACTCAACACAAAGCCATGGCCGGTAACCAGCAGTGGCCATGCTGTGGTGCTGGGCTACGGGGTCAATATGCAGGACCAGTCACAGCTGCCTGGCCAGGCTGGTGATGGGGACATCTCAAATGGGACTCAGCACCAAGAGGGTGCAACCGAGCTGAGCGCTGGGTCGTCACCAACTGCTGGAGTGGGACATCCCATGCAAATGGGGACCCTTGCGGAGAGACACCCACCACCAGCACAGCGAGATGCCTTCAGAGGCACGTGTGAACATCTCATGCTGGAGCTGGACCTCAGTCCTGGAGTCCTTCAGAACTGAATCAGCATTTGGCTACAAGAGTAGCAGCGATAACCCCAGGATCCCGGAGGGAACATCTGATGTTTTCTTCGGGAACATTTGATGCTTTCTTCCCTTTCCTGAAAATATTGATTAAAATGCACTTTAGAAGAGAGTGTAATCATGGGATTTCTTTATGCACGTAAAAGGAAAGAGAAAAAAGTGATACATTTTAGATTTGACACATATTGCTGCTTCAGACTTTTCATTTCAAATACTTGATTGTTCCATCCGTCAAAATTTTTGTTGTCTAAAAGGCTTAGGATTTTGAATGTGGTTGTTAAAACTGAAATTGGGGATTACAGGACACAACTCTTGGATCACTCTCATCTTGTAAGAGGGCATGAGAAGTTCTTTGGGCTCCTGCACACCAGGGCAGCTCGATGAGCTGTTAGGTCGTTGGACGTGGCTTGTAGAGAATAAGCAATAAAGGTCTGGGTACGTGGGTAGCTCAGATGAGAAAAGGAGTTTTCCTTGCTGTTCTGAAGGATCCTGGGCACTCGGGTGCCTTGGGGTGAGGAGGTGATGGTGGAGAGGTGGAAGATACAGGTAGAGAGACTGCAAAAGATAATTTGTTCTGCTGCAACAAAAAAATCCAGTTATTTATTTTACTGGGTAACCCACTCACATGCTGTGCTTGCTGGAACATTAGGAAGAGAAACTGCCTCTTTTTGATAAAGCACTTTAATATCCCTGAATGAAGAGGCTACACATATAGAAGTAAGTTATATGTGAGCCAAGAAAGAAGAAAAACCTGAGAATAGAAAGCGGGGAAGGAGTAAGAAAAAAAAGGGAAATGATAGTGAGAGATATGTAAATGAAGACAGGGGCACAGAGTGATCTTTCTTGAAAGCTGAATTTCCCACCTGACAAGGAGATGTCTCAAAAGCCTATGGGACTCCCCACGGAGGTTACAGACGTGCTGCCTCACACCCACGGTAAGGGCAGAACCTCGCCGGGAGCCACGAAACAAGATGGAAATTGGCCCCTGAATGCACGGGCTGGGAAAATAAACCCACGTGCACATGGGAGCGCTGAGGGAATGCAGGGGGAGGCAGCTTGGAGGAAAACTGAAGAAAGCTAAGTTCACCCAACTGCTAAATTCTATGTTTTGTTTCTTCTGCGGTACATTCGTGTTGGCATGGTGGTGTTACGTGATGTGCCCTGGGGAATGGTGGGGGCTGTTGCTGTGTCTTGTCCCAGAGCTTGCTCGGTGTCTGATATCACAAACCAACCCTGGAACGAGCCTCCTTGGTGAGTGGGAATGTGTTGTAACACTGAAGTGAGATTCAATTGGACAAGTGAGATTTTAGTCCTCCCAGATCATCCCTGAACACCAGCAATGAAGTGTGTAACTCCTCATTTTGTGTCTGTGAGTATGTCTGTTCTTACACTGCCCTCAGCTGTGCTGCATTTCCTCAGCTTTCACCGCAGAACCTCATGCACCGTTGGTATTTGGGCTGGAGTGGGTCAGTGGGCACACATGGGTGGCAGACCAAGGCCACCGCTCCTGGCGTTGTGTCCTCCCTGGGAGGGTTGTCTGCGATATCTCATTACAGCCGTTCTGGTTCTTCCTTCCATTGACTTGCAAATCTCCCCAGGGAAGGTTTCTGGGATATGAATAGGGAGGACATATGGCTTTGGTCAAATTCTGCTGTTTATTCCCCTCAGAGCATCCCAGCTTCCATTATTGTTTGGCGAGTGATAATAGAGTCCCTGACTACTCGGCACAGGACACACATGGAGCTGCTGGAGAGGGGCCAGAGCAGCCCCAGGAGTGATCCGAGGCTGGAACAGCTCTGCTGGGGACAGGTGAGAGAGTTGGGGTGTTCAGCTGGAGAACAGGAGTTCTGGGGAGACCTTAGTGCGGCCTTTCAGGACTTAAAAGAGGCCGATGAGAAAGAGATGGGGACAGACTTTTGAGCAGGGCCTGTTGTGACAGGACAAGGGGTGATGGGTTAAAACTAAAGGAGGGAGATTCAGGCTGGACATGAAGAAGAAATTGTTGGCCTGAGGGTGGTGAGAGCCTGTCCCAGGTTGGGCAGAGAGGTGGTGGATGAACCATCCCTGGAGACATCCCAGGCCAGGCTGGACGGGGCTCTGAGCACCCTGAGCTGGTGACGATGTCCCTGCTCATGGCAGGGGGGGACTGGGGAGCTGGGAAGGCCCTTCAACCCAAACTATTCTATGATTCCATGATTTTATGATTTTATGATAACAGCAACTGAAAATATCACGCTAGATATCGCACCCAGTCAGAGCAGAGTGAAAACCAGGAGACGTGATCTGTGACTATTTGGATGTAAATAATTGAGGAACTGGGGAAGACGCCAACCTGCTGAAGTCAGAAATGCCTGTCCCTGCCACCCCACACACCCAGGATCACTGACACAGGACATCTCGGTTACCTGTGCCCCTTCTGAGACGAAGGAGACCTGAGTGAACATCACCTTTGTGCAGCAGAGTAAGGACTGTTCTGCATCAGCAATTCCTGTCCTCATCACTGTTAGCATTCAGTTTGCCTTTTTTTCTTTTAACTATTTCTGAGTGCTAACTGAGGAGCTGCTGAGCAAGGAGCAAAATAAAAGGCTGAAGTCTCAAACCCCATCCCTGCCTGTTGCTCCACAGCGTTTCATGGGCACCAAGAGACAGAGCTCGGACTTCAACTCAGGTAAGAGTTAAACCCAGGGCTGGAGCCTTCTGTTAGTACCTTGGTAACAGGCACCGGATAATGCAAAATCATGACAAAAAATGGGCTCCCGGATTCAACTGAGCTACCAAAAACCCTTCTGCCTTCAGCAGCTGGAATGTCTGATATGTCCCCTGCCACCTCAAAGTGTGCTCTGCTTTGAGAGACCTGCTTCCCAACCACAACCGCACATCCTCTCTGAAGTCGGTTTTACCTGCCCAGCATAAAATCAGAACCTAGCATCTTGTATGAATTGTTTAGATTTATATTGCTATGTCTCGTTATGCTTTACTGCTCTTTAAAAGATGTTCAGATTAGAAGTCCTGTGCACCTGCCAGGTACGTATCAAATTCTCCATGGATACAATGAACATGCAGAATTTCTGTGTTCTCGGGGTGGATGCGCTGTTTATTTATAAAAGCAATTCAGCTCTTCCATCAGCAGTTTCTCCCACATTCAGTTGCAACCACTGTGAAGACTTGGAGGATTTTCCCCGTCGGTGTTTGGGTGATGAGGAGTTTGTGACATGGTGGCACCTGGAGATGGGGTTCCTCAGCCAAGGCATCGAAGTGGCAATTACAATTTTCCTCCCTTTTCCTTAAGTTAATAATGTATATAATAGTAGTAGCATTGTGTGTTGGTATTTATTACAGTAACAGGTAAATGAAGAAGTTATTGAGCTTATAGGTATACAGTATTTATTCCTGCTGTAGTAAAGTGCAATGCTTACATCTTTAATGGTAAATTCCTGTATCATCAGACTCTCATTTAAACAAGAGTTTGTTCCGCAGCACTTGAGAGAGCCAGAGTGCATAACATAAATCTGTTTGCTTAGATTGGGCAGATTTATGATACCGGATCGTTTATAGTTTGTGCTTTTTTCTCTGGTTCACTGATTATGGGTTTACCTTGCTTTCTCATGCTTCAGCTCATCATGTCACGTTGCAGCAGAACCAGTTCCTCTCATTCCTCTCATGCTGTTCACTGCAAGGGACATCCTGGGCTGGATGCTGCCCACGTCTGGCTCTCCATCCCTTTCACTGGCGTTTACGTTGCACCCCCTATGGGAACTGCACAATCACCTTTGTCATCAGGAGCGATCCAAGCCTCAATGAGTTCACGTACCAACTCCTTTCCCTGCTGGCCATCACCAATTTGGATTTGTTTCTGTCTACAACACCAACTGTGATGAGTGTTTTCTGGGCCAACCACCTGGAAATCAGTTTCAATGTCTGGTTTTCTTGGGGTTGGTTCATTCTTCCATCTCCTTCATGGAGTCCTTGTTTTTTCTGGCCATGACCTTTGGAACAGGCTGCCCAGGGGGTTGTGGAGTCTCCTTCTCTGCAGACATTCCAACCCGCCTGGACACCTTCCTGTGTAACCTCATCTGGGTGTTCCTGCTCCGGGGGGGATTGCACTGGATGAGCTTTCCAGGTCCCTTCCAATCCCTGACATTATTCTGCGATGCTGTGATTCTGTGCTAGTCCTCTATCCTCACTGGTGCCAGGACTGGTCCGGCTGCTCCGTGCAGATGTCTGATTGAGCTGCCATGTGCAGACATCACATTCAGTAACTACTGTGGCTTTGCTGTAGCCGTTCTCTTTCTGGCATTTCAGCCACAACCTCATCTTTGTGTCATCCGCACTGATTGCTTGGGCCATTCTGAGCGTCACATCCTGGAGGGAACATCTCAGGCTTTGAACAGCTGCCTGTCCTCTGTGCTGTCAGTCCTGATCCTGTACAAGCCCCTGGCTGGCTTGTCCATGGTTCACCGGTGTGGCCAAAATGCTTCCCTTTTCATTCACCTCTTCATGGCCAACATCTACCTGCTGGTCCTCCCCGTGCTGGACCCCATCATCCACAGCATAAAACCCAAACTAACCCACAGTGGCATCCTTGGGGTCCTCTTGCCAAGAAGGACCTTCTCCCCATGACCTGAGACATGTCCCTGGCAGAGATCTGTGCTCTGGGAAACACTCACTCAACATAATGATCTGATGCAAGTTCTTAATTTGGAAAGTGCATTTGCTTTATATCAGGTGGGGCATCTACTCAATGAAGGTATGAACAGCTATTGTTGATATCCATACATTAAAACTGACTCATCAGAAATCCCAGCATGTGGAGTGGGTCACAGCTGCCACCCAGGTCTGTCCCCTTGTCCCTGCTGAGCAGTGTTCGCCATGACCTGCCCCCAGGTGCTTTCTTGGGTCCACAGGTTTTAGTCGACTGTTAGAACATTTTATACCGCACAGTTTCTTGTAGTTATCCCTGTCATCTCACTCCTTCATGTTTTTACTGCTGAGTACCTGAATAATGCTCCATTCCATCAAAAGGCTGCACAGTCAGTCACAAACCAATTTCAGTGACAGCACAACAGTCATGGATGATTATTTGATATTTGTCTTCATGTTTTACTGTAGATGAAGTTTCATCTGTTCCAGATGATTTTGATAAGGCGAGCAACATGAAAATGGTAATTTAAATAATCTCAGCCCTCTCTGTTTTCCACCTGATTCCGTTCACCAAATCCATAATTTGCAATGTAACCTCTTGTTTGCCAGATATCATACAGTGACACATATGGTTCCTGCAGCCCCTCATGATGACCCGTGCTGTTTGTTGTCCTTTTTCTCCACTCCTTTCTTTCTCTTCTCGTGTCTTTAGATCTGAAGATCTTTGTAGGAGGGATTGTCTTTTCATTTAGCACTTCTAATACCATATTAAAGTGTCTGATCTGTGCTTCAGTGTGTAGCAAAGGTACAGACACTAAATACTGCTGCTACCAGTTGCTTCTCTTCCTGGGATACATGACTGGGATGCTAAATAACAACAAAAATGCCAAATAACAATTACAAAAATTGCTACAATTTCAAATGCAAAAATCTAGATAAATAAATATCAGTGCTGGACTTGTGCTCCAATTTGATGGCCTGTCTATATTTTGATTTGTATGGATCAGCCATGTGTTATCCAATGAATGAAATAATTGTGCAATGTCTTGTTGTTCAAAGGCAGCTCTGTCACTTTGGAAAGCCCAGTTCTTAAATCTTTACTGTGCCGAGAGGGCTGGAAAGAGAAACAAGTGTCAGAAATTCCCGAGAGCACTGGAAAGGAAAGGAGCTGCACACTCCAGAAGGAAAGGTTTCTGCTTATTGTGTTGTGTCCCAAATTAGCAGCATATATTTAGGGCAAGAAAGAGCTTTTCTTGGGCTCGGAATGGTAAGTAGGAGTCTCTTTGGAGAGATTAGTGGTGGGAAAAACTGGGAGCAAAAAGCTGAGGTGGTGGAGAAAAGGGGTGAAGGCAACACAGAGAATATTGTGGAGAACATTGAGAATGGTCATTGAGGCATCTCAGTGGAAGACTGTGGTGGTCCAGGGGGGAGAGACAAACAAACAAATGGGGCAGGAGAAGGGTTGTCGTTCAAAGGACAACAAGGTGATGTGACATTTTGTGTTACTGTTCGTTTTACAGCAGGGACTCAAGCACTTATCCCATTAATAAAGGGTATTTCTAGCTAAACACTGCATACCACAACACTGTCTACCTGTGGAATTTTTTTAATCTAGATAGAAATAAGGCAGAAAGATGTACTGGTTTTCACTGGGATAGAATTAATTGTCTTCATCATAGCATGTATGAGGCTGTGCTTTGGACTTGTGATGAAAACAGTGTTGGTAACCCAGGGACGTTTTAGTTGCTGCTGAGCAGTTCTTGCACAGCATCCAGGTCTTTTCTACTTCTCACACCACCCCACCAGTGAGTAACCTGGGGGTGCACAAGGAGCTGGGGAGGACACAGCTGGGACAGCTGAGCAAGGGATTTTCCATACCATATGGCATGCTCAGCAATAAAATGTGAGGGAAGAAGGAGAATAAGTTGAATTAACCTATTAAATTGCCTTTGTCTTGATACATGAGTTTTCTCACTTTTACCATTCCAGTTCTCTCCCCCACCCCACCAGGGGAGTGAGTGAGCGGCTGCGTGGGGATGAGCTGCCTGCCAGGGTTAAACCACGACAAAGGGCTGGTAGAAATATTGAATTGCTGAGTAAAAGAGACAACTATATTTATCATCATAAGTGTTTCATAGCTGCAGCAGACACTCTGTAGCTTGTGTGCAGCCGGCTGCAAAACACTATCAATATCTCTAAAATTCAGCCAATGCAGCTGGGAAACTTTTCCTATCAATAATGCATCTACTTTGAGCTTCAAAAGAGTGATCTCTCCAAGTTCAGGAAAACTGTGTGAGTGGAGGGTCTTGGAGGGTTCCAGGGAAGGCATTTTTCTGTTCATTTTCCTCCCTACTGGGTGTGCGTGTTCTTTCTGATGTGCAGAATACAGCTTTTAAAGACAGCTGAGATGATGGGTCCGATGTCTTCAGTTACCTCAACTCTAACGTTTCCCCCAAGTCTCTGCTCTTCACACAAACTATTTTGTGGCACAGAGAGCTTCTAGGAAGACTCTGGTTGAAACACCTTCAGGGACAGCATTCACCACCGTCTGGGGTCACTTGTTCCAGTAGTGGGTTATAGTCACAGTTAAGAACCACACTGTGTTTTACCTTGAAATATAAATCCTAAAGCCATTTTGGATTTGCCAATAGGCAGCATTACAGTGTCATCTTATATGCAAGTGGGCACCAGCCCTTCGGCATAAAAAATTATAGACCTGCTCTTTTTAATACACAAAGACACAAAGCACAAGGGAAACCAATGTGTTGGACAACCCTCTAATTCTCCATCCTGCCTGTCCCATGAAGATGGTGACTCGGGGCTGTGTGAAGCACTTTCTGTCTCACCCCTGTGTCTTGCAGCTCATTCTGGAGAGAATTTCAGATTTAAGGCTGCCTCGATCGTGTTGTGCAGTCCCTGATTTGATGGTCGTGTTTCATCGCTCCCTTGCCCGGCTGGTGGGAACTCAGCGGGTCATTCACTCATGCCCGCAGATACAGATTTGTATTTCTTCAAACCCTGAAATAGCTGTAGCCCCACCAGGATGAGGAACTTCCCGTCTGGCTTTGACACCCTGCTGGGACTCAGAGGGTCCCCATTTTTCCAGTCTGTGTTCTTTGCTACAGACCAGAGACAGAGACCATTGTCCTTGCAGGGTCCAGGAGTGCAGAAGAAGAGAAGGTCAGGGCATCTCTGCTGTGTGGGCCTGTGCACCCTGGTTCACGTCTGAGAAGGAGAAACATCAGATCTCTGTACGTTATTACCTATTAAATCCACACTGAAGTGGCTGCACAACATTTTGAATAATGCATGAATTTTTCATTAAATTTTATTGAAAAATTATTCACTCAGGTAAAATAATGAGGGGCAAAGCATCACTGCCTGCTGGAAATGCCTTCACCATCACGTGTGCCCTGATTCCAATCCCCAGGTCTTATCCTTAAGCCATACTGTCTTTTCCGCTAATATTTTTTTTAATAGTTCTGACTCACTCTGTTAAACATTTTTAGCCATTTTAGAAAACACACACCCCAAGAAAAGCCTGTATACTGATTAATAGCATCTTTCAGCACAGCGTTTTTAACTCCTTGCAATCTCAGGGCAGAATTGAAAGCAAGCTTTAAAACCTTGTTTCCTCCAGGTCTGTTTGCACTTCTTTTCAGGTCCACTACCCTGTCTCACAAGAAGATCATGCATCCCAAGCAAGGAGGAATCTGGGAAATAAAAGATGCACAACCCTTCCCTCTGTAACAGTCCTTAACCAAAATGAATGCGAGACACATCTGGCTCCCTCCTGAGCATCAGTCAACAGGCTTTATCCTTGATGCCACACAAAGCATCCTGCACCAGCAAGCACAAAGCAGACTCATGGACACAAGTCCCCAAGAAAAACCCTTGGGCCTCCAGGAAATATGGGCAGGATGGCTGGTCAGACTGCAGAAGTGCTGAGGGTAGTGGTTTTCATGGCTATAAAAACATAATTATAAAAAATATATATAATCCTATAAAAATAATTATTAAAATATATTGAAATACATATAAAAATATAAGACGTAGCTGCTGAAAGTATGTAGCTGCAAATATGTAAGGCAAATATAACTGTGGTAAGCAGTGCTGCCTTTTATTAGACGAATTTACAGTCAGAAAACTATAAAAATCTTTGAAACTCTCAAGCTGTTCTTCCAGACTGAGAGGCAGCAATCTTCACGGCTAAATATAACTGAAGAGGAGCGGCTCTGGGATTTATGGCACATATCTCACATTTCTGTTTTAACGCCCGTTTTTAGTATGCAGTGGAATCAGGATTTTGCATTTTTACGGTGTTTTGCTGGTTGCGTTGGCATCCAGCTCAGAGGTAAGCTGAGGTTTCCCATGTTTTCCCGTGTTTGTTCGCAGCAGCTGCCTCTGGGGCCGCAGGGCAGACGTGTGCCCACCACCGCTCCCGGGAGCTCTGGGCAGCAGCTGGGATCTCCATCCTCCAGAGCCTGGACCACACGTGTGAGAGGCTCCATGTGGAGGACACAGCTGCCCTGTGGTCCCCGGCCATAGAATCATCGAATCATTTTGGTTGGACGAACCCCTCAAGATGATTGAGTCCAGCTGTTAACCCACCCCTGGCATTGCCCCATGTCCTGAGAACCTCATCTCCATCTGTCCAACCCTCCAGGGATGGTGACTCCAGCACTGTCCTGGGCAGCCTGTTCCAATGCCCCACAGCCCTTTCCGGGAAGAAATCAAGAACAGTGTGGCCAGCAGGACCAGGGCAATGACCAGCCCCTGGACTGGGTGCTGCTGAGGGCAAACCACGAATCCTGGGGTCAGTTTTGGGCCTTGAGGTGCTGGAGCGAGTGGAGAGAAGGGAACGGAGCTGGTGAGGGGCTGGAGCACAATGTGATGGAGCGGCTGAGGGACCTGGGGGGTTCAGCTGGAGAACAGGAGCTGAGGGGAGACCTTCTGATCTCTGAACTGCCTGAAAGGAGCTTGGAGCCAGGGGGGTCGGGCTCTGCTCCCCAGGAACAAGTGCCAGGAGCAGAGGAAACGGCCTCAAGTTGCGCCAGGGGAGGTTGAGGTTGGATGTGGGGAACAATTTCTTCGCCAAAGGGCTGTGGGGCATTGGAACAGGCTGCCCAGGGCAGTGCTGGAGTCACCATCCCTGGAGGGCTGGACAGATGGACATGAGGTTCTCAGGGACAGAGGTCAGTGCCAGGTCTGGGGAACGGTTGGCCTCTTCCAACCAAAATGACTCTATGATTCTACCTGAACTGCACACTGTCCCATCTCGGTCACTGTGGGTCACTTTGGCTGTTAGTGCTGCACACCATGACGGGGTCCAGCTGCCTGCTGCACCTTGGGAGGGTGGGACAAGTTGTGGGACCAGGAATCAGCTCGGAGGCCTCTCTGGGGTGTAGAGCCCACAGAATGCTGACAGCCCACCACAGGCAGGAAGGGACCAACAGACCCAGCTGCTCATCTCAGGGTTGTTCTTACCAACCTGTATTTAGATTTAAAGATTGTGTTGATCTTAACTTGGGAAGCCAGTGTGCAGAGACCCCAGCATCTGGCTACCTGCTGCACATCGCTGGTTTCTGCAGAAGACAGGAGAGGGAGGCGGGCAGACACCCACCCCAGGGGATGGAGGGGAGAGCAGAGCATCCTCCTGATGTGCAGACAGCAGCAGTTTCCCTGCTGTGAGCCTAAAACTGTGAACCCGGCCCCACGTGGTGGTGATTCAAGGTCCAGCAGAAGGGCTGTATCTGTAAATGCCATAAAGAACAGAATTTCAGCTGGTCATCTCAGTGTTACATTTCCATGTACGTATATAAAAGGCTGGGAAGCTCTGAAGTCTGCACTCCTTGGATTTATTAGTGTCATTGACGCTGTTAACATGGGAGGTTAGTATCAGGGACACGTGTAAGTGTACGATGATGTTTGCTCTTCTCTTTAAAGAGGGCCAGCACCTGGCGTCGCCTTCAGCTGGAGAGTACTTGTGAACCACTGACAGT
This sequence comes from Streptopelia decaocto, assembly GCF_964273445.1. Taxonomy (NCBI): domain Eukaryota; kingdom Metazoa; phylum Chordata; class Aves; order Columbiformes; family Columbidae; genus Streptopelia; species Streptopelia decaocto. The sequence continues at coordinate 212,577,579 of NC_138663.1, read as the reverse complement.
CTGTTGTACAGTGGATTTATCCATTTCTGTCTTTCGCAGTCACAGTATCAAAGAAACATACAATGGTTTGTGTTGGAAGCAACCCCCCTGCCACGGGAAGGAACGCCTTCCACCAGACCAGGTTGCTCAAAGTCCCGTCCAGCCTGTCCTTGAATGTCTCCAGGGATGGGGCATCTACAGCTTCTCTAGGAATCCTGTCTCAGTGCCTCAGCATCCTCATGGGGAAGGATTTCTTCCTCATATATAATCTAAATCTACCCTTATTTTGTTTATAGCCATCACACCTTGCCCCATCACTACCTGCCCTTGTGAAAAGTCCCTCTCCAGCTTCCTCCTTGCAGCAGCAAAGGTGGACAGTGCTGGGTCTGTGGGGGTGCTGGGGGACACAGGCTGTGCAGAGCAGTCATTCCCCTGGTTCAGCACTGGTGAGACCATGTCTGGGCACTGGGTCCAGTCCGGGCGTTCCAGTAGAGCAGGCAGTGACAGGCTGGAGATGCTGGAGCCCAGACTGCTTGGGTTTTACTACAAAACCATCTACTTCAACTGATACCTCAACTAGAGGTATTTCATCCACACCTTCTCCACCATCAAATCTGCTGTGGTCATGGCTGCAGCTTTTGACCTCTTTGTCTTGACCTCCACCCCCTCAGACATACATCCCTCCTGACAAACTTGGTGGCACCAACACTGGTATGGGTTTGACCACCCAGGCAGCACTTCTGGTGTTCCCACCTCCTTTCTCCTGAAGATGCTGCAATATCACTGGGTAAAAGGTCCCTCTCACTCTTGTCTACAGCAGGGTGTCATCACTGTAGCCGAGTCACATTTATGTGACACTTATGACACAACAGCATTTATGGCTTAAGTGTTTGCTCTTTCCACAATGGCTTCAGACTCACTGTTACTTGTTGTGTTGTACATCGTAATCCTTAGGACTATCTTGAGTATCGCATCTGAGGAGGAGTGGTCCAGGGCCTTGAACACTTTCATCTCCCATATCTGTGCTGTCCTAATCTCTGACATCCCAGTGGCTGTGTGGCAGTGGACTCAAACAGCTCAGAAAGGCAACAAGAATTAGGTTAAAACCTAAAGGGCAAACTCATCACCTGGTCCCAACTTGAATAACTGCTAAGACCAGGGAAATAAAATCGCAGTTGGAAGGTGTGCCATTTTTATGGCCAGATGCTGCTTCTTGCATTGCACACATAAGATGCTATTAATTAGAAGAAATGCACATAACTCTGGGAGATCTAACTGCATAAATATTTTAACCAAACATCATTTCCTCTGTTGATTTTCCTCTTACAATAATGGCTAATGGAGAATGATGTTCTGTCCACTTTCTTTGGTAAGAGGAAAAAAAAAAAAGGGGGAAGGAATAAATACTTCAATAAAGTTTAAAATGTGGCAGCAGAGTACTGGATATATCCACCAATATTATGCTAGGAATATCAGCAATTTGTATCACTTAATTAGGGAACACAGCCATCACGAAGATCAGGAAGGGGTGATCAGTGAGAACAGTTATTCTCAGCAGGTACAAAGGAGATTAACCAGCAAAAGCAAACTCAGGTTGTCACCAGACTGGCCGTTGTAAGAACCGGGTCTGTGGGAGGTCCTGGGGGTGGGAATCCTGCCGGATGAATCCTCTCAAACAGAGCAGACAAGCTGTGGGACACTCCACCAGGGCGGGTTTGCCACAGGTGTCCCCGGGGTCTCATGCACAAGAGTGGAGGTTGTGAGTCTGCACCACCAGCCTGGTGTTCCCAGGACGTTCCAGCCCTGCTGCCTCTGCATCGGGTGAACAGATGAGAGAGAGAAATGGGGATCTTCTTTCCTTGGTAATGCATGCATTATTAATCCATGAATTTATTATGCATTGCTATTTCCATGTAAACAAACAGGGTTTGGAGCAGGAAGGAGTTAATTAATATTCTAGTCTAGTCTAGCCTAGACTAGTCTAGTCTGTTATTTTGCTGCCTGGCACTCAAATGTTCCATTCCACCAGTATTTTATACCCATTAGGCTATCTTGTAAGCTCACCAAGTTTTGCCTCCATACACCTTTCTGAGCTCTGTGTCTGCCACCTCCTGGCCTGCCCCATGGGAAGGCTGAACCATAATTCACACTGATTTTTCCTCAAGACCCTGAAAGAATGAGGTGATGCAGAGTTTTGTGGAACAGACATAGTGGTAAGGACAAGACATACGTGGTAAAGACCCATCCCTGAAGAGCATGAGTGGTCTACCAAATGTGTGCCTTCAGGGATGGAGGAATTCCTCAGGCTCTGGTTGCTCTGGGGCACTTTCATTTTGGCCACGTTGGACACTGACGGTGGATCAACACACAGAGGTCTCTTGCTGATCCTCATGGGTCTATGAATTTCAAGCAGTTGTTGTATCACCCCAAGTTCCCTGCAGTGATCTATCCCTGCTCATCACATAACCCTGCCTTATGTGACCAATCCTGCTTGTCCTAGGACCATGAGATTTCTCATTACCATGCTAGTGGCAACTGGGGACTTTCTTGGACCATCCAGTATAAGTTGGGGAATGACCTACTAGAGAACAGTGTAGGGGAAAGGGACCTGAGGGTCCTGGGGACAGCAGGGTGACCATGAGCCAGCACTGGGCCCTTGTGGCCAGGAAGCCAATGGGACCTGGGGTGGGTTAGAAGGGGGTGGTCAGTAGGTCAGAGAGGTTCTCCTGCCCCTCTGCTCTGCCCTGGGGAGACCACACCTGGAATCTTGTGTCCAGTTGTGGCCCCTCAGTTCCAGCAGGACAGGGAACTGCTGGAGAGAGACCAGCACAGCCACCAAGATGCTGGAGGGAGTGGAGCATCTCCCGTGTGAGGAAAGGCTGAGGGAGCTGGGGCTCTTTAGTTTGGAGAAGAGGAGACTGAGGGGTGACCTCATTAATGTTTACACATATAGAAAGGGGGAGTGTCAGGAGGATGGAGCCAGGCTCTTCTGGGTGACAGCCAGTGACAGGACAAGGGGTAATGGGGTAATGGGTACAAACTGGAACACAGGAGGTTCCACTTAAATATGAGAAGAAACTTGTTGGGGGTGAGGGTGGCAGAGCCTGGCCCAGGCTGCCCAGGGGGGTTGTGGAGTCTCCTTCTGTGCAGACATTCCAACCCGCCTGGACACCTTCCTGTGTAACCTCATCTGGGTGTTCCTGCTCCATGGGGGGATTGCACTGGATGAGCTTTCCAGGGCCCTTCAACCCCTGACATCCTGGGATTCTGTGATCTCTCTGTGCTTTCCTTTCAAAGGAACAGCATCCCTGTCACCACACTTGCCTAGTCCTGAGGAGCACTTGGGACACCTTTTCTCGGATGAGTTTGTTTTTCATAGTGTAGACGATGGGGTTTAGCATGGGTGGCAGAATCACATAGAGATTGGCCAACAGGATGTGAACGTGGTGGGGGACGTTGTGGCCAAACCGATGAGTGAAAAATGAGAAAAGTGCTGGTGTGTAGAATATTAATATAACGCAGACATGAGAGCTGCAGGTGCCAACTGCCTTCAGCTGGGCAGCCTTGGACGAGAGCCTGAAGACAGCCCGGAGGATGAGGACATACGATACCCCAATGAGCACAATGTCCACACCTGGGGACAGGAGGGTGGTGGCAAAGCCGTACCAGATGTTAACGGAGATGTCGGCACAGGCCAGGCGGGCGATGCCCATGTGCTCGCAGTAGGTGTGCGGCATGACGCTGTGTCCGCAGAACGGCAGCCTCCGGAGCAGGAATATTGTTGGGAACATCACGCAGAAGCTCCTGGCTATTGCAGCCAACCCTATCTTGGCTACCACGGAGTGCGTGAACACCGTGGCATACCGCAGCGGGTTGCAGATGGCCACGTACCGGTCAATCGCCATGGCCAGCAGAATGGTCGACTCTGCAATGAAGCTCAGGTGTGTGAAGAACATCTGGGTCAAGCAGGCCTGGAAAGTCATCTCCTTGGAAAGGGACCAGAATATGCTCAGGGCTTTGGGCACTGTGGAGGAGGATAACACGAGATCTGCCACTGCTAACATGGCCAGGAGCAGGTACGTGGGCGCGTGGAGGCTTCTCTCTGCCACGATGACAAACAAGAGGGTGAAGTTGCCAAGGAGTGCTGTGATGTACATCAGGCAGAAGGGGATGGAGATCCAGGAGTGCAGGCCCTCCAGGCCCACCATGCCCAGCAGAAGGAAGGAGGGAGGCTGTAAGCTGGTTTGATTGATAGCTGCCATGGTGGGATGATATCTGAATTACCCTGGGCTCCTTTCCCTGTAAGTGAAAACAGGGGAAGAGGTGCGTGGCATAGTCCATAATGTCAAAACCACATCTGAGTTTCCCTAGAGCACTTTATTTCTCTGGATCCCAAAGTGTTTTAAAAAATCACACCCCCCCACCACATTGTGGAAGCATGCCTGAGATACTGACCCCAATTCAGTAATAAACTAAATGTAAAAGTGTATTTTGTAAACTCAGATACTGAAATCCAGCAAAGGGATTTACTCAAGTTCACAAGCTGGTGCAAAATCTTGGCACAGGACCCAGGAATCCATCCATTCCTGCTCCAATTGCTGTTATATATTGTGCTTTTGTTCTGTAGCACCCAAAAGTTTATGAGGCAGGTGGCAAGTTGGGCCTGACCAACACTGATTTTACACAACACGCTGTTTCTTTCAGTACCTACCTCGCCTCTCGCTCATTCACACCACGTTTTGCATGACGGCAGAGAAGGATCCCTGCAAGGCAGGAGACGTTCTCACAGCATCCAGCGCAACAAGGGCATTTACTGGTGGCTGCATCGCATCAATACCGAAGGATGATCCATGAACCTGTGCAGAGCAAGGCAGAGTGGAGGATCATCACCCTGCCCAGTACGGGGTCTCAGGGAACAACGCTGTGCTGGGGAGGCAGAACAGCCGCTGAATTTTAAAGTAAAGGCAGAAGCAAAGGTCTGAGGCAGAGCAGGGCTGGCGGCAGGAGAGCTGAGCAATCCTGGGGCAGATTCTGCACAGAGGAGCTCAGGATCATCGGTGTCTGCTTGTGTCAGACCCCCAGGGTTGCCCCACGGCATAATTTGCGCTGCAGCTGGGTGAAACACAACCTGATGTGATCTGCCCCACACCATGTCACGTCTTCCTGCTCTGCGCTCAGCTGTCCACATCTGCCACCAGATGTGCACCCAGCACGGCCAAATCCCCCAGGGACCCAAGGTGCGTGGGGTTTGTGTGTACAGAATTCGCTCTGTGCACAGCAGGGACTGCTGCAGCTCCTCTCCTTGCTGTTTCTCTCTGTGCTTCCCCTCCCCTCTAAGTTGCTCAGAGGGTGATTTGCAGTATTTCCAGGGGAATAATAAAGCCACCTGTGTGGGCAGCATTAGCCAAACTAGCCAAAGATGATGGGCAGTCAGGTTAGTTTGCTTTGACTCCAATAGCCTGCCTGGTGGAGAGAAGAAACTGATAGTTTGCTGATAGTTTTCTGCTTCTTCAAATGCACATCCCTGTCCCCTTACTGCGAATTACGCATGAAAGGCAGAATGCGGCCACCAGGCAGGCTGTCATCTTTTCGGAGGCTGAAATGTCGATTTAGGTGGAGCCTGGGAAAATCTCCAGCAGGTACCTGCTGCCTTCGGGTCAGGGAAGGTCCCCGGAGCCAAAGCAGCAGCGTTTACATTAAAAACCCTGCCTGGAAAATGGGGTTTCTCACCTCAGAACCTAAAGCTGCATCTTGCAGTAGTCTGGGGGGGGTGGTTCTCCAAGCTGCAGAATTTCACCTTTTAGTTCAAATCAGGCACCTCAGCCACAGAAACCTGACAAAAAGCAGAACCTGCAAACAACCCAGCAGCTCCTGTAAACAACTCACCAAGCTCCCGTGACAGCCAGGAGTGAAGATACCTGCTTCTGCACCCGAGGGGACACCGGCAGAGCGGGCAGGGAGGTGGTGACATTTATACCCTCCCCCTGAGTCCCTGTGGGGCTCACACGCCTCTGGGAGCAGCAGCGCTCTGGTCTGTGCTGCCTGGATAAACGTGATGGAAAATATACAAAATTAATGGAGTTTTGAGTGTAAATCCTTCAATGTGAGCTGCCTGGTGAGAGGTCGCCTTCCATTGTCTCTGGGGGTCGTGGCACAGGATGGAGCACACAAAGCCATCGGGGTGCAGTGCAATCTACCCCACGGTGGGGTGGGGATAGAATCACAAGATCATCTTAGTTGGAAAAGCCCCTCAAGATGATCGAGTCCAACTGTTCCCCAGTCCTGTCCCTGCTCCATGTCCTGAGAACCTCATGTCCGTCTGTCCAGCCCTCCAGGATGGTGACTCCAGCACTGCCCTGGGCAGCCTGTTCAATGCCCCACAGCCCTTTGGGGAAGAAATTGTTCCCACATCCAACCTCAACCTCCCCTGGTGCAACTTGAGGCCGTTTCCTCTGCTCCTGGCGCTTGTTCCTGGGGAGCAGAGCCCGACCCCCCTGGCTCCAAGCTCCTTTCAGGCAGTTCAGAGATCAGAAGGTCTCCCCTCAGCTCCTGTTCTCCAGCTGGACCCCCAGGTCCCTCAGCCGCTCCATCACATTGTGCTCCAGCCCCTCACCAGCTCCGTTCCCTTCTCTCCACTCGCTCCAGCACCTCAAGGCCTTTCTCGAGCCCTCAGGTGATTTTGGTGCCACTGGCGCTGCCATTTTGTGCACTGAGGTGATTTTGGCGGCGCCATTTTGAGCCCTGAGCTGAGGGGCCCAGAACTGCCCCAGGGTTGGCGGTTTGGCCTCCCCAGGTCCCAGCACAGGGACGGTCACTGCCCTGGGCCTGCTGGCCACCCCGGTGCTGGTACCAGCCAGGATGTTGTGGCCTCTTGGCCACCTGGGCACACGCTGGCTCATGTTCAGCCATTGGTCAACACCCCCAGGTTCTTTTCCTCCAGGCAGTTTGAGGTGGGTTGGCTGGAGACATGGGGCTGGGGGGACAAGAACCTCCTCCAGCCAACCCCACCGGGGTGACACGGGTTGTGCTGGGATCGCTCTCTGGGTGCTCAGACGCTGCTACGGGCGCCGGGGTGACTAACACAGCGGATGTGTCAGCGCCCTGCAGCAGCCTTTCATTGCCATTCCTGGTCTGAACGCTCAGCCTCGGCTTCTACTCCACCAGGACGCGCTTTGGGGATATAAAAAGAAAAATCCAATATTAACAAAGAGTGGGAATGGTCAACAGGCGAGTGAGCAGAAAGAGGTTGTGGGGGGATGGAAACCAATAAAAGTATGAAGAAAGTAAAACTTAGGTACCTGAAATTAAGCACTAAAGCTAGATATAGTCGCTGAAATAAAACCAGGCAGACTGCCCTTTGCCAGATATTTTATGTTTCAGCCAGGTATTTTATTTTTCATTTCTTCTTCCTTTCTTTCTTCTTTTCTTTCTCAGGAAAATTACGACCTGACGCCTTGGGAATCAACATTTCAAGATTAGATTTTCAAGCCCCCCAAACTGGGATATTTGCAAAGAGTCGTTGTCACCACCTGTCGGCTCGTGCAGACCTGACGGCTGCCCGGCCCCAGCAGGGATATTGCAGCACACAACCCCTGGCTCAGACCGACTCTAGTGTAAGTATTTGTGGGTTTAATTAAATAAGGTCCTCAAGCCTCAGTGGCCCACTTGACATATATGTGGCATAGGCGGACTAACGCTTTCTAATGCCTGAAAATCAATTTTATATTGGAAAAGCTGGAATTATCCGTGTCCAACGCCTCACTTGGGTATCTGCCCCCGTGGGTGAGCCGGTGGTACGTAGATCTCACAGGTTCTCAGGGAGGGGACTGATTTCACCTCATTTCCCTCTCACCCTGCACACAGGGACCAGGACCTGGAGAAGACACAAAGGCGTCAGGTTTTGGCACTGCCCAGCAGCTTTTGGGGGGTCCTCTCTCCTGTCCTGCACTGCTGGCAAGCTACAGCTCAGATCTGGGAAGCAGAGCTGGGTATTATAATACTATAAGAACCTCAGCTTTTGGGTTTTCAACCTAAAAGTCTAAGAATCAATGCACAGCCACCTTTTGAATGCAGCAGCTGTGTTTGGGAGGCGGTGTGTGCTGGGCAAGTCTCTGTGCACACACATCCTCTCTCTGACAGAGACTTTGCTGGGGTTCCTCTGCAGAACACCTTCAGTAAGGCACTCGGGTGAGGACCTCTCCAGGAAACTTGACTTCTGGACTGTCACCTTTCTGTGAAGGACCTGGCATTGGACACAGAACCTATGGGGCAAGCCTGGCATGGGGCAACCAGTGAGACCCCATGGATTTGTCTTCTCATTTGTGGTCTCCAAAGAGGAGCTGCCCCCAGCTCCTTGTTTACATAAGGAGTTTCCCACTGTAAGTGAGGCTGTGGGGACATGGCGGGGGCAGGGACCAGGAGCATCCCTCATCCCCCATTCCACATCCCACATCTCTCATCCCCCATTCTGCATCCCCCATTCCATATCCTGCATCACCCATCCCACATCCCACATCCCACATCCCCCATCCCATATCCCACATCCCCCATCCCGCATCCCTCATCCTGTATCCTGCATCCCTCATCCCCCATCCCGCATTCCCCAATCTTGCATCCCCCATCCCGCATCTTGCATCCTGCATCACCCATCCTGAATCCCGCATCCCACATCCCACATTCCCCAATCCCGCATCTCTCATTCCACATCTTGCATCCTGCATCACCCATCCTGCATCCAGCATCCCACATCCCCCATCCTGCATCCCTCATCCCATATCCTGCATCCTTCATCCCCCATCCCGCATTCCCCAATCCTGCATGCCCCATCCCGCATCCCACATCCTGCATCCTGCATCACCCATCCTGCATCCTGCATCCCACATCCTGCATCCCTCATCCCCATCCCGCATTCCCCAATCCTGCATGCCCCATCCCCCATCATGCATCCTGCATTGCCCATCCTGCATCCCACATTCCCCATCCCACATGCACCATCTTGCATCCTGCATCCCATGTCCTACATCCCGCATCCCACATCCCACTTTCCCCAATCCCGCATCTCTCATTCCGCATCTTGCATCCCTCATCCCGTATCCTGCATCCCTCATCCCCCGTCCCGCATTCCCCAATCTCACATCCCCCTTCCCGCATCTTGCATCCTGCATCACCCATCCTCCATCCCTCATCCCCATCCCGCATTCCCCAATCCTGCATGCCCCATCGCCCATCATGCATCCTGCATCACCCATCCTGCATCCCGCATCCCCCATCCTGCATCCCACATCCCCCATCCTGATCCCTCATCCCATATCCTGCATCCCTCATCCCCCATCCCACATTCCCCAATCTCGCATCCCCCAACCCGCATCTTGCATCCTGCATCCCTCATCCCTCATCCCGCATCCCGTATCCCTGCATCCCCATCCCTCACCCTGGTTCCCCATCCTCGTCCCGCCGCTCCCAGCAGAGGGAACCATCGAGCCGCGCTCCACCCGCCGCAGCCTCGGGGGGTGCCCGGGCTGTGCTGCCGCAGATCCGCGGGGAACGGGAGCTGGGGGGTTTGCGGAATCCTGGCTTCACACCCCCCGGTGCTGGCCAGACGGTGTCCAGCTCCGGCGATGCCCCCGGGCTCCCTGGTCGGGACGGAGGACTCGCTCTGCGGGAGCAAAGCTCAGCTCAGCTCAGCCCAGCCCAGCCTAGCTCAGCTTGCACGAACCCGGGAGGGCTGCGAGGAGCTGGTCTGACCCGACAGCCCGGCCACCAGCAAGTGTCTGGGGAAGAGTTTAAGCACAAGGCAAACGGGTTGAGAGAGTTGGGGTGTTCAGCTGGAGAAGAGAAGCTCTGGAGAGACCTTAGTGTGGCCTTCCTGTGCTTAAAAGGGGCCCATAAGACAGATGGGGACAGACTTTTGAGCAGGACCTGTTGTGGACCTGGTGATGGGTTTAAACTAAAGGAGGGAGATTCAGGCTGGACATGAGGAAGGAATTGTTGCCCTGAGGGTGGTGAGAGCCTGGCCCAGGTTGGCCAGAGAGGTGGTGGCTGAACCATCCCTGGAGACATCCCAGGCCAGGCTGGACGGGGCTCTGAGCACCCTGAGCTGGTGAAGATGTCCCTGCTCATGGCAGGGGGACTGGGGGAGCTGGGAAGGCCCTCCAACCCAAACTCTTCTATGATCCTATGCGGTGGTGCTCCTCATTGCAGAAGAGCAGAGGGGGTCCTCAGTCCGGGAGGATATTTTGGTGTGAAAGGATTGCCATTCTGCAAATCTATCTTGCCGCTTTTTGAGCTTGTAGACGCCTTCGCCACCCACAATGTGCTGCAGAGCTCTTCCCCGAGGCGAAGGGTCTGAGGACAGCGCTAAGGTTGGGGACAGAGGGTCTCGCCCAGGAGCAAGGCTCTGCCAAGCTGCTCTGGGGTGAAGGTTGTCTGATTGAAGCTCTCACCACAACAACCCACAGCTTCAATGCTGGAAGATGCAGAATTACCGGTCTCCAAGGTCTGTAGTTGGGGCTTGTAATTTCATTATACATCGGGGGACACATGTATGTCTTCATGGGCTATATAGATGTGTGCCAAGGGGTCTGAGCCTGGAAAGGCCGGAGAATCCACTGGACCACTTTTAAAAATATAGTTCTCAGTAATGATGCCTCCCAATAACATGTTGATCTTTCTTGTTACAGTGCTGGGTGCACCATCCATAACAAACATTGGCAGGAAACACAGAAAACAGCTCTTAAATGGTTAAATTGTTTTAAAATGTCCCTTCAAGGGTAGTCAGTTTACACGCTGCCTGCACCTCTGGGTCAGCTGGAAGAGAACAGCTCCTTTTGAAACAGCTCTACCCATCAGCTCGAGTGGGAAGAAATTGATCGCCCAAGTCTAAATGAGCCAGTCTGAGGAGGCGTTGTGCTGCAGTGCCTTGTGGAAACTCCAGCATACTAATTAGTGCATGCTAATTCAGGAACGACAGTTGTTTCAAGAAGTCTGGTGGTGTAGACTAACCCAGGCAAAATGCCCCAGGTGAAGCAAAATAAAACCTGGGGAGGAAAGCACTTGTGTTTTAAAGAGAAGACAGCACTTTTGGTTAATGTATGTGAGTTCAAAAGTCATTGCTTTATACAAAGGGTTCCCCTTGCAGAGCTGGGGGGCTGCTTCTGGGACCAGGCCCCGTTTAGGACCCCAGACCAGCTGTGTCTGCAGAAGGTGAACCTCGCCAGACCCAGCCCCCTCTGCTCCTCAACTCACAGATAATGGGTCAAGTCTGAATGGCCAGTGACTAACCTGGTGTCCCTGGGCCATACCTGGTCCCAGGTGGCCGAGAGGACCGTCACAGAGAGCAGTGCCTGCCCTGGCACCCACCAACACCAGCAGTGCTCACGTAGATGTGACCAGCATGACCCAGACCTGTTCCTCCTCCACGGCTGGTCAGGACAGAAGACGACCCTCACCCACGTGGTTCACAGTCACTCTTGTGTCTGTGGGTCCCTCAAAACTTGCAGCAGACCAGAAGTGTGCCCAGATCCACGCCCAGACCCTGGACCCAGTTTGTGCTCTCTCCAGCTCCAGCCTTGGGTGTTTCCAGGTTCTGGTATCCCCTCATTCATCAGTTAGTCCAGCTTAATGTTTGTCACCAAATCGCACACATACACCCCTGTATACGGACAGCAAGGTTGCTCAGACAAGAGCCAGAAGTGAGCTTAGTGAGACAGGACAGGCTGTGGTGACCAGGTGCGTGGCCTGCGGAGTGCATTGACCAGAAACTTGTTTACACTTGGTCAGCCCCCTTACCAGCCCGCCTCCATTGGCCTTCCTGGCCACAAGGGCCCAGTGCTGGCTCATGGTCACCCTGCTGTCCCCAGGACCCCCAAGTCCCTCTCCCCTACTTCATTCTGAAGTCCTGGGTCAAAGGCACCACCATGGCCAGCAGAACCGTGCTCCAGCAGAGGGTACCAGGAGCTGCACTGGGCAGTCAGAGCATCCTCACCTCCCCTGCACGCACAGAAATGTGCACAGGAACAGGCACAGAGCACGTGTGGTCCATGACCGGCGTAGGCAGGCGCTAGTTCTGGTGCCTGGTACAGCAGGGGAATGATCAGTTAGGAAAATAAAACAAAATCTGTGAGTGTCTGTGTAGATGTAAATCAAGAGAGGAGTGACATTGCAGTTAGAGTGGGCTGTGGTGAGCTCTCATCTGGAACTCTGTGCCTTTGCTGTGAATCTCTGGTGAAAGAAGAGGAGCTGACGATGGATGAGATACTGGGTGCCTGTGGAAATAGAGCAACTTTCTTAGGAATGGAGACTGGGAGAGCCTGACCCTTTTAGAGCAACACAACACAGGCCAGCTGCAAACACATGGAGCGAAAAAAGATATACTTAAGCTGAAGGACAGTGATTACTCACAAAACAACGTGTAAATTGTACACAGATAAATGTAAGCTGGAAATTACAGGGACACCGTATCAAAGCAGGATGTCTCTGGACATCCTCCCATTAGAAATACGGGGAGGAGACGTGGAGCTGCTTTCACAGAAGTTTTATTTCTGTAAACTCCTGCTGCCAGGATGGATGGGGACAGGACTCAAGGACCGTAATCTCCAGAGTCATCTCCCCACGGTGCTCGCAGGCCTCTCTGTGTGCCGTATCTGGAATACCCACCTGTAGGTCTGGGAAAGATTTTGAAACAAATAACTGTAAAGCATCATATTTAAAAGTATCTAATCTATCTATTCAGAAAATTGCAGAAATATTGTCACTTCTTCCTCAAATTCATAAGGCTTCTAAGCCGCAGCATCTCTCTTTGCACTTCCCTGTCTCAGCACCCTCAATAACAGCAAGGAGGGAATGAGTCCTGTGGATTGACCCAGGCTTGCACAAAGCTGCAGACTTTAACGTGTGGGAGTTTTCTCTAGTCCGCAAGAGAAGCTCATCAAAGATCGTCCCCCACGTTACACGGAGGGGAAGGAGGAGGAGATATGGGAGAAAGTTATCTTCAGGTGCAAATATCTGAAAGGACCAGTTAAAACAGCCATGGTTCCCAGTTCAGTCTCCACCCTGAGAGTACAGAAACTGTCAGAGGTTGGTTTGAATTGCCCTAAATTTCTGGTATGACCAGAGCTCTGACTGTGCTCCCCACACTGTGCTAGATGGATGCTGCAGCAGTTGCATGCATGAAGAACCAGGGAACTCCCTTGTCTCACCCATCTTTTACACAATAGAACAGCCTGGTCTCCCCACTGGAGAGAGGGAGCATCACTGTTTTAAACAGAGTGAGAGCTGGGACTGAGCCGGCAGAACGCAGGAACCCCCCGAATTTGAGATCAGGCCCATCTTGAGCTCCCACATGTCACAACCCGCCAGGGGGAGCACTAAAGAAGGGTGGATGCTTTCAGTTCCTCTTCTAAGTGATGACCCATTTTAAGTCTCACAGTTTTATGTACTCCAAAAAACAACAAGTTGCACAGGTGCAGCTCAGGGTTTCACTGAGAACGAGCGTCCTCACAAAGCTGCGAGTGGAAAATGGGCTGCCCCTGCTCTGGTGGTTCTCTGAGCAGATGCAGGGCTGCGTATTCCCCTTTGCAAGCAGGGAAACAGGAGAGTTTGGGGGCTCTGAGGGGTCTGCCATCCATGCCAGCCCCCTGGAAAGGGGACAGAGCACAGGTCCTTGCAGCAGCACTCACCTCGTGCAGCTGAAATGAGGTGAAATGACAGGATGGTGGAGGGGCTGTCTGCAGGTGCGGGCATCACATCTGTGAGGAGCCCTGGTCAGTGGGACGGTGAGATCTTCCACGGCAAAGGCCACTCATCTGACCGCTGTGACCACCCTGAGCTTCCCGCCAGCTCCACCGCAAGGAGCCAGCCTGGTCCTGACTGTCAGGGCTCACAGCAGCGGAGGATTTATAGAAAACCCTGAGCAATCCCCACTGGGAGAAGGAGCAGGAGGGCTCTTGGCTGCTCAGCGCTCAAGCAGATGCATTAACGCCTGCAGCACCAGATCCCACTGGCATGACACAAGCTCTGCACTGCGCCATCGGTGCCCGTGCATGGTGGCAGGGGATGCACACTGGAGACCCCCCCGAGATCTCCTCCTCCTGCTCCTGCTCCTCTTCCTCCCTGCAGACTCCCCTCCCCAGGGAGTTAGACCAGGCATGGGTTGGGTAAAGTTGCTCCTGCTCTGTGGCAGGGTGATGGGTAGATGAATCCTAAAGCCAGCGTGTGCTCAGGTGGCCAAGGAGGCCACCAGCATCCTGGCTCACATCGGCACTACTGTGACCAGGAGGACAGAGAAATGACCGTCCCCTCTACTGGGCAGAGAATCACAGGATGGTTATGGTTGGAGGGACCTTCCCAGCTCCCCCAGTGCCACCCCTGCCATGAGCAGGGACATCTTCACCAGCTCAGGTTGCTCAGAGCCCCGTCCAGCCTGGCCTGGGATGTCTCCAGGGACGGTTCATCCACCACCTCTCTGGCCAACCTGGGCCAGGCTCTCACCACCCTCAGGGCAACAATTCCATCCTCATGTCCAGTCTCCCTCCTTTAGTTTAAACCATCACCCCTTGTCCTGTCACAACAGGCCCTGCTCAAAAGTCTGTCCCCATCTTTCTTATGGGCCCCTTTTCAGTCCGGAAAGGCCACACTAAGGTCTACCCGGAGCTTCTGTTCTCCAGCTGAACACCCCAACTCTCTCACCTGTTCCCAGCAGAGCTGTTCCAGCCTCGCATCATTCCTGGGGCTCCTCTGGCCCCTCTCCAGCAGCTCCATGTGTGTCCTGTGCTGAGGACCCAGAGCTGGACCAGCACTGCAGGGGGTCTCACCAGAGCGGGGCAGAATCCCCTTCCTCAACCTGTTGACCATGGGTGACACAATGAGTTCATCTGGACCAGAAGAGATGCTCTGGGACATCTACCTCCAAGCCCGTCAGCTCTCTGTGGGTTTTCCCTGCACAGACCTCTTGCTCTGCCCTTATCATATGGTGGCAGACACTCTTGCAGTGCTGCAATTATACCTTCTTCTTCATGAGGGTGGTGAGAGCCTGGCCCAGGTTGGCCAGAGAGGTGGTGGATGAACCATCCCTGGAGACATCCCAGGCCAGACTGAACGGGGCTCTGAGCAACCTGGGCTGCTGAAGATGTCCCTGCTCATGGCAGGGGGGGGGACTGGGGAGCTGGGAAGGTCCTTCAAAACAAACCATTCTGTGATTCTATGATTCAATTCAGAAGGTCAGCAGCATGTCTACGTGTGATTTAAATCACCTCTCAGCCCTCAGAAAGGTGTCAGGGAGAGGCAGCAGGTTCATGGGGGTCTTCCTAAATCTTGGAATGGATTGTACTGCAGCACTTGGTGCACTGATGGATAAAGGGTTTTGAAAACAACATAATAATAAAATAAATGCCTGGGGAGGATTTTGTCCTACCAGAGGATATGATGAGAACAAAATGTTCTAACGGCCATTGTTGGTGAGGGGGAGAAATGGAATATTAGTGCTGAACATTGTAGCTCAAGAGCCTCAGAGTGCACGAAGATGGTCAGATTTCAGTGTCTAAAGTTATATTTATTACGGCATGCTTTGGGGCCTGCCTTTCCCCACCGGTAAAACACTAATGAAGAAAGAGTGTGCCCAGGGACATGGTAAATGCATTTTTATTGCAAAGAGGAATTGCATTAGGGAAATGTTAACTCAAATGTCTGAACCATTCGCGTTCGTGCAGTCATTTTGATGGAGGTTTGTTACCACAGCCGTCACACCCCCTGGCTGACCTGGGGGGACAGATCAGGCTCGAGGTGGCTGCCACAGCAGCTCTGAGCTCTGGGCTTGGGCTCCACAAAACCATGGGTGGCAGCCCAGGAGTTTTCAAAGTGAACGGAGATAAGCAGAACACAGAATCACAGAATAGTTTATAGAATCACAGAATAGTTTATAGAATCATAGAATCACAGAATGTCCTGGGCTGGAAGGACCCACAGGATCATCAGTTCCAACTGCTGTCCCTGCACAGGACACCCCACAGGTCACCCCGTGTGTCTGAGGACGTTGTCCAGTCTCTTCTTGAGCACTGTCAGGTTGGGGCCGTGACACCTCCCTGGAGAGCCTGTTCAGTGTCCAGCACCTCTGGTGAAGAACCTTTTCCTCACATCCAACCTAAACCCTCCGCGGCACATCCCTGATGCCCGAGGTCCATTGTTTTTTTATCAGCAAGGTCAGCTCAGGAGCAAAATTCAGCCCCAGCCAGGCGGTCTGCATGGTGCACAGGCAGCAAGAAGCCCATTTAAAGGCTCTCCCACACCTCCCTGGCCTCCATGGGTGGTTTCTGACTCTGGTTTGTCACCACGAGAGGTTTGACCCTGTGGGCTGGAAACCTGCAGCCGGTGAATTGGAGCGGGGAGTGCAAAGTGCCTTCACACCTCTCTCTGGTGTGCAAATGAGAGTGCAAAGCACTGTGGAGCAACTATGCTGCTGGACTGGTGACACCTCTGCAAACGAAAGGGGTCAGTCAAGCCTTGGAGGAGGTGGGGGCAGCTCGTTTCTCCCCAGTTCTGCTCAGCGCTCCTCCGCCCTTCATCACATGGGAAACCAAACACAGGTGGTGCTGCTGAGAGCAGCTTGGGAGCCAGCCCTGGTCTAACAGCGGTTCGCACCAAACACAGCCCAGCTGGAAAACCAGCACCCAGACTTGGGTACAGCTTGGGGTATCCAAATCCCAGCGCCTCCTCTAGAAATCCCAGTCGCTGGTGGTCTGGAGGGAGCCCCGGTACCACCTGGCATCCCCTGCTCCATGCTCATGGGCTGGCAGCACAACTGGGTGTCCAGGCTGTGCCTCAGTTTCCCTTCTCCTCCCATCCTGCCTTGATTTGGTGTCAGCGTGCCATGGGGTTCCACCAACACTAGGGGGAGCAGGAGCCTCCCACGGCAGAGGGTTTGACCAGAATCGTAGGATATTTAGGGTTGAAGGGACCACCAAAGCTCCCCCGGTGCCCCCCCTGCCATGAGCAGGGACATCTTCAGCAGCTCAGGTTGCTC
Organism: Streptopelia decaocto; assembly: GCF_964273445.1. NCBI lineage: Eukaryota > Metazoa > Chordata > Aves > Columbiformes > Columbidae > Streptopelia > Streptopelia decaocto. Next base: position 212,560,586 of record NC_138663.1, on the reverse strand, counting down.
AGAGCCCCGTCCAGCCTGGCCTGGGATGTCTCCGGGGAGGGCACTTTTCTTTCCCCCTTCCTTCCTTAAATCCATGCCTCAGTTTCCCTGCCCGAAAAAAAAGAGGTTTTGCTTTCTTTTGCATTACCCAGAAGGTCTATTGCTCCTCCTCCAAATGAACTGGCACAGGGGTTGCCCCAGGGAGTTCCATGTTTTAAACGTGAAGAAAAAGCCACTTCCCAGGGCAGCAATGGTGCCTCCGAATCCCGTGTGCCTGTTTGGAAGGGGCTCGTGTGAAACAACACCTGGGACGACAGGAGATGCCAGTGAATTCTGTGCTTTATGATTCACTGGAGCTCAGCCTGGACAGCTTAATGCTGCCGGACACAAATGTTTTGTGCTATGAATCACCCTAAGCCACATTTGCCCAAAAGCTCTTTAGTCCCAGAGATAGAGCCCAGTTTTACAGCACACGCAGGAGCTGCCCCAGGCTTAGAGTCCGCTGCCTGAATCGAGTTTGGTGCCATCACAAAGGCTTTGCACAAACACCAAACAGCCCTGGCATTGACTGCGAGCCCGAATGTGAACGAAACGATGAGGGGAAATGGCCTCAAGTTGCGCCAGGGGAGGTTGAGGTTGGATGTGGGAACAATTTCTTCCCCAAAGGGCTGTGGGGCATTGAACAGGCTGCCCAGGGCAGTGCTGGAGTCACCATCCCTGGAGGGCTGGACAGACGGACATGAGGTTCTCAGGACATGGGGCAGTGCCGGGGCTGGGTTATGGCTGGACTCGGTGATCTGGAGGGGCTTTTCCAACCAAAATGACTCTGTAACTCTATGAAAACCTGGCTGAGGAAGGTTCTGTCCTCCCGTACCCCTGGTGTAAGAGCAGGACACAGCACAGAAAACATCCCCCTTTCTCGAGGGGAGCCTGCCCTGCCATGAGCATTTTGTGACACTTGGGGTGCAGCTGTCCTGCTCAGTGCCTCAGTTTCCCTGCAAGGAGCTCTGCCTGCCGGCCAGTGCAGCAGGAGCAGGTGAGCCTGTTGGTCCCCTGAGAGCCTTTCTCTGGGCAGGGGGGCAAAGTGGGGTGCTTTCCTCTCCTAGGGAATAAGGAAAGGTTTCAAAAGCTGCTGGAACATTTCACTTCCTGCTGCCAACACACAGACTTGCAATGGGGTGAGAGGGGAGGATGGAGAAGAGGGGCTGGTGATCAGGACCTGTCCCACCATCCCCTGAGGAACAGGAGGCACCTGAGACTGTTGTGGGCTCTGCCCCAGAGATCACAGAATCACAGATGGTTTGGGCTGAAGGGATGTTCCCAGCTCCCCAGTTCCCCCCTGCCATGAGCAGGGACATCGTCACCAGCTCAGGTTGCTCAGAGCCCCGTCCAGCCTGGCCTGGGATGTCTCAGGGATGGTTCATCCACCACCTCTCTGGCCAACCTGGGCCAGGCTCTCACCACCCTCAGGGGCAACAATTCCTTCCTGAATAACCTGAATCTCCTCTCTTTTAGAGATGGGGGGCAGTCGTGAACACCACACTGACACAGGGGCGAGCAGCCCGTGTCTCCTGGTTCTGGCAAGAAAATAAAACATTGCTGAATATTTTTCAGCTGGTTGGCACAGTGCCTCAGCAGAAATGTTTTCTGCCGCGTCAGAATTCTGACTCAGCAGAAAGACGGGCGCTGCTCCTGGCCAGGCGCTGCCTTATCTCCGCGCAGCCCAGCTGCTGTTTGCGCCGCCCGAGTTATCGCCGCGGCACAGCCCGGTGCCGGGAGCGGCTGCCGTGACTCAGCACCCTCCTGATTTATGGTGGGGGAGCCCACCACAGCAACACGGCAGAAATAGCTAAAATATCCCGCTGCAGAAAACGGGCTTGAGAGCTGTGCATGTGAGTGAGAGCCCCGTCTGGCTCTGCTGGGCTGGTGATGTTGGTGTCAGAGCTGCCTCTCTGCCTGGGTGTCCAAAGAGGAGCCCCAAAATAAAGTGTCCCCCTGGGCTGGGGTTAGACAGGGTCTGTGGGACATGCCTTGACCTGGGTTTCAGCCCCACAGAGATGCTGACACTTGGGGTTCCCTGGGAGAAAGGGGCTCTGCCTGCACCATGATGCTGGGATCATGGTTTGGTGCAGTGGGGACCTGAGAAAATCAGTAATGACCTTCAGGCCAGTCCCTGGTTCACCCACAAGTCCTGGGACAGATGTGTTGGGATGAGCTGCCAAACACCAGGGCCTCTGGTGGGACAGCTGGAGGGAGGGTTTGCCAAGGGCTGCCCCACAAGCAGCGTTTGGTGCATCATTCAGGGCAGGGGCTGCTTTGCCTTGTGAGGGGTACATAGAATTACAGATGGTTTGGGTTGGAGGGACCTTCCCAGCTCCCCAGTTCCCCCCTGCCATAAGCAGGGACATCTTCACCAGCTCAGGTTGCTCAGAGCCTGTCCAGCCTGGCCCGGGATGTCTCCAGGGATGGTTCATCCACCACACGGTCCAGCATCCCTCAAACCGCTGCTCGGCAGCTGCAAGGGGATCGCCCCGGGTGCCGTCCCATTTCAGAGCCACTTTTGCTACTTGAATAAATAGCAGGTGCCACGTTGGGGTCAGTTCTCCCTTTCTGCCTTCCTAAAATCAAGTCCAAACACAGAGACAGGTCTGGCTCTGTCTTATTGCCAGATTTAACTGCTTGAAAGGTGTCAGGGGAACATAACAGGTGGCTTCAGGTTAACAGTTGGACTTGATGATCTTAGAGGTCACAGAATCATAGAATCATAGAATAGTTTGGGTTGGAAGGGACCTTCAAAGGTCACCTAGTCCACCCCCCCTGCCATGCGTAGGGACATCTTCAACTATTCAAACCAAAATGATTCTGTGAGTCTATAACTCACACAGAAAACATGTTCCTGACACAGCTGGTCCTGTGCCACAGGCAGGAGGAGGAAAGTCCCTGTCCCAGCTCAGCAATGTCCCTTCCTGGCCCCACAGGAGCCTTCCTTGCTCACAGGGGCACCTTTCATTAGCAAAAGCTCCGGGACTGTAGGGTCCGAGACACAGCTCTTGTGGTTCCCATCCAGTGCTGGGGGCTTTTTTTGGGGGGGTCTGTGGTTAATGGAGCCTCCTGCAAAGCATTGACAAGCAGAGCCAACCAGAACTGCACGGGTGCAGTGCTGGGGGGACTGGTTACGTCCCTGGAGCTCAGCTGATGCTGGAGTCCTGTTGGGGTGAAAGCAAGGGTGTTTGATCTCACCCTGCAGTCTCTGGGGTTCAAACGGGTGGAGGGGAACCTGCTCTCTGTACCGTACTTCTGCCCAGCACAAGCACAACCAAGCGTCTCCCCGGAGGAGGGGGCTGCTCTGCTCCTCCTGCAGCAAGACTCAGCTCAGTTTGAATCTGAGGGGTCACAGCAAAAAAAAAACCCCAAACTAGATCAGGTTGCTCAGAGCCCCGTCCAGCCTGGCCTGGGATGTCTCCAGGGATGGTTCATCCACCACCTCTCTGGCCAACCTGGGTCAGGCTCTCACCACCCTCAGGGCCAACAATTTCTCCCTCACGTCTGGCCTGAAATCAGCCATGGTTCAGCTGAATTAGGACAGGGAACTGCTGGAGAGAGTCCAGCATAGGGCAGCAAAGATGATTAAGGGAGTGGAGCATCTCCCTTATGAAGAAAGGCTGGGTTTCTTTAGTTTGGAGAAGAGGAGACTGAGGGGGGACCTTATGAATGTCTATAAGTATATAAAAGGTGAGTGCCATGAGGATGGAGCCAGGCTCTTCTGGGTGGCAAACAATGATAGGACAAGGGGTAATGGGATCAAGCTGGAACACAAGAGGTTCCACTTAAATTTGAGAAGAAACTTCTTCTCAGTGAGGGTGACAGAGCCTGGAACAGGCTGCCCAGGGGGGTTGTGGAGTCTCCTTCCCTGGAGACATTCAAAACCCGCCTGGACATGTTCCTGTGTGACCTCACCTGGGCGTTCCTGCTCCATGGGGGATTGGACTGGATGATCTTTTGAGGTCCCTTCCAATCCCAAACATACTGTGATACTGCGATACCATGTGAATTGCCAGTGTCTGCACTGCAGGGTTTCATTGTGTGGGCACAGGGACAGTGTCACACAGAGTCACACGGGGATGTGCCAGTGCTCGAGGGCTTTTTTCCTTTATAGATGCCCTAAACAGGGCACTATCATTCACAGCACTGTGTGATCCTGTGGCATTACAATCACTCATTTCATCGGCATGGGCAGAAGACCCCAGAAGGGATCTTCTCTGTGGGCCTGGTTTTCCATCCCTGTCTCTGTCCTGTGCTCCCCCCCTGCTCCGGCAGTGCCTGGGTGCCCCAGGGACACACACTTAGGGATCCCCATGTCACCAGAGGAGCAGAGGAGGGGGTTCGGTGACCAATTGCCATCTCCCATCCTCCTGATCAGCAGGGCTGGTGCACGCTTGGCTCTGCTGTGAACCTGCCTTTGGGCACGAGGCAGCGATGGAGACCCTGAAATCCTGTGCTGTGACACCTCTCACCTGCACTAAGACAAAAAATGATAGAGAAACTCAGTTTCCCCCATAGATACCAGGGCTGCACACTGGTGTGACCAGCAATTGGTGGCAGCCAGCGTGCGGACAGAGGTCTGTCTGTCTGTGCTGTGGTCTGTATGCTGGCACACAGCAGAGACGGACCCCAGCTCCACAAATAACACAGCCCATTTCTGGTAAACCCAGGGGCAGAAAACAGGCTGTCGCACCTTGAGGGCGGCCGGGCGCTGGCCTTTATCTCGGGTTGCAGCGAGGGTGGCGAGGAGCTATCTGCCGCGGGCCCGCAGGGCGTGGGCGGCCAGGGGCTGCCCGGGGGCGATAGGGGGGCAGCTGGGCACAGCGTGGTGGGGTCTGAACCAGCCCCTGTCGGGCTGATAGTTGGGTGTTGTGCTCTGTTCCTGCACCATCCCGAGCGCTGCAGAGAGCCCTGCTCTGGAAGAAGCGGAGCTGTGATGAGGCAGCAGCAGACAATCAATCATGGAATGTCCTCAGCTGGAATCAGGGACCATGGAGTCCAACGTCTGTCCCTGCACGGGACACCCCACAGGTCACCCCGTGTGTCTGAGGACGGTGTCCAGTCTCTTGTTGAACACTGTCAGGTTGGGGCCGTGACCCCTCCCTGGGAGCCTGTTCAGTGTCCAGCACCTCTGGGTGAAGAACCTTTTCCCCATGTCCCACTGACCCCCCTGGCACATCTGCTGCCGTTCCCTGGGCTCTGTCACTGTCACCGAGCAGAGCTCACCCTGCCCCTCCTGCTCCTGCTGAGGAACCTGCAGCCCATGAGCTCTGCCCTCAGGCTGCTCTGCTCCAGCTGAGCAAACCCAGGGACTGCAGCCGCTCCTCACGCGGCTTCACTCCAAACCTTCAACAACTCCATGGCCTCTGCACCCTCTCCAGTAGCTTTAGACCCTTTTTATACCATGGCACCCAGGCCTGCACACAGTGAATGCTCCAGAGTGTGCATCGTGCTGTGGCGGAGACTCATCACACACCTGGTCACAGCTGGAAACCCCCCCGACTCCATCAGCCCCATTGCCCTTCCCCTCTGCACCCTGGGAATTGCTGCGTGGGCTGTGTCCCCCACTCCAGCTGTCCCACCATGGTGTCCCCTCCAGCCTCGAGCTCACCTGGGCTCATTTTGCAGCCCAGGGCAGAGGTTCTGGTACGAACCACCGGCTGGACCCTCTTGCCAGGAGCCTGTGTCCTCATGTTGAGCAGATGGAAACCCCAGCAAGGCTGAGGGGTGGGAGAACACCAACTCAGTAACAAGCAGCAAAGCCTCTGCTTTAAATGAGACTGTGTTGGAAACAGCTCATCAGGAATAAAAAGCTGCTTTTGTCTATTTCTGGATTGCTTTTTCAATCTGCTTTTGCCCACGTTCTTGTGTTGAGGGCTAACTCAGAAGCTGTTCAATTAAACCTTTAGTTTTTCCCTGAATATCCTGGCCCCTCTGATCCCTCTCACCTCCCTCAGCTCTGAACCCCCCATGGCCTGTGACACCAGACTGGCTTTAGGGCTGGGCATGTCCTGGTGAGTCCCTTAAGGGACAGGGATGTACAAACAGGGTCAGGTCACATCTTCTGGAGGTCCACTCTGTATTTCTGCTGCAACCAGCCCCCAGCCTCCAGGCAGCATCACCTGAGACCCAAACTTCAGACCCAGGAGGTTTCCTACAAAATTAAAGCAACACATTAAAAGACTGTAAGCCAAGCTTGCATAATAAATAAATCATTACATGGCGCAAAATTGAGGCTGGAGCAGTCAGAGCAAGGGGTGCTCCACATCTCTTGGAGTCAAGCCTAAAGGGTACAAGGGGTTAAACCTGGATCCTGAACTTAGAGATCCATGCTAGGGGCAGAGAGGCATTCATTTAACCCACAGTTATATTTTCCCTCAGTTTATTGATATGGTGCAGAAACAATTTGAAATGTCTTTGTGTTGAAAGCAGAGTGCCTCGGGCGATGAGCCACAGATAAATTAGATAACTCTCCTCGGGGTAATAGCATCGAGCTCTCTGCCTGCTCGCTGTGAATCTCCAATCTGCTCGAATCTCCACTGTGCTGTGCCCGCACCTCCGCTGTTCACAGCCCTCCCTGTTCTCCCTTTCCCTCCCAAGGAAAAAAAAGTCATTTCCAGAAATTCTCCTTGGCTTTTGTGTTCATTCTAGTGACCAGGTGGTCCCAACCGGGGGAAGCTGTGTAAGTTATGGTGATCCACACCAGCCTGCTCCTGCTGAGTGTTTCCCTGAATTCATCACTGACCACATCCTGAAGGGGTTTGCAGCTGCTTCCCTGCTGGTTTCCTTGTGGTTTGTGTCAGGCTCTGCTCTGCTCCCAAATTCGGGGTTCTCCTGGACAGTAACCTCAAGTCCCCTTTTGCACCAAGCACCATCTTCTGGAGCAAATCCTCTACTAACCTGCGTTAGTGAGAATTTAGCTCCGGCCTTCAGGTTAAGCCAAGGCTCCAGTGCTGGACTGGGCACAGCCAAAGGCCCAGCAGGGTAGGAGCAGGATGAAGCTCGTATCTGAATTTACAGCCCAGGGTGGCTGTAAAAGGTCATTGCTGTTATGGACTCTCCACATCCAGAGGCGTACAAGTCTCCGATATGACCCTAAACCAATTAGCTGGCTGAATCACCTGCTATTATTCCTTTTCATCCTACGGGATTTAGAGAGTTTAAAGAGTTACTGTGGGTATAAAAGAAGCCATTAAAAGGAATCAATACAAAAGAGCAGCACAAAGCGATGTGGAACACTTCAGCCTCTCTTCTCTTTCCTCTCCCTTCCCCTTTCCCTCCGCAATTTGTGACCATCGTTAACCATCCCATGGTTCTGCTCCCACAGCTGCACCAGAAAAACCAGACCCCGAACAGGTCCAATAGTGGTACCAGGACCGGTAATTTTTCACCACAACCCACATCTCTGTCTGCTTTTCTGCAGAGTCCAGAAAAACAGCATTTGTTAACCACTTTTTAAAAACATAAATTATGCAGTTAACGCTCTTCTCTAAGCCTCTGTGTTTGATGTTGTCCTGCTTGTCCCAGCTTTGCATTCCTCCTGCTCTCTACCCCCGCCTCCCTGAGCTTTTTCATGTTGCTGGTTCAAATGCAGAAGAAAAGCATCATTATCTTTTATTTTTTTAAAGTTCAGCTTTGCAGAGCTGAAAATGAGCCTGCTATCACAGATGAGGCAAGTGCATTGCTAATAATAGACCCAGATGTCGCTTGGGTTTTATTCTCAATGTGAGTCTGCCAAGAAATGCAGGCTACATACAGGACGGGAGAAGCAGTAAATGAAAAGGCCGTGGGGGTCACTTATTGTCATCCCCAGCTGAGCGTGCAGCTGTTCTGGGCAGCTCTGTGCTCAGCCCTATGGGCTGACTCGCGTGGTGGGAATATCTGCTTGTGAATTTAAGGTTGCACACGTTGGATTTCGCTCTTTGAGCCCTGTCTTATTGAAAATTGACGACTTCTAAAGTCTTCAGATCTCCTTGGAACGGAGGGCGTGTGACTGTGTGTCTGCTCGGTAGGTGAGGAGCTAAAGCAAGCGCTGGCCACCTGCACGATACATTTATCTGCACTGAGCAGCCCCCGCTCCACACAGTGTTATCAGACCACCCCGACAGCTCGTTTGCTGCTTCAAGGGGCCTGTGAGTCTTGCCAAGGACTCTGAAATTTTAAAAAATGAATAATGCCTCTTTGGACCCTGTGGAAACGAGCTGAAATGTGACTACAGATGTGAACCACCCCAAGAGGACCATAGTGATGGGCTTGTGCCACTGCTTGGTGTGCTTCTGGTGCGATTAATGGACCAGTATCAACCAGTAACCGGAATGAAACAGAGGTCTGGATGAAACCTCCTAAACTGCCACAAACAGACCCAAAGTCCATGCTCTTGTCAGGTTGTCCTACATCTCCTGCATCCTGGAGCACAGCTTCAGCCGAAGCCTGAAAAACGGGAAAATACCCGCGTAATTCAATGTGAAGGTGACACTGAGTCAAACAAAAGCCTTTGGCCAGACCTTGAACTGGTGGAAATGGATGTTGCTGGTCTGGCTGTAGCATAGAGGGTCCTGTTACCCTTGTGCAAGGCATTTGATTTCCCAGGAGGGAGAGGCTAGTGAAGTGTCAGCATCATTAATACTGTTAGTACATTAAAAGAGCAGAGGAGTCCGCCCCAGTCACAGCTGCCCCAGCACCAGCTTCCCTCATGGATACAATGTGCTGAGCTAGAAGGGACCCACAAGGATCCTCCTCAGAACCTGGAGCAGGAGGAGGTGACCCCTGTTTCATTGACACCAAGCCGGGCTGCACATTCCTGATCTAAAGCACTTGGTTTGGGTGTGGAGGAGCAGGACCTGATGTTTTCCACAATTTCACGTGATGAAAGATGTCTGCTTAGGAGGACGAACAGGGACTTGTCTGTGTGTCCAGGGCTGCAGAGCTGCAGCCAAGGGCAGAAGCACTCAGCATCCCCAAGAGCGTGCTCCCATGCACAAGGGTCTGTGAAACACCTAAGCTCATAAATCAGGTAATCTATCCCATCAGAGATGAATCCCTCAAGTTTAGAGAGCCTGTAAATCCTGAGAGGACTCAGAGGTTGGGTGCTGCAGGCATGAGGTGGTTGCGATGCACCTTGCACACATAATCACAGAATCCTGGGCTGGTTGAGTTGTGTCCTCTGTAGTTCCCCAGTCCCATCTGGGTCACAGGGCAGATCACACAGGTCAGTCCAGGTGGGTTTGAACGTCTCAGAGCAGGAGACTCCACACCCGCTCTGGGCAGCCTGGGCCAGGCTCTGGCACCTCCCAGCACACAAGGTTCTGCTCATGTTCAGATGGAGCCTCCTGTGTTTCAGTCTGTGCCCGTTGCCCCTCACCCTGGCGTTGGGCACCACTGAACAGAGTCTGGTCCATCCTCTGACACCCACCCTGACATATTGATCCACTGATCACATCCCTCTCAGCTTCTCTTCTCCAGCTCAGCAGCCCCAGCTGTCTCAGCCTTTCCTCTGCACAAAGATGCTCCAGACCCCTCAGCATCTTCGTGTCCCTCCCTGGACTCCCTCCAGTGATTCCTTGTCCTTCTTGAACTGGGGAGCCCAGCACTGGACACAGAACTGCACACATGGGTCAGTGTCTGCTGCAGGGTGCAGGACATGGGGTGGCCCGTGCATGGCTGTGGTGAGCAGGCGGTCACGGGGGGACGGAGCATGAGATAACAGAGGATTGTGTCCTGAGCCTGCCTGTTAAGCAAGTCACAGGGCTTTTTCCTTGAAGACCACACCTTACTGTAGACTGACCACTCCATGGACAGACCAGCCCACTGCTGCTGGGGACCCCCACCCCGTCCCAGCCAATGACCCCCCATTGTGGGACGGGGAGGAGCTGCGGGCAGGGAATAAAAGCCTCCGTGGGGTCTGCGGCTCAGCTACGGCGTCTGTGTCCTCCCGCAGCTCCGAGCAAACCCGCCTGCCACCATGGTGCACTGGTCAGCCGAGGAGAAGCAGCTCATCGCCACCATCTGGGGCAAGGTCAACGTGGAGGAATGCGGTGCCGAGGCCCTGGCCAGGTAGGTCCAGCTCCTGGGCACCTGCTCAGCTGCACCATGGCAAGTGCATTCGGGAGCGTTAACATGTCTGTGTCTGCTTGTGTGCCTCCATCTCTCCCCAGGCTGTTGATCGTCTACCCCTGGACCCAGCGGTTCTTTGATAACTTCGGGAACCTCTCCAGCCCCACCGCCATCATCGGCAACCCCAAGGTCCGCGCCCATGGTAAGAAAGTGCTCACCTCCTTCGGGGAAGCCATCAAGAACCTGGACAACATCAAGACGACCTTTTCCAAGCTGTCTGAGCTGCACTGCGAGAAGCTGCACGTGGACCCCGAGAACTTCAGGGTGAGTTGTGCTTTGGGTTTGACCCTCTCTCTTGTGTGAGAAGATGCAGGGAGCCCAGTGAAGCTGAGGGTGGGGAGCCTGAAGGCGTTGCCCCTGTGTCGGTGCCATATGCCACCTCTCCCTGGCACCTCCTGGCTGCAGGGATGGGGACCACTTTGTGTCCCCTTTTTCCAAGGCCGGAGAGGGAAAAGTAAGCATGGGATGGTCGGGAACTGGACACTGATGGGAAGAGATGCAGACTGGGGTTAGAGACAGAGGACAGGCCTGAGCGTGAGGACAAGGTCAGCAGATGAGGGAGAAGAGTGGGACGGGGATGAAGCAGAGGAGACCAGGGTACAGGGGGTTGGGAAGTCACTGTGGGTGAAGAGATGGAGCAGTTCAGGCTGGAAGAGGTTGAGAGGGTTGGATGTGGTTGATGGTGTCTGTTTTAGGCTCTCTTTAAGCCTGACTTTGGGGATGTAGCAGGGAGACCTCACACTGGCCCTAACCCTCTGCTCAAGAAGGCATGAGGTTTCACAGAAAAGGTCTGGAAATAAAGTCTAGAGGCTGGAAAAAGCAGGTGTGAGAAGAAGCAGAGACAGAGGAGGAGGACACCGGTGCATGTAGTCAGCAGAGGGCTATTTTCCTGCACTTCGGCTAGAAGAGCTTCCCTGGGTTGCATCCTCTGGGGACCCACCAGAGACCTGGGTTCCCTCCAGCCCCAGGTCCCTGGGTCCTGCGCAGGACCAAGGGGTGCTCAGCACCATGCTGACCTGGTTTCTTTCCTTCTTGTCTCCAGCTCCTGGGTGACATCCTCATCATCGTGCTGGCCGCACACTTCGGCAGGGACTTCACTCCTGCCTGCCAGGCCACTTGGCAGAAGCTGGTCGGGGTGGTGGCCCATGCTCTGGCCTACAAGTACCATTAAATCATCTGGAGGCAGATGTGTCTGTAACAGTCAATAAAAAAACCCACATTTCCTGGACGTTTTGTTCTCCTGTGTCTCTGTGGCTGCCTGTGGGGTGGGAGGGAGGGAGCAGGGGATGTGAAAGGGGGAGGTGGGCTCAGGGCTCCTGGGAGCATCACGTTCCAGAAAGACAGTCAAGCTGGGCAAAGGGGAGGCTGCTTTTCATAGAGTCACAGAATCATTTTGGTTGGAAAAGGCCCTCAAGATCATCGAGTCCAACCATAACCCAGCCCTGTCCCTGCCCCACGTCCTGAGAACCTCATGTCCGTCTGTCCAGCCCTCCAGGGATGGTGACTCCAGCACTGCCCTGGGCAGCCTGTTCCAATGCCCCACAGCCCTTTGGGGAAGAGATTGTTCCCCACATCCAACCTCAACCTCCCCTGGCGCAACTTGAGGCCGTTTCCTCTGCTCCTGGCGCTTGTTCCTGGGGAGCAGAGCCCGACCCCCCTGGCTCCAAGCTCCTTTCAGGCAGTTCAGAGATCAGAAGGTCTCCCCTCAGCTCCTGTTCTCCAGCTGAACCCCCAGGTCCCTCAGCCGCTCCATCACATTGTGCTCCAGCCCCTCACCAGCTCCGTTCCCTTCTCTCCACTCGCTCCAGCACCTCAAGGCCTTCCTTGAGCCCTGAGGTGATTTTGGTGCTCCTGGTGCCATCATTTTGTGCACTGAGGGGATTTTGGTGCTGCCATTTGAGCCCTGAGCTGAGGGGCCCAAAACCACTTGGCAGTTTGGCCTCCCCAGGTCCCAGCACAGGGACGGTCACTGCCCTGGGCCCGCTGGCCACCCCAGTGCTGGTACCAGCCAGGATCCTGTGGCCTCTTGGCCACCTGGGCACACGCTGGCTCATGTTCAAACACCTGTTGAACAACATCTCATTATTTCCTGGATATTGGGGTTTTCTCCAAAAGGCATCAGCCCCCTCGCTGCTGCCCGTTCCTGCCTGCCTGGTGGGGCTGGTCCTGGACATCCAGGCACAAAGCGATGTTGTGGTGGCCCATGCACATGAAGCTCCAGTGGGACAATAGTGGTGTCTAAACCAGCGATGCACATGTCCCAGCCCACTTAGTCCCTCTGAGCTTGCCAGAAATTGTTGGTGGGGGTTTTCTGACCTGTTCTGCACAGAAGGTCAAGCTGCAGGGCAAGCAGAGGCCCCTCTGGCCCGAACCTGTGAAGCATGCAAGGATATAAATTTGCAGACATTCACTGAAGACAGCCTAGATTAGGCAGAAATTTAGCCCTTCATATTTTAGTACTGACGTATAAGATGTTGATCAGAAGCATTTTCTGTATCAGCAGTGAAAACGCTCTTACGGTTATTCTTGTGTGTTTTGATCAGAATGTGATACCTAAAAATGTCAAGAGGAAGGGATGAGGGCAGCTTTTAAACCGGACCCAGCCGAGATTCTTTTTTACTCAGACTGGCTTAATGGAAGAATGTTTTTTCGCTGTAACGGAAGGATCCTGCGTAAGTACATGAGCTTCAGCAATGCTTTTCCAGGAATAACCTAAAAAGCAACAAGGACAGACATGCTGGTGTCTCAGAATGACTAAATCCTTCTTTTGCATGATTTAGGAATAAATTTTCTGCCTTTGTCCTGATAAAGTGGGGGTTTGTGCTTATGACCCCTCTGTCCTACACAGATGGCCTGTCTGAAAGGCAAAGGATCCAGCCCTGCTGGCAGCACTGAGAACATCTTGGTCAAGGGGGAAATAAAAAGGAAAACTAAAAAAGCAGGAGACAGTCCAGCTTTCCTGCAGTACATCATTCTCCTTTCCGTCAGCAAATGGGCATTTCAGCACGATTTCAGGAGGTAAGACTCTTCTCAACGTCTTGTTCCAGTTAGCACAAAAGTGCAGGTCAAAACCTTGGCAGTTGGCATCAAACAGAAAAGTTCTCCTGTCCTTGAGGCACTGGTGGACACAACGTTAATAAAATGATGGTGGGTGCGTCCAGCTGCATACACTATCTGTTCATCTGTTGGTACATTTGGGTCCCAAATGAGAAAATGCTTGCAGAGGGGCTGTGGACCTCAGGAATGTTTTTGCTGCAGTGTCTGTGAATGTCTTAATTGTTCTGTTCCTCCTTTCCCACCCATGGGCACATCACAGTGGTGACGTGGAGTGTGTCCTGCTCCTTGACTGTGCGCTATGACCAGCAGCTGGATGGTCCTGGTGGCATTAATCTGCACTTAGAGGTACAGGCAAGGGGCAGGATGGGGTGCTGGTGATGCAGAACCCCTGTGCCAGGCTTTTCAAGTGAGAGTTGTCCATCTCTTGTGTGAACTGAGAGCAAAGCTGTGGCCACCAACAGCCTATCCGAACCCCAAGCAGGTTTAGAGGCAAGCCCTGGGTGCAGGCGAGGTGAACTAGCCTGGTGTTGCAAAGACACTGCCTAGTCCTAGCAGTGTTGCATCAGTCACTCTAACAGCTCTTACTGAGGATGTGGTGTCACTGATATCTCCTTCCTTCGCGGTCACGGAATGCAGCAGCACAGGGGAAGTGGTTTGACCAACCCCCCCCAGCAGCTGGTGGGAAAGCAGGAATCAGCCCTGCATTTCCAGGCCATCACGCTGTGCAGAACGTACCCCTCGGGGAGGAGGGCTCAGTGTCACCAGCACAGTCAGAGAGGGCTGACACAGCGCTGGTGTTTCACCGCAAGATAAAATGGTCATCGGGACATTTCTGCAGTGGTAGAACAGAGTGATGCTGGGACGCTTGGGCAGGGCTGAGAGCCACCAAGTGACCAAGGTACACTGAGCCATCAGCTTCGTCATTAGCTTGGTCCTTTCAGGCTGGACATGAGGAAGAAATTGTTGGCCTGAGGGTGGTGAGAGCCTGGCCCAGGTTGGCCAGAGAGGTGGTGGATGAACCATCCCTGGAGACATCCCAGGCCAGGCTGGACGGGGCTCTGAGCAACCTGAGCTGATGAAGATGTCCCTGCTCATGGCAGGGGGAGCTGGGGGAGCTTTAAGGTCCCTTCAACCCAAACCGTCCTGTGATTTTATGATTCTGTGATTAGCAGTTGGCTACATTCAGGACTTGGCTCCACCTTGGCCATTTCAGTGAGCCCCAGATGCTGACAGCGATCCCCAGGATCCCCGCATGGTGCAAACAGCCTTTTGGAGACCAGAGTCCCTTCAAAGCGGTTCCAGTCCCCCATGGCCTGACCCAGGCAGGGCTGGCTGGTGCATATTTCCATTATTCTGTCTGCTGCTTCCACCCAAAGGGGACGGACTGAGCTCCTGCCCTCAGCTGGGAGACCAAGAGATGCTGGCACGGAGTGGGATGAGCCTGGACAGGGCTGTTGAGCTTGGAAAGGAAGAACACAGCAAATAAAGTGGGAACCAAGACCCACTGGCACAAGACACAAGAAATAGAATGTTTTGGAAGAGACAGAAGAGTCTGGCCGGCATCCAGAGCCGCAGAGGCTGGGCACAGCTGCCACTCCTGCTGATAAGGGCTCTGGTAAAGCTTGGCGCGGGACACTGCCTGCCGCAATCAGAGTGACCAATAAATTCTGCTTGTTTTGGAAAGGCTGTCAGTGTAGCTGCCTTTTGACATCATTGGAATGGTTTGCCTGTAAAAAGGGAAGGTTCTTGTCCACGTAAGTGGGCACGTCCCAGTGTGGGGCCAAGAGATGAAGAAGGGCTATGGGGAACTTCCACGCACACCAAAGGGAACAGATTGAAGGATGTTTGAGAGAAGAGCCCTGAGCAGAGTGAAATCCACCCCAGGCACACAGAAAAAGGTCCTCCAGTTTTCCTGCTGGGGATAAGGACGCTGTAAGGTGTTGCTGTGGGGGCACGAGGGAAAACCAGATCTCCCTTTGACTCTGTGAACTGCAAAAAAAGCTACAGAAATTGCCTCTATTTGGCATGTTGTGATGAACATTTCCCCTTCCACCCTGTGCCACCAAACAGCCCCCTCAACGGACAAGGAGGAGAGGCAGGTGCTGGTCTCTTCTCTCTGGTGACCAACGAGGGAACGGCAGATGTGTCAGGGGGGTCAGTGGGACATGGGGAAAAGGTTCTTCCCCCAGAGGGGCTGGACACTGAACAGGCTCCCCAGGGAGGGGTCACGGCCCCAACCTGACAGTGTTCAACAAGAGACTGGACACCGTCCTCAGACACACGGGGTGACCTGCGGGGTGTCCTGTGCAGGGACAGACGTTGGACTCCATGATCTGTGGGTCCCTCCAGCTCAGGACACCCTGTGATTCTATGAACCGCTGCACTGAGAGCTCTGAGCATCACAAACTGTCAGCAGGCCTCTGCCCCCAAGCCATAAAACAAGTGATTTCAAAATGTACTTAAAATTAACTCTGTCTTATAAAAATGGATGAGACGGATGGGTCCCCTGGAGGACCCCCAAGCAGAGCGCAGGGCTGGGACTGTCTAGGCAGTTGTGCCTTTGGTTTTTGTGTCTCATCGCTGCTCACAGCCGGTGCTCGTGGTGTCCTGGCCGAGATCCCTCTGCCATCCTTGCAGGCACCTTTGGGCTGTACGTGCTTGACTGTGACCTCATGCCTTTGCTGGCATTGTGGACTGCTGTGCAACTGTCGTAAACAGCCTCTGGGCCTGCCCAGCATAGCAGGTTTCCTTAAAATGTCTTTGTGGTTCATTAATCCTAAAAGTAAAAAGCCCTCAGAAGTCTTTCACAGGGAGTGCAATCTCATGCTTTTTTCCTTCTGTCAGCTGGCAGCTGCCCTGTGGCACTAATGCAGCTGCCGGAGATGATGAGAAAAGTGCTTTGAAGGAATCACTTGCCAGGGTGGGATGATGTTCTTGGGCAGGGACACTGTGATCCCAGGAGATGTTGCTGCCCATGAGGAGAAGCCGTGTGGGCTGGGGATGGACAAGGGCTGAAGGAGAAGGAGGGAACGATAAAGTGAAGCTCAGCAAGCCCCAGGAGCCGTTCATCCTTTGCTGCTTCTCTTGGGGGAGCATCTCACCTTGTGCCTGGGATGAACATTTGGAACTGTCCCCATGGGATGGTGCATCCCAGCTGGTCTGGTCCCCAGGCACTGTGGGGCTGATGCCACCAGGTCACCAGTCCACGCTGCTAATAAATCAGCTGGGAGATGTGTCCACAGAGCACTTTACTGGCATTACAGCCCCCTCATTTCCTATGTCTATATTAACTGCGAAAGCACGTGCATGAGCCAATCTGCACACACAGCAGAACTAGAGATGCAATTGGATAATTTAGCAGTTACAGCTGCAGTCTCCAGGCAGAGCTCAGTACCTGTGTCACACACTTCTTCCATGACTTTAAGTGCATCAACACATCCAACAGTGCATCAGGACCCTGTTTGAAAAAATTATGCTGGTAAGAATACTTTGACAGACTCCCCTGTTGTTAGGAAACTTCTTGGATCGAGATGCTCTGTTAAGTAGGAGGGTGGAAAAAAGCCACAATTTTGAAAGATACAGTAACTGCAGGGAGTAACGGTATTGACCAGAGGTAAGGCTGGGAGAACTTATTGACAGGTTTATTTGGAACAGGCAGATAAGAGACAAGATCGTGCTCTTCAGGTTTCAGATCGCTGCCAAGAGGAGGGCAAGAGGACAGAATTCATCTTGCATGCAGCGAGGGACGATCCCTGCAAAGCTGCTTCTTGGCCTGAAATATTTTATGTGAAGAAGCAATCTGATCAGGACAGCTCTGCCAACAGTAGCAATGCTGCTTTGCCAGGACAGCTTATTCCTTTTGGGGTATGAAGTACAGTATATATTAAACAAACTCTTTTTTTCTCGTATAAGCAGTGTCTACGCTCAAGGGTTTCTCAGTGCTAGTGCCCGAGATAGAAAAACATCCAACTTTTGCAACGTACACAAGGTTTTATCACTTATTTCTGCTAGCACTCAGAAAAAATAAGCATGGTTCCCTATTTGGTTCTGCTTTTTATTTGGTGTACATCCGATGTCTGATTTGGGGAGGCTAAGAACTGTGCCCCAAAATTGCCCAATTATTAGACTAAGGGACAGTCATCAGCCCTGCACAGTAACAAGGCATTCCAAATCTGAAATAAATTGAAATGAATGCTGTGTTGTCCTCTTTTTGGAGGGCTAGCAGATGAAATGAACTGGTTTTGCACAGTAGTCTGGATGCAGACTCTGCTGGCATCAGGTGGGACAGACCATCCAGGTGGGTGACATGTCCAGCTCGGGACTCCTCATAGACTAAGGCTGGTGGTAACACTGCTCTTGACACTCATAACTCAGAGTTGTGCCTTCGAGATAGATCAGCTTCCTCTGATGACAGGGAATGGTACTAAGGATGGGCAATACGAGAGCTCAGACTCAGAACAGCACAGAGAACCCCAATATCCAGGAAATATGGGGATGCTGTTTGACAGGTGGTTCAATATGAGCCAGCGTCTGCCCAGGTGGCCAAGAGGCCACCAGCGTCCTGGCTGGTACCAGCCCTGGTGTGGCCAGCAGGACCAGTGACCGTCCCTGTGCTGGTCACAGTGAGGCCACACCACGAATCCTGGGGGTGGTTCTGGGCCCCTCACGCCAAGAAAGGCCTTGAGGTGCTGGAGCGAGTGGAGAGAAGGGAACGGAGCTGGTGAGGGGCTGGAGCACAATGTGATGGAGTGGCTGAGGGACCTGGGGGGTTCAGCTGGAGAACAGGAGCTGAGGGGAGACCTTCTGATCTCTGAACTGCCTGAAAGGAGCTTGGAGCCAGGGGGGTCGGGCTCTGCTCCCCAGGAACAAGCACCAGGAGCAGAGGAAACGGCCTCAAGTTGCACCAGGGGAGGTTGAGGTTGGATGTGGGAACAATTTCTTCCCCAAAGGGCTGTGGGGCATTGGAACAGGCTGCCCAGGGCAGTGCTGGAGTCACCATCCCTGGAGGGCTGGACAGACGGACATGAGGCTCTCAAGACATGGGGCAGGGACAGGGGTGGGGGAATGGGTTGGACTTGGTGATCCTGAGGGCCTTTTCCAACCAAAATGATTCTGTGATTCTATGATTCTGTGATTCTATGATGCCTGGAGTTGTTCAGGAGGAACCCCAGCAGTGCAGGGCATTAATGCACCATTACAAGTCTGAAAATGTGGACAAGACAAAGACTACAAGCTCTTTGAACATCACTGCCTATCCTCTTGGGTCAGCAGTGCATGTCCAGCCGCCAGCCTCCAGCTGCCTCTGCAATTCGGGGAGCCCACGGCCAGGGAGGAGCCGCGCAGGCAGCTCCACCTGCGCTCGGAGCCGCGGATACAAGTCCATGGGTGCGAGATGATGCTTGTCCACTCAAGGGCAGAGGGGGGAAAGGGCCTCTTTTCCCCTTGGACAGCATCCAAAATTGCTATCTTTCCTTGTGCAGCTCAGAGCCCTCCCCAGCCCCAACCAATAGCTACGTGAACTGAGATTAGGACAAGCTGTTACTAGTGTATAAAAATCCCTGGGGCAGACTTCGGCTCCACTTCTTCATCATTGTTCAGGGACGCCCCGGGGAAACCCACCACCCGACACCATGGTGCACTGGTCAGCCGAGGAGAAGCAGCTCATCACTAGCGTCTGGAGCAAGGTCAACGTGGCCGAATGTGGTGCTGAGGCCTTGGCCAGGTAGGTCCAACTCCTGGGCACCTGCTCAGCTGCACCCAGAGAAACCACTCTAATCATGGCAGCATTAACGTATCTGTGTCTGCTTGTGTCGCTCCATCTCTCCCCAGGCTGCTGATCGTCTACCCCTGGACCCAGCGGTTCTTCTCTTCCTTCGGGAACCTCTCCAGCCCCACCGCCATCAATGGCAACCCCTTGGTCCGTGCCCACGGCAAGAAAGTGCTCACCTCCTTCGGGGAAGCTGTGAAGAACCTGGACAACATCAAGAAATGTTTTGCTCAGCTGAGCAAACTCCACTGCGACAAGCTGCATGTGGACCCCGAGAACTTCAGGGTGAGCCGTGCTGGGAGTCCAGACTCAGCTGGGCAGGGGTTCCTGCTCTCTGCAGAGGGAGTTTGGGTCTCTGAGGTGTCTGATGGTCAGTCAGACCTAGAGAGAAACCCAGAGCCTGGGGCTCTGCTGAGGGCAGGGGTGATGGAGGGGAAGGGGGAGTATATTTGGGGAGAATAGAGAGGAGTTTCGGGGTTGGGATGTGTGAGGGGAGGACCCAAGTGAGGTAGACAGGTATGAAATGCAGAACCAGATACCTGTTGGTAGGAAGCAATGTTGGCTTGGAGCAGCTAGAGACCAGAACAGAAGAAACTGAGGCAGGATGTGGAGGGAAGAGCTGAGCTTGGCTATGATCAGTTGTTTAAACCCAGAGAGAAAATAAACACAGCCACTTCATCAGAAGGAGGGGATCTGAGCCCTGAGAAAGCAAGGGTGGGTAGGGAAATGGAAGGAAAGGATAAACCCAGGTGAAGCAGAGGGAGGACACTGCATGGCAGGCAGGGGAAGGTGTTGGGGAAGAGGATCCAGACCATTCAGGTGTCCTGGTGACCACCAGAGATGCAAGTTGTGCCAGGACCCTGGTGCTCGGCACAGGGCTGTGATAAATGCGTTCCTTGTTTTGCGAATAATTCCCCGAAAACTGGTGTCCACACAGGAACACCTGGGTGGTGTGATGGTGGGGAGGGAAGCGGGGGGCAGCACTGGGCTGATGGCTTCTTCTGCTTCCACCCCCAGCTCCTGGGTGACATCCTCATCATCGTCCTGGCCTCCCATTTTGGCAAGGACTTCACCCCCGCCTGCCAGTCTGCCTGGGAGAAGATGGTCCGCGTGGTGGCCCACGCGCTGGCCCACGAGTACCACTGAGCTTCCCGCAAGAGTTTGCGCCCGGAGATGCTCGTGGAGAAACATCCTCTGGTTCTGCTGGTCTCTGGTTGCCAAATAAACACCAACTGCTTCATCCGTGAAGAGGTGTCTGCCTCTCTGTGGGAAGGGGTGGAGGCCACCCCGGGGTGCTGGGGAATGGGAAGGGGATCATCACACACAGGGCAACGTGAGCCACGGTCTTGTCTATGAATTCATGTGAGACTTGTCTAAGATAGAGAACACAGGGGAACGTTCAAGACAAAAACCAATTAAACACACTACAAAATGTAAAGAGAAATACACCGTTGCTTTTTTGAGACATCATTGCATATAATGTTTTAAGGTTTTCACAGATTAAGTGGAAAAAGTCTGTGTACAAAAACATGTAGTGAGAGAGGTGGCAGTGAGATTATGCCCATGGTTTGTAACCTCCTTCATGGAAGGAAAAACGCTTTTTTCATGACATTTTGTTTAAATCATTATCATTCTCATATTATTAAAGGCAGAATGTAATGGACACAACTATCTGTTATGGAAAAAAACATGCCCAGAACAGTAATTTCGTGTACAGGAAGGAGAGCACACAGTTTGACTGGCCCCACATCCAACCTTCCACATGCAAAATGGAATTCCCTGAACAGTCTCCATGCCATGATGAGGACCGTGGCCCTCACCAGCCTCCTGAGTCCAGACCGGGAGCATCCCCACAGCACTGAGAGCAGCTCGGGGACACGTTTGGGGTTTCTGGTGGCTCTTATCAGGGAGAAGGCAGAACGAATGGCTCCGGACCAGGTCTGCAGTAAAAGCCGCGCTGTTCAGCGAGGAGATCTGGGGAGCGGTGTCACCCCCGGGCCTGGCCCCGGGGTCCTTTGGCCAAGCCCCCTCCCAAAGTGGCCTTTCCATACTCAAAAGGGGCCAAGAAGAAAGATGGGGACAGACTTTTGAGCAGGGGCTGTTGCAATAGGACAAGGGGTGATGGTTTAAACTAAAGGAGGGAGATTCAGGCTGGATATAAGGAACTGTTGCCCTGAGGGTGGTGAGAGCCTGGTCCAGGTTGGCCAGAGAGGTGGTGGATGAACCATCCCTGGAGACATCCCAGGCCAGGCTGGACGGGGCTCTGAGCAACCTGAGCTGGTGATGATGTCCCTGCTCATGGCAGGGGGGGACTGGGGAGCTGGGAAGGTCCCTCAACCCAAACCATTCTGTGATTCTAAGTGAGCAGGCAGAGGAGAGCTCATGCAGCCATCAGAAGTGGTGGCAGCCCACGGCCCTTGGCCAAGGCCCACATGTTGCTTCATGGTCATCCAGACCCCTCTGGACCAGTTAGCATTCCCTGTTCTGGCCCCGCAAGCTCTATCCAGACCCAGCTCCTGTGTCCCACCCTCACTGGGAGCAGGAACAGACGTGCAGCCCCAGGGGACCCAGTGGCCTCTCCCACCACCCAGGAGGACAACTGCCGGTCGCCACATCGCTGGGTCAGGCACTGTCTCCTGCTGCACGTTTGCACAGACCCCAGTATACCCAGCCTCCCCCACCTCTCCTGGGGCCCCTGTGAACCAACGTCCTGCAGACAACCGGTGTGCCCTGTGTTGTAACGTTTCCCTTCCAGCCTTGGTTGACCTCTGTTAACAGGCTCTCTGAGACAGGAGCTCTCTGAGTGCAAGCTACTGCCCTTGGTTTTCCTAGTGTTACCCTAAAGTTAGCAAACTGTGAAACTGCTGATAGGAAAGAACAAGAAGAACTCAAAGCCTGACAGGTCCTGCATGAAGCGGACAAAGAGAAAGTGCTTGCACGCCACCTGTGTGTTCAGAGGGAGGATCCAACAGCCCCAAGTCTGAGTCTTCTGCCTCGCAGCCATGGAGCCCATTCTGGTTTGCACTGTACAAGGGGCACCAAGCCTTGCACAAACCTTCCTCGGAGGTCTTACACGGGACTCACGCGGAGCTGTGCTCCGACTTTGCATGGAGATAAATGCCACCCTTCAGTAGGGAGCTGCAGAGCTGGAAATCAAAGGCAGGGGGAGGGCGGCCACCAAGCCCGTCCCAGCGCTGGATCTGGGCATCTTGCCCTGCGCCCCACCCTGATGCCGCGTCCCCTCCCTCGGGGTGCCAGGACTGCGGGGCCCCCCCGGGGGCCCAGCCAATGGAGGGGTGCACGGGGAAGAGGAGGGGCCCGGCGGAGCATATAAAAATGGGGAGAGCTGCTCGCCAACGTGCGATCCCCTTGGGAGCAAGAGCCGAAACTTCCTCCGTACCCGCCGAGAGCCGCACGCTACCCTCCAGCCGACACCATGGTGCACTGGTCAGCCGAGGAGAAGCAGCTCATCACCAGCATCTGGGGCAAGGTCAATGTGGCCGACTGCGGTGCTGAGGCCCTGGCCAGGTAGGTCCAGATCCCAGGAACT
This sequence comes from Streptopelia decaocto, assembly GCF_964273445.1. NCBI lineage: Eukaryota > Metazoa > Chordata > Aves > Columbiformes > Columbidae > Streptopelia > Streptopelia decaocto. Next base: position 212,538,078 of record NC_138663.1, on the reverse strand, counting down.
TGCTCAGCTGCGCCCTGGAGAAAGAAACCACTCCGATCATGGGAGCATTAACGTATCTGTGTCTGCTTGCGTCCCTCCATCTCTCCCCAGGCTGCTGATCGTCTACCCCTGGACCCAGAGGTTCTTCGCTTCCTTCGGGAACCTCTCCAGCGCCACTGCCATCAGCGGCAACCCCAATGTCCGCGCCCACGGCAAGAAAGTGCTCACCTCCTTCGGAGATGCTGTGAAGAACCTGGACAACATCAAGGGCACCTTCGCCCAGCTGTCCGAGCTGCACTGCGACAAGCTGCACGTGGACCCCGAGAACTTCAGGGTGAGACATACTCCTGACCGGGGGACCCCCCCTCCACACCACATCTTTGCAGGAAGTTTCTCCCCCAACCCCAAGCCCCCCATGTGAGATCACCCTAGATGTGCAGGATGATGGTTGGGGTGAGGGGGAGATGCAGGAGAGAGACAGAGAGGGAAGGGACCAACCTGCAGCTTGGTGAGAAAGCACCGAAGGGGCTGAGTGGTGAAGGTGATGGAGGGGCTGTCTGGAAGGTGCACGGGAGTGGGGAAGGCAGCCAGGAGGTGGTTTCAGTGCAGAAATAGAGGGGGAGAGTAAAGCAGAAGCGGTTGTTGGGCAGGAAGAGGTTTGAGCCAAGGGGAAAGCGAAGGAGCAAGAGTGAAGCGGAGGAGGATCTGCAGGTTTCTGGGCTTTGCTAACCCAAGGGTGCTCTTGTCCCCGCAGCTCCTGGGTGACATCCTGATCATCGTCCTGGCTGCCCACTTCGGCAAGGATTTCACTCCCGACTGCCAGGCTGCCTGGCAAAAGCTGGTCCGCGTGGTGGCCCACGCTCTGGCCCGCAAGTACCACTAAAGCGTCAGCAGGAAAACCCCGGCAGCGTCTCCAGCTGCGTGTCACGCACCGTCTGACATGTCGCTCTGGAGCTCACAGCTCGTAACAGCCAAATAAAGATCATCCTGTGAAATCCCCACTGAGTCCACGTCTCCCTGAGGGGCTGGAGGGGTTGGGGGACCTGGGGCGCCCGTGGGGGGACGGGGGGTGTAAGCTTGAGCAGGGCGAGCATTTTGCTCCCACAAAATGCCACCTGCCTTTGTTATGCTTGTTTTTTTTTGTGGGGGTTGTGTGGGATTTGCCTCTGGGAATCATATTTCCAGAGTACTGGGTAGATACAGCCCTGCAACCCCTGTGGTCACGCACTGGGGTGTTTGCACCGAGGAACTGGGCTGTATTTTACTGTCAAACCTGCGTGTTTTAGGAAGGATAAACAAACCGAAGACTTTAATCCACCCTGGCTCATCCCTGGCACAAAGCCCACGAAGAAATTAGCTGACTCATACTGGCCAAGCAGCCAGCTGGGTGGGGGTAGGTTTTAGATAAACATTTTGCTATCAAGACCTGTCCAGACCTTGTTTATGCGCTTCTTTTCCACCCTGCACCACCCATTCTGCAACTCTGAGCTGGGGGACGGGGTGGTCCTGCTAATAGTGGTGATATTGCTAATTTTCTGGATGTGTGTTTCAATCGATGCCCTGTGCATGCAAAGCCATTCGGGCAATTAAGTGTCTGCAGAGCAGGATTCTCTCGGGTAGAGTTTGTTCTTGGCATGGGAAGCACTGTCTGCCCCGTCTGATCTGAGCATGATGCACTAAAAGCGATGGTTGGCTGAAATGCCTACTTTTTAAAGGAAAAAAGAGGGCATTGCTTTATACCCCGCTATCTCTGATACCTGTCTGCGCTGCGTCCTGTCCCTGCTTCATCCACATTCCTGCATCACATCCTCCTGTCCCTGACCACTGGAGATTATTGAAAGCCCTTTGTGGCCCGTAAATCCCCTTTCTCACACACATTTCTCAGAGGAAGAGGCACCTTGGTTTTTGGTGTTAAGGCAGACACTGAGAAGGTGACTCCTGGTAAGACCCAAAGTGCTTTTGCAGGGAGTCTGGGCAGTCACAGAGTGCAAGTTTGTGGTCAGGTCACCAAAAAAACAGATTCTTATGTGATTTTTCATAGGTTTCTTGACAGATATTTGTAGACCTTAATATGAGTGTGGTTGTTCATAGACTGCATTACTTAAACAAGCAGGTCTCCTCCTGCAGACAATGTCTGGGGTAGAAATGGTCCGAGCAGACCGCCGACCCAAGGTCAGTACAGCAGAGGGTTCGGCTGCTCTTGGAGTCCTGATGGGGTCCCCCTCCCCAGGAACAGGGACGGGGGTCCCATCGCCGGCACTTGGCAGCACGGCAGGACGGTGATGGTTCCCCTGGCACTGCTCATGGCCTTAGTCCCCATCCCCAGGCTCAGCTTAGCCATGGCACCCTGGTCCCTGTCCCCCCAGCAAACAGATCCTGTGGGATGTCCCCTCCCTGTGCTGCTTTGCCTGGTCCCGTTTTGCTCCTGCGTGATGGGAGTGGCTGCAGGAGGTGACACCCCCAGTGACGGCTGGTGCAGCGGCAGGTGACACCCTTGGTGATGCCCAGTGCTGACACCCCTAGCGATGCCCAGTGCTGCAGGAGGTGACTCCCCCAGTGATGGCTGGTGCAGCAGCACGTGACACCTTGGCCATGCCCAGTGCAGCCAGAGGTGACACTGCCAGTGATGCCCAGGGTTGCAGGAGGTGACACCCCCAGTGATGGCTGGTGCAGTGGCAGGTGACACCTTGGCCATGTCCAGTGCAGCCAGAGGTGACACTGCCAGTGATGCCCAGTGTTGCAGGAGGTGACACCCCCAGCAATGCCCAGTGCAGCGGGAGGTGACACCCCCGGCGATGCCCAGTGCAGTGGGAGGTGACACCCCCAGCAATGCCCAGTACAGCAGGAGGTGACACCCCCTGCGATGCCCAGTGCAGTGGAAGGTGACACCCTCGGCGATGCCCAGTGCAGTGGGAGGTGACACCCCCTGCGATGCCCAGTGCAGTGGAAGGTGACACCCTCGGCGATGCCCAGTGCAGTGGGAGGTGACACCCCCTGCGATGCCCAGTGCAGTGGAAGGTGACACCCTCGGCGATGCCCAGTGCAGTGGAAGGTGACACCCCCTGCAATGCCCGGTGCAGTGGGAGGTGACACCCTCGGCGATGCCCAGTGCAGTGGGAGGTGACACCCCTGGCGATGCCCGGAGCAGCAGGAGGTGACACCCCTGCGATGCCCAGTGCAGTGGGAGGTGACACCCCCAGCAGCACCCAGTGCAGCAGGAGCTGGCACACATGGTGATGCCCGGAGCAGCAGGAGGTGACACCCCTGCGATGCCCGGTGCAGTGGGAGGTGACACCCCCGGCGATGCCCGGGCACCAGCAGCACCGCGGGTCCTGGAGGAGCTGATACGGTGGTGCAGGGAGGTTGGGCGCTGGCATCAGCCCAGCAGCATTTTGCCTTCACGTTCTCTCCCCATCCACACCCCCGGCAGTGCTCGACTTGATTTATCATCGTGCTCCAGCACACCAGCCCACGCGCAATACATTTTCTTGAGAAGAGACAGATGTTGGCAACTCTAACAAAGATTATTCATCCCTATTCCATTGAAAAAAATGTCTACAACTAAAGGAGGAGATATTATCAGGTGGAAAATATCATTCATTATTCCTTCCTTCCTTCCTTCCTTCCTTCCTTCCTTCCTTCCTTCCTTCCTTCCTTCCTTCCTTCTTCCTTCCTTCCTTCCTTCCTTCCTTCCTTCCTTCCTTCCTTCCTTCCTTCCTTCCTTCCTTCCTTCCTTCCTTCCTTCCTTCCTTCCTTCCTTCCTTCCTTCTTTTTCTTTCCTTCTTTCCTTCCTTCTTCCTTCTTTCCTTCCTTCTTTCCTTCTTTCCTTCTCTCCTTCTCTCCTTCTTCTTCTCTATTTTTTTCTCTCTCTCTTTCTCTCTTTCCCCGATTTTCTCCCATTCCTGTATTTTCAGTAGAAGGCCAACAGACACTGGGCAGGAGGTGGTCCATGGAGGAAGGCAAGGCTGATGTCTGGAGGGGAGCTTGGC
>NC_138663.1:212436610-212529110 GCF_964273445.1 Streptopelia decaocto | reverse complement strand
GGTTGTGATAGGACAAAGAGTTATGTCTTTAAACTAAAGGAGAGAAATTCAGGCTGGACATGAGGAAGAAATTGTTGCCCTGAGGGTGGTGAGAGCCTGTCCCAGGTTGGCCAGAGAGGTGGTGGATGAACCATCCCTGGAGACATCCCAGGCCAGGCTGGACGGGGCTCTGAGCACCCTGAGCTGGTGACGATGTCCCTGCTCATAGCAGGGGGCACTGGGGGAGCTGGGAAGGTCCTTCAACCCAAACCCATCTGTGATTCGATGACTGATGCACACATCAGACTCTCATTCCCAGACACTCACAGTCCTGAAATTCCCCTCTCTCCAGACTGAGGACATTCAGTTCCCAACATCATCCTGTGAACAAAACCCACCACACTAACGGGTGTCTGGGCCTTGCTGTGCCCTGCCCTCCTTCTCCCATGCGAGGGTGCCTTGTGGTTCATGGAGGGAGGTTGTGGGTCAGGTGTGATAATTAATTTATTGGAACAAGGGTTCTAAGTTACATTTTAAAAATCTATTTTAAATACAAAACAGGAAAACACAAAAAGCCCCCCCTCCTGCCAACATAACCTCCCCCCTGCTCCAACCCCCCCCAAAATAAACCAACAACCAAAAAACTCCAAACATAAAAATGGTCAGGTCTGTGTTTATCTTACTTTTAAATCTCTTCTTAAGCCAAGACTGGAAATTCTCTGAAAAAGGGGCTGACAGGCAGTGCTGTTTACAGCCCCTGGCACAGCAGAGTCCTGGCTGTGACAGACGTTTCTGGAGTTACCAGGGAGGACAAGGATGTTTTGGGTCACAACCTTCCAAAGCATGTGTCACGGAGGCACCCCGAGGTTAAAGGGACAACAGGGTCCAAAACAACTTTTATTAAACCGGTGAGAAACAGGGTTTTAGCACTCCAAAAGTGACTTATATACAGGTTTGGATATCAGTTGAGGAAAATTATTAAGGGGCAGTAACTAATACAACAGGAGGTCCACAGTGTGCATGCACGTGGCTTCACCAAAACAATGCCGGAGCCACCCCTGAGTCCCGGACGAGTCCACACTTGCCTGAACACGGTGTGGGATTATTTTAAAGAGATACACGTACTCATAGTGAGTATGGAAAGTGTACATTCGTGATTGTGCGAGGAAATAATTTATACACGTGCTCGTATTGAGCACGGAAAATACACGTGCAAATGTGCACGGAAAGTATATGTACTCGCAATGCTGCGAGGGTTAATTTACTTACACACGTGGCGGCAAGGCAAGTGGAGTCTCAGTCCCGGGAGCAGGTGCCGTGGCTCCTGGTGGCAGTGGCTCAGCTCATGCTCTGAGAGACCCGCGACAAAATGGGCTGAGTCTCGATGAGAGTCCCATTTTTATTGGCTGATCAGATCTGACTGTGGGCATTCCAGAAGCTTCTCCGCACCCCCACCCTGGCTGTGGGTGCCCCTGAAGCCTCCAAACACCCCCACACTGGCCGCGGGCGCCCAGCCGCTCCTGGCGCCTCGGCACTCCCTTCTCCTAACGGCCCTGGCCAGGGGCTCTGGGGCCAAACAAAAGAAGCTGTTGGCCTCAAACAGCAGAGAGAGAGGGAGATGTGTCTACTCCTTCCATATCGAAGGAGGGAGCGGGAGAGAGGGGTTTGCATTCTGCCACAGCATGGCCTCACCCCCCCGAGCTCAGCAGGCTTCTCTCTGCCAAATCTGCAGGTTTTTGTACAGACAATAGCACAGGTCTGCACACCAACCCTGCTTCGAGCAGGACATGAATGAGACACCTGCAGCACCCTCCTCACTGCAACTGTCCTGTGGTTCTGCACTTTGAGGTCCAAGACATTTGCTCACTTTTCTCAACCATGGCTTGTTTTGAAGGGGTCCATAAAGAAACAAGTTGAATCTGCTTTGTCTGGATGCTGTAAAGACAGGATTGGAGTGGGAGGGGGATGTAGGTGTTGCCCATCACAGTGTGGAAGATGAAGATGCATCATTCCTAAATCTGTGCAGGATGGACCAACCAAGCTCTGGGGTGTAGAAGACTGAGACCACAGAACCTTCAGGTCTGTGGAGGCAATGCTGAGAGGTGTCACAAGGACCACGATGGAGGACAACAAAATGAAGAGGAGATCTGAACCCGCGGTGAAGAAAATGAGCCCCAGGGAGTAGGTGCTGTTGAATGCCATCTGTCTGGAGGGTACCCAGGTCACCTTGGGATGGAGGCAAACGGGATGGGACAAGGTCATCAAGCAGCCAGAGGTGGAGGCTCAGGGTATGACCAGGACTATTCTCCTCTGTGGGTGATTCAGCCTGTGTTTGACAACCCTCCTGCCTGTTGGTGTGGTCGTACAGCTCCGTGGGGAGCAGACACCTACCAGCCTGTCATGGCAGAAAGCACTGCTGAGTCCAGGAGAGTGAGGGAGCAGATGAGGAATCACTGAGTCACACAGGGTACAGGCTGATCTCCATGAGCAAGGACCTCTCTTGGTGGAGAGACACAGCCCAGGGTCAGGGAGGGCCAGCACCAAGAGGACATGGTGCAGGGCTGGTGGGAGGTTTGGTCTGTTTTTCTAGCACATAGAAAAACACAATTTCCAATGCTCATGGTGACATGAACAGGACAAACCGAGGTGGAAATCTGGGGTAAGATCCTTCACGCCCAGGAAATGCAGTCAGCATAAAGGCTGCGACCACGAGGCTGGTCCTGTGCACACTCACAGAATCCCAGAATCCCAGAATGTCAGGGGTTGGAAGGGACCTCAAAACATCACTGAGTCCAATCCCCCTGCTGGAGCAGGAACACCCAGATGAGGTTACACAGGAAGGTGTCCAGGTGGGTTGGAATGTCTGCAGAGAAGGAGACTCCACAACCTCCCTGGGCAGCCTGGGCCAGGCTCTGCCACCCTCACCATGAAGAAGTTTCTTCTCAAATTTAAGTGGAACCTCCTGTGTTCCAGTTTGTAACCATTACGTCTTGTCCTATCATTGGTTGTCACCGAGAAGAGCCTGGCTCCATCCTCCTGACACTCACCCTTTATATATCTGTAAACATTAATGAGGTCACCCCTCAGTCTCCTCAGTCTCTTCACCCCTATGAAGTGCCCTCGATGTTCTCCCACTTCTCAAGAATTGTGATCTGCACAGTCAGGATTTGGTTCAGGTCAAGTTTAGAAATTACAGAAACCCCCTGAATCCCTATGAATTGCTTTGTGCAACTCCAAAATGATGGGAAGCTCACAAGAGAATCAAGGAATCACAGAATCCCAGGCTGGAAGGGACCACAAGGATCATCTGGTCCAACCTTTCTTGGCAAGAACGAGGTCTAGTCAAAGCTGTCCCAGCACCCTGTGTGTTGATGGATAGTTCTCATTCCCGGCAGCTCATCTCAAACCTCAGACAGCAGAGCAAAACCTTTGATGGATGAGCACGTCCTGTTGCTTTGGAAAGAGACAAAGGGAATTTCCACGACAACAGCACAGACTAATAACTGAATAGATTGTATGAGAGGGGGACTACTTCTTGTTAAAATCGGTAGGAAAAGTCATTAGGAAATCATCTTAAATTATGTAAATTGGAAAACAGTTGTGATCTGTGGATGTGATGCCTGTCCTTCCTCAGCCATCAGGAGATGTCACCTCTCCAGGACTCACCAAATGGAGATAAAACTTCTTATTTATCTCAAAATAGATATTATCTGCAGTTTTTACAGGTGTTAAGAAAAATATCTATGCCGGGATAATTAATGGATTCTGTGCAAAGGAAAATGTGGTGGTGTGTTTTGTGCTTCTGGGAGAAGCCTTCATGTTCTCTCTGCAGTGAAACCCTCGTGTCCCTGTTGTTAACCGCCATGGCATATTGCCTGGAAACGAAACCTTAACAACTCCTGCTCAAAAATATAATGAGTTAATCAAACCCCAGAGCCCTCTAAGAAATTCTTATTAAAAGTTTAATGTCAGTTTAAGGAGCAGGGTAACCAGGAGACTATTAAGTAGAATTATTTTTATCCCTCCTGGTCCCCCACACTCGCCACAATAACAGGAGCAAAAAAAAATAGCAAGCAACGAGTTCACTTTTTAGCATAAGACAAAAATACTCTTTAACTGACTCTGTGATGCCCCTGCCAGGGTTATATATAGCGTAAGGCATGACTTTATGCCTCTAGAGAGAACTCTCTGTCAGAAGTGTCAGCACAACAGAGCATTTCAGAAGACGGGTCTTACAGCTGGTGGGATTGGATTCATAACCAAACGCAGCCATCCGTGGGACATGTCTGTTGTGTTTTGAAATGAGGATGAACGGTAATGCACTTGTTCTGATTTTGTAAAAGATGCTTTATTGCTTTCAAGAAGTAAATGAAGATGTTGTTACCTCCCAGAAACATTATGGAAATACTCAGGCTGCCTAATGGCTCCGTGCTCCTGCAACAACAATTTCTGGTAGATTTTTACAATGCACATTATTTTATGGAGGTCTTTGGACAGAAAATCTATCTCACTGTGAAACAAAGGGTATTCTTTCAGGTTTGCCAGCCCATAGGAGAGGGCTGTCATCTCCAGGGCCACCAGCAATCCCGGGGGCGAAGCTGGAGGGATGGGACCGGCTCTGCTGGCTGTTCTCCACAAGCCACGTTGGGCAAGGACTGGCTGGGAACAGGACCTTGACTCTTTTTCCTTTGTCAGCAGCAAAATCTGATGTCATGGCAACCCCTTCAAAACTCTGGAGAAAGATCATTTGGATATTAAGATTTTTTAACCCACCTCCCTTCGTAACTTTGCAGAAATGAAGGTTTGAAACTCCAGAGTGAGTTACTGTAGCTGATCTGGCTCATCTCTCATTTTTTCTGCCCCCCCACCTCCTCCCACTGCTGTTCAGTGCCCTTCCAGCCCAAATTCTCTTCAATCAGAGAACCAGGCACGTGCTCATTTTCATCCCAAAGCAAAGTGGCAGGGATAATGTTTCTGAGATGATGAAGAGCTTCTCTTTCACACCCCAAAGACTCATCTGGCCAGAAGTGCAGGAGTTCTCACTATCCGGCACAAAGTGAACTCAGAAAACAAATTACTCCTTTATTTTGATTTTGTTGGCAGCCTTTTATCATGTCTTCCCAATCTTTCTTTGCGCTGTCTGAATGGCTGCTGCTGTCCAGACAGGTCCCTATGCTCCACCCTACAGAAATGAAGAATTCCTGAGCTACAGACCCACATACTCACTGCATCGTAACAAATGTCATGGTAGCTAGTGTGATTTTTGACAAATCCACACTGGAGCAAGTGGCCCCAAGTTGAGCCGGGGAGGCTTTGTTTGAATATTAGAAAGCAATTATTCCCAGAAAGGGTTGTTGGAGATGTGGAAAAGGCTTGGGACCGAGGGGAAAGGCTGCACATCCAATGCAGGGAGCTGGAGAGGGACCCACATGGAGGCAGAGACCAGGGCCTGAGCGCCAGTGCAGGACAGGGGTGAAGAGGCTGCAGTGATGTCCTGGGAGGGATGCAGCCCTGGTGCAATAAATGATGTTATTATTGGAGGAAATAAAGCGGGAAGAAGGACCGAACCAGCACTGCAAAGTGCTCCTCTCTGCTCTGGTGCATCTTCAAGGAGGAGAAAAGAAATGACATCCTCACTCCAAGACACTGTACCGTTCATTTTCATTGCCCTGCAAATTCTAATCCTGCATTACCTTTGAATTGTTATGAAAAGGGGCCTTTAACCCAGGCAGGGCACCAGCTTGGAGCACGTCTGTCCCCAGGGAACCGCAGCCGTGCTCTGTTTTTTTCTGTCTAAGGATGGGAATTTGGTTAAAGCAAGGGCAGGTCATTTTCGGTCCAGAGTCAGCAGTGGCCACCCCAGGGACCTCTGCTAGGACTCATTTTATTCTGCATTGTCACCAGTAACCTGGACGAGGGAACGCACAATGAAATCTCAATGCTTGCAGGTGACACCAGGTCAGCCACTGAACTGCTGAACTGAGAAAAACTGCATTCTGAGTTTTTATAAGGTTATTAAAACTTTAATTACAACAACAATGAATTCTTGGCTCTGCACGGGTGTGCTTCCTCCTGCTATAACAGCTTTTGGGTGTACCACAGCCCCAACAACCAAACCACCAGCAGACTTGGTAACACCTGCATGTGATAAACTATTAGTTGGATCACAATTCTCACAGAACTGGGTCTCAAAGCAAGGAGTTTGGAGAAACTCTTGCTGTGTGGTGGTAGGTACATGTAATATATCTGTTGGCAGCTCTGGGCTGCCATGAGGGACAGGGAAACCCCACAAAGGTTGTCAAGCCCTGGGAAGGGGGCTCAGCTGTAGGATGGCAGAGTCTGTTTGGGTCAGATTGGCAAAATATTGTCAGGTAAAGCACTGATGACCATTCAGTTCTCAGTCTGACTTTGAATACACAGGGTATTTTTTAATTTTTTCTGTAATTTCCCTTAGGTATTCATGTTCCCATTCAGGTTTCAGTCAATACCAGTATTCCCTGGTTGTTCTCAGAAATGACAGTTTTATGTAAGGGAAAAAATAAGGCAGGATTTATTGTGGCCCTTCTTAGCCCCTCCTGGGATGTGGGTGCTGCAGAGCTGTGAGGACATCGCTGGCCCTCGATGTCCAACCTTGTGCAAGCAACCAGCACCTCTACCAGGGATTTCATTTTAAGTGCATAGCACTGCCTCACCTCTCTGCCTTCTCACCTTGTGCCAAAGCAACGCTATCGAAACACCTGGAGGTGAATAGGGGGAGCAGGCGGGATATTCTGGGGTGGAACCAGCCACAACTATATGCTGTTTTCTGTAGAAGACCAAGAAAAGGGGCACCATGCAGACACCTAGATGCGCTCTGACATTGCCACCTGGATATCTGAGCGTGGCTTTTGTTGCTTTATGAATGAGATTCCCATATCCCTTCTGTGTGGCTGTCACAGCGCACACCATCTCTGCTGGCTGTGAGCTTCATCTTCACTTTAGAGATTTATTTTTTTCTAATATAAATTCTTCAAACATCTATTTTCTTCCATTCCATGAACGAATATCAGATTGGGTGATCTCTCATTTCCCTAAATATAACCTTGGCAGCAAAGACATGATGTAAGTGCCTTTCCACCAAGTGTTTCTGCATCTCGGAGAGCTGTGCATAGTGAGAACCCAGACAGTGCTGAAGCATTTGCAGGATCCAGCCAACAAGCATTCCTGGTGTGCTGCCAAAAGGCAGCACCGGGAACATCTGCCAGCCCAGGAGCAAAAGATTTGGGGCTTGGATATTCTTGCCTGTACAAGTGCACAAATAGCAGTGATCGCCTGCCGTCATTTTTTACTTAGAAACGCATCTCTTAGAAGGCGTCTCTTATTGACACTGGTGGAATGGATGGACATTGGTCGTGAGGGCAGCTCCCTTATGTCCTTAATGAAAATGAAAACAGTGACATATTTTGCACTAAAAACAGAGCAAAGCTCCGTAACGTGCTTGAGGTGTGCAACTTGAATTTTGGTTGTGTGACCGTCACCTGGTTTTGCTTCCTACCTTTTCCAGGTATGGAGTTGTGATTTTGTATTATAAGACATCTTTGCCTGTTTATTGGGGTAGTTGACATGTTAATATAGTGCAATCCTGTTAGCAACAATCTCCCTGCGATAGGTCACCCAAGTAAGTGAGAATTTCTGATTTTTTTTTTAATATTTTTTTCTGATATTATTTCATCAGTGAGGATTTCTGATATTTTTGAAAGGGTTTATGTTTACATAGGGCTTTTGGAATTGCTGTGATAGTATTATCATAGGTTTTGCCTTCTTTACAAAAATAAAACAAGATAATGCTTAACACTGAATTCTGCCCATTTCCTTCTACAAGGACAGTCACCATTCGCATCCAAGCACCTTCTCATCGCACAGTCCAGGTAACACTCTTCATATAACAAGAGCCACTGCAGGAAGACCTTTATTTTAATTATGAGAGGATATTTTTTAAATAGTGAAATAAATTTAACCATGAAGAATCTAACAGCTTCTGGGAGGGGTGAACTCTCCATCTCCCAGTGGTATAGAAGCCAGACTGAATGTCTTTATGCCAAGTTTCATCACATAATGAATGAAACCACCTGGACGGAGATAACAGAAAAGACAATCAAGTGATTTCTGCAATAATTCATTGCTTAAAGTCCAAGCATTGAGGAGTAAATAGTCACAGCGTTAACTCTTGTTAAGTTTACCAGAATTATCGGTAAATTATGAACACAGTTTGAGGCACATACAGATGGGTCAGTTTCCCTTCTGCTGGAAGAGGAGGACCACCCTGTCCCGGAGCTTCTTGGTCCTCACCCCATAAACAATGGGGTTTAACATGGGGGGCACTAGCAGGTAGATATTGGCCACCATTATATGGATGTGGGGAGGGATGCTCTGCCCAAACCGGTGGGTGAGGACTGTGAAGAGGCCAGGGACATAAAAGCCAAGGATGACACAGACGTGGGATGCACAAGTGCTGAAGGCCTTGAGACGTGCCTCTGTGGATGGCAACCCCAGGATCACCCGCAGGATCATGATGTAGGACACAGAGATCAGGATGATGTCACATCCTATCACCATGAAAGCCACAAGGAGGCCATAAATGGCATTAAGTCTAGTGTCCCCACATGCCAGCTTCACCACAGCCATGTGGTCGCAGTAGGAGTGGGAAATGATGTGATGGTGGCAGAAGGGCATCCTGTGGAGGAGGAAGCAGGCAGGGCTCACCAGGAAGACCCCGCGCATCAGCACCAGGCTCCCGAGGGCCACAACCACCGGCACAGAGAGGATGCTGGAGTGCCGCAGTGGCCAACAAATAGCAAAGTAGCGATCCAAGGCCATAGCCATGAGCACGCCCGACTCCACTATCGAGAAGGTATGGATGAAGAACAACTGAGTAAGGCAGGATTGAAACTCAATCTCCCTTAAACCCAGCCAGAAGACGCCGAGCATTTTGGGTGCCACAGATGTTGACAGGACCAGGTCGGTGGAGGCCAGCATGGCCAGGAAGAGGTACATGGGCTCATGCAGGCTCGGCTCTGCCTTTATAGTGAGGAGAAGGGTGATGTTCCCCAGCACAGCAATGGCATACATCATGCAGAAGGGGAATGCAATCCAGAACTGCTCCTTCTGCAGCCCAGGGATGCCAATGAGTAGGAAATAGGGAGGGTGGGAGAGGGTGGTGGAGTTCAGAGACATTAAAACCTTCTTGTTTCTTGCCAGCACTAAGATGAATCCTATAAAAAATCATCAGACACCCTCAGCCTGGGGGTGGCAAACAGAGACTGGCGTAAGGTACAGTCCAGAGGCTCAGATTCACCGCACAGCCAGCCAGCCCTGTGGCAGCGGCTTGGGTTGGTTCAGGAGAGCATTTTTGAAGGAAATATCTGCCCAGCTTCCACTCGAAGTGCTCTGTCCTACCTGGCGGAGCAGGTCTGGAGCGTGCAGACAGGATCCCCCCGGATCACGCTGAACGGGACGGCTGCTGAGCTGCGCACCTGAGACTCTGCGGTGTCCAAAGGGTGTCCAGCCCGGGAGACCAGGAGAAAGCTGGTCTGAAATAAACCTTCCTGAAACGTTTGCAGTGGGGATATGAGGCCACTTGCACCAGCCCTGTAGCCCTAAGGAAGCTTTTTCTGCACTTCACAGCTTGTCAGCATTAAGGGAGGCAACAGGTGTTTGCCACGGGCAAGAAACATCCAATTTCAGAGTGAAACACCGAGGCAGTGCCGCAGTGTTTGACACCCCCCCCCAAAACGCGATGCTCCAGCGAGGTCCATTCCACCCCCTGCAAAGGCTGCAGCTCCCACAGCCCCTCTGCATCACTCAGCTCCGTTTCTTTTCCCTAACACCTGGGAAAAAGGATTCCTTTAAAAGCCCTGCAGCACAGATTAAGCCAATTTCCCTCACCTAATAAAGACCCTTCAGAAACGTTCCTGGGGCAAATGGCACCTGTGCTGCGGCGCTTGAAACCCTGCAAATACGTGTGGCTCACGGTCACCTGCGTGCTGGGAGAGATCTCCTGGTTGTTTGGTTTTGTTTGTTTGGTTTGTTTGTTTTTTCATATGCCTGTAAACACCCTAGGAATGGAAATTCCTGATATTTTCCGTCCTTCATTCCACCTCCTCCCTCCCAGCTGCCTCCATGGGTGCTGCTTTAGCTAAAGCTTCATTCTGCTGTGCAGAACACCGCGACAGGGCACGCGGGTCCCAGGCCAAGGCGATGTGAGGGACAGGGATGTCCCTGCCAGCTCCGATAACCAGGGGCTGTTCAAGGCTTGTGGTTGCTACCCAGGAGGAGCGATGGCGTAAAAGGCTTTATCACAGAGCAACAAATTCCTGCCTGAACCCAAATACTCACCCGCCTCCCGCAGGTTTCCACAAAGGGACTCAGCACTGCAGAGACCTTGAGATATTTACTGGTGTGACAGATAAATCCCAGCAGGGAGTTCTGCATTTTCCGTGCTACTTACTGTGTAATTAGGGAGAGACAAACAGACAGTTTTCAACCTGCTCAGCCTCACAGACAAAGCTGCATTTTGGACAGTTTCATATTTGTTTATTTGGAGGAGGCTCAAGAGTAATGGGGTAATTCAAGATTAAATCACAGGACCGGGTTTGTAACTCATACTGCAGCAGCATGAATCACAAAGTACTTCACAAACACCAGCAATCTGTCCTTTCTCTGATAGGTTCCATCCATAACTCTAATACGGGCTTAGGGAGGGAAGTCAGTAACACCATTATGTAGATGGAGAATGGTGAAATAACAAATGCCAAATTTGGGAGCCCTCAGCATGTTTTCTCAGTAACTCTCACTGCTGTGTCACACCACACCACCCTGCACTGGTGTTGTGGAGTTCAGGCAACATGGCATCTCTGTGGCAAATCTTTGGCCATGGTAATTTCACATAAAAAGCAAGTCTTGCAAATAACCTCCCCCGCCCCCATTATTGGGGAACTGTATTAAACCCCAGGGCAGTCAAGTGAGAAAGTCTGGGATGACAGAAATGCCAGAGTGTGCAAAGACATCGAGTCCCCAGGTCTGGTTCCAGGAGGAGAGGAGAGGAGAGGAGAGGAGAGGAGAGGAGAGGAGAGGAGAGGAGAGGAGAGGAGAGGAGAGGAGAGGAGAGGAGAGGAGAGGAGAGGAGAGGAGAGGAGAGGAGAGGAGAGGAGAGGAGAGGAGAGGAGAGGAGAGGAGAGGAGAGGAGAGGAGAGGAGAGGAGAGGAGAGGAGAGGAGAGGAGAGGCGAGGAGAGGAGAGGAGAGGAGAGGGAGAGGAGAAGAAGAGAAAGAGAGAGAAGAAGAGAAAGAGAGAGAAGAGAAGAAAGAGAAGAGGAGAGGAGAGGAGAGGGAGAGGAGAGGAGAGGAGAGGAGAGGAGAGGAGAGGAGGAGAGGAGAGGAGAGGAGAGGAGAGGAGAGGAGAGGAAGAGAAGAGAAGAAGAGAAGAGAAGAGAAGAGAAGAGAAGAGAAGAGAAGAGAAGAGAAGAGAAGAGAAGAGAAGAGAAGAGAAGAGAAGAGAGAGAAGAGAGAGAGAGAAGAGAAGAGAAGAGAAGAGAAGAGAAGAAGAGAGAAGAGAAGAGAAGAGAAGAGAAGAGAAGAGAAGAGAAGAGAGAGAGAGAGAGAAAGAGAAGAGAGAGAAGAAGAGAAGAGAAGAGAAGAGAAGAGAAGAGAAGAGAAGAGAAGAGAAGAGAAGAACGATACTTGGAGATCCTCCATGTGATCCCTCATTGCCTCCGTTGTCACCTCCTGTGACTCCCTGGTTTCTCCCACCACTGTGCAAACCACATTCCCATTCTGCCCTCCCTTACCTCCCTCTCCTTGTCCCCCTTTTCAGTTCCTTTTGCTAGTGAACCAGGCTCTTCCCTCACCTTACCAGAGCCAGCTGGCCCCAGTTAGGTCAGTCCATCCCCGCCTCTGGCCCTTGGCCCTGCTCATGGAGGACATGTGGCTTCAGACTCCTCATGGTCTGGTTGGGGTTTTTCCTTCTGCTGCAGGGTAGAGGTGACGTGTGGCCTCATCAATGGACATCTCAGCTGGAAAGCAGTTGCATAGTCATCAGCAAAGGTACACATTGAGGAAGAAGGCACATTCCATCCCTTCCCCAGGAAAGCAATGTTCCATGACTAAAGTTTGGAAAACAAGATGGAAAGTGAGAATCCCACACAGTTTTCATTTGTACCCAGGAAAAATCCATCACACCTCTCTGCTCTGAGACTTTATTAACTGTCTTTCTGAGAAACAGATGACAAGGAAATATAATACAGCATTTTCAGGATGGTTCGTTCATTTTTCTTTATTAATTTTTCTCCTAGCACAAAAGGAAAAAAATAATAAGGAACATATGGAGAATGAGCAGGAGCCATTTCTCAATGCCACGGCCACCTGAAAAAGTGTTTAGATCCATAGCACACCTCTGAAAAATTCATTCACACTTCCCAAATCACGTTAGACAGGTACAGATTGTTTTCATTTTTGTGAAAACTTTTGTATAATTCTGAGCTCTAATAAAACAGAATATAACAAAAATGACAGGGGACAAAATTGCCTTTAAGTCCCAGATGGCAACTACTTGTAACTCACTTACATGAAAGTATTTATTTTGAAGTAACATGTGCTGAAAAGCAGAAAAGGTTACAATGAGATGTGTTTCAGGGAGACTGAAGCTGTACAAGCAAAGACCACAGAAAGCACACCCGTTTTATTCTCAGTTTAGCTGACACTTGGAGGAAACTGCACCAGACTCCAGTGTATTTGCTGTCACTAGACGGCACTGATGCAAGACAACACATCTTGGTAGGAATCTTCTTTCAGCACACTTAGGAGTAGTGGACAAGACGCAAGATCCTCTGAGTGACCTGTCTTCTATCCTCCCTGGTGGAACTCATTGTTCATTGCCTGCTTTCCACTCTTTTCCCGAAATAATTTATTTTTCACACCTAAACTTGTATTACACCAACACGTACAGAGGCCACCCATGTCAAGCAAAGGAAGGTTGCCCAGATGGATTGTACTTCCTCCATCCTTGAAGGTTTTGGGGACACAACTGGATAAAACCCTGAGCACTGGTCTAACACTAGATGGAACTCCTCCCTACAAATCTTAAACCATCAAACACACTTCCACTTGCAGGGTGTGAATCAGTGCAGATTTACATGCTTTACATTTTATTTATTTTTCTCTTTCCTCCTTCTCTAGCAGTTCCTACCTGTATTTATTTTTTTGGGGCTCTGGGTTGACCTTTCCAAAGAGCAATCTGCCATGATCCCAAAGGATTATCCAACTGTCCCTTCAGCACTTTCCAAGCCATGTCTAGATACTGCAACAAAGGCATCAACAACAGTGTTCAAGAAGCGTTTGGACAATGCCCTCAGATATATGGTCCGAATTTTGGGGTTGTCCTAAGTAGGGACAGGAGTTGGATTTGATGATCCTTGTGGGTCCCTTCCAACTCAGGACATTCTATGATTCTATAACAAAGTGGGGCAAGTCCAGCTGATGGTTCCTGGGGTGGCTGGGTCTGGAGGTATGGTCAATGAAAAGAGGCTGAGGAAAATGGACTTGTTCTGTCTGGAAAATTAACTGTTTCAGGAAGACTTAACAGCAAAAGAGTAACATTCCTCTGCCCATGAGGAGGTTGTCAAGAAGACGGAGCCAAGTTCCCCTCAGTGGGGCATGTCAGGAGAATAAGAGAAAAGCATAAATTGAAACAAGAGAGGTTCAGACTGCATATAAAGAAAAAACCTTTTCACAGTAAGGACAATCAAGCACTGTAATAGAGACCCAAAGAGGTTGTGCAACATCCATCCTTGGAAGCTTTCAACACCGAATTGGATAAAGCCCTGAGTAACCTTGTCTGGTCCTAGAGCTGCCCCTGCTTTGAGCAGCAGGTTGGATTAGAGATGTCCTGAAGTTGCTTCCAACCTGAAGTACCCCTTGATTCTGTGACAATCATCTACTGATGGAGACATCAGTGTTCAAGAGCACGTGTGTCTCCTGATGGAGTGTAGAACAGTCTTCTTAGTAGTACCTGCTGCTGCTCTAGTCCCCTGTGAAGGGTCCTCATGTGCAAGGTTTTGTGCACTGGTGTCCTGGTTTTGTTGAAAACAAGTTTCTCTCTTAGTGAATTTGCCTGTCAGCTAAAGCTTCTTATTAGCTGCATTTTCCTGAAAACCAGATACATGCTTTGGTAGACATAACAATGGAATGCGAGGTCACTGATAAGGATGGATGGACATCCCACGAGATGGGCAATGAGAAACAGGTGACCAAAAACTGACCAACTGAAGTATTCCATCCCATTCACGTGATACTTCATATAAAAGTGGGAGATCACGAGGATCTTGTCCCTTTTCCTTATGGCGACATTAGGAGAGGATCTGGTGAGTTGTCCCTGTGAACTGAGGCCAGTGACAGTCTGAATCCAGCTCCAGTTGGCTGCAGAGTCCAGTCCAGGACCTCAGGTGCTGGCCCTGCAGTTGCCGGGACTTTCAAGACTGGTTTTGTATATTTTGTATTATTTTCTCTATTTTTGTTAGTAGCATTAGTAAAACGTTTTTAATTTTTCCAGCTCTCTTCTCTTGGTCCTTCTTTCCCTCCCGATCACCTGTGCTTAGTAGGAAGAGGGGAATGTGTGGGCTAAAGCAGAAGAGGGGGAAGAGAGGGGGTTAACAATACATCTGCCAGGGTTTATTGTCACCTCGCAATCAAACCTTGACAACTAGTGATTTACCTTCTGCTACTCCTTTGTGTAGTGAAAGCCAACGTGTTCAAATTAGAGATCTCACATCGGCACCTCCCACTGGAGGGATCCCAGGGAACTGCAGTGGGAACAGCAAACACGTCCCAGCGCGTGGCAGTGCAGCCACCTCAAGGATGAAGACCACAATACATGACAACCAACAACAGGGCAAGAGTTTAAACTGAGAGTAAAAATGAAAGGCTGCTTGTTTCTTTCTACTTACAAAGAAACAGATTTTATTTTTTAAAAAGGCAAAGAATATAAAGTTCTTTAATGGATTAAGGGAAAAAATATATGTGAACACTCTTCAAATCTGTATGTTTCATTGTAAAACCCTATTGTACAACATCCTTTTCCAGCATCTTTAACCTTTTTCCAAAATATGAAGTGATGTCTCCATCCCTTGAGATATTGAAAAGCTGTCTAGACACCGTCCCGGGCAACTGGCTCTAGCTGGCCCTGCTAGACAAAATGACCTTCAGAGGTGCCTCCAACCTCATCCATTCTGTGATGGTGTGAAAACAAGTGCACTTTGCTTTCAGACCTTCTTCATTGGCCTTAAGGCTTGTTGGCTTCCATCATAATAAGAGTTTTGTAGTATTGCCTCACTGGTAGAAGAGTAATGAGAATCAAGGCAGGAAAGGCTGCCAGGTACTCTGTTTTATGGGAAATACCTAGGAAGCATTTTTTAAAAAGCTTGAAAACTGAAGATCTTGAACTCCAAGCATGTGTGAAGTCAAAGGTACGAAACCCCTTCAACACGGAAATACCACTTCCTTCAGCTTGGAAGTATAACGTTTATAATTGTTTATTTTCTCTCTTGAGAGGCTGTCATTTTATGGAACATAACTGTTACCTAAAATTATTTTCACAATTTTTGCCAAAAGAAGTCTGAAGATTTTCCAGAGCGTTTGCTACAAGGAAGCTGAGCTGTCTCGACTGAACACCCAATAGGTCAGAACAAGCCCACAGAGGTTGTCTTATTCTGAAGTGCATTTCTGCATCTACAATGTCACTTGCTGTAATTACTTTACTTAGAGATTGTTGTTACAGCCAAAGTTTCTGACAAAAAATTTGCTAAAATGTATTTGGAAAGTGAATCTGGCACAAGCGGAAACTACGAATTAACTAAATAATTAAAAAAAACCACTGCAGTGTCCACTAATCTCTGCCATTTTTATGAATGAGATGGAAACAAAGAGGTGCAATGTCAAGACTATTTGCTGAGCCACTTTTCCTTCCATTATGCTATCTGTTGTGTCAGGGTTGGATTTGCATCATTGTAGTAGATTCACTCCAAGTTTGCTGAAGGTAAACACTCTTGGAAGGAGTTCACAACTGTAATTTACTTCTTCCCTTGTGGTAGCATCCTCAGGGTCTCCTACCATCTGCCTTGTGCCATACAGAGGACAGTCCTGCCCAAAGACTCCGAGCGTAAAACAAGATGAGTTGGTGTGACAATACAGGACACAGTGGCCAAGCACAGGTCACTGGGCAGTTCTGTCACTGTATATGTGAATTAAATTCAGGATCCGCCTCTGTATCTGTTTGGTCCTCACCCCGTAGATGATGGGGTTGAGCACAGCAGGCACCAGGATGTAGACATTGCCCATGATGATATGGACCAAAGGAGCCAAGTCCTTCCCAAACCTGTGCACCACGGACAGCCCAATCAGGGGCACGTAGAAGGCCAGGACCACGCAGATGTGGGCAACACAGGTGCTGAACACCTTGAGCCTCTCCTTCCACGAAGCCAGACGCAAGACGGACTTGAGGATCAGGATGTAGGAGAGGCAGATGAGGATGGCGTCCACCCCCATGACCAGCAGGATGGCGGTGAGGCCGTACACCACGCTGGGGGTGGTGTTGGCACAGGCCAGGTTCATCACGTCCTGGTGCAGGCAGAAGGAGTGTGACAGTGCCCGGGAGCCGCAGAAGGGAAGGGGCAGGAGGAGCAAAGGCAAAGGCAGGAAGAAGACGACTCCCCTGGCCATGGCTACCAGCCCTATTTTTGCTGTTGTGGCGTTGGTGAGGGTGGCAGCGTATCTCAACGGGTGGCAGATGGCCATGTATCGGTCCACAGCCATGGCCAGCAGGACAGTGGACTCAATGGCCGAGAGGGTGTGGATGAGGAACATCTGGATGAGGCAGGCAGCGAAGCTGATCTCCCTGGTGTTGAACCAGTAGAAGGAGAGGACCCGTGGCACCGTGGACGTGGACAAGGCCAGGTCGATGGCTGCCAGCATGCAGAGAAAGAAGTACATGGGAGTGTGCAGGCTGGGCTCCGTCTTCACGATGAACAGCACCGCGCAGTTGCCTGTGACCGCCAGGATGTACATGGAGCACAGCAGGATCGCCATCCAGAAATGGGCAACCTCCTGCCCCGGGATGCTGGCCAGGATGAAGGAGGACGGGCTGAGGTCAGAGCTGTTGGGGAAGGGCATGGCCCGCGGGGTGGCGAGCGGTCATGCTACCCCGTGGCACATCCTCTGCTGCGAGGGAAAGAGAAACAGCGGCTTTATAAACCCTTTCCCATGACTGCAAGTCCCATGGGGCCGTGCCTGTGAAATTCCAGGGAATCTTATGGTTGCCATGCGGGTACAGGGAGCTCCTCTCTTATTTCTTTAGCTCATTATGGATGTATACAACAACATATATAGCCACAAAATGGTGGCATTCGAATTTGAATAGGAATTACTGGAATTCTCTTAAATGTAGAACATTGTAAAAATCAACATTTCAAATGATAAACCCAATGGCTGAACTTGTTTTCTTTTATTTTTAGAGGCAAAATTAACAAAAAAAAATCAAAACCAACCAACAAACAAAAACCCCAAAACAAAACCAAAATGCACACAAAAACCCAAAACCAAACAAACAAAAAAAAACCCACACAAAAACACACACACACACAAAACCCAACCAACCAAACAAAAAAATGAGGAAAGAAAAAAAACACCGCAAAGAAACTAAACATATTTATCATGCTTCCTATTAAACTTCAGTTCTGCTTGAGTTTTTTCTGCCTGTGCTGTGCTGTCCTGTCGGAAATGTACTCAGCGAAACTTGTTGTGCTGCTTCCCATTTCCCAAGTACTGCAGATGTGTGCAGTAAGACGTGCACATTTATTTATTTGAACACAGATAATTGGATTTTCATCCTTTTGGCCTGAAAACACATATGGAAACATCAGAATATCTGTTCACCTTATTCTGTAAACTTTCCAGGAGGGCTGTGATCCAAGGAGAATGGTCAGGAATACAAGCAAAAGCTTTTGTTTTTGGCACCTTTCTATTCTCATATTGGGGTTTAAAAGGTGTTGGGATGGAGCATCAAAGGCTCATGCAATGGGTGTGTCAGAGCCCAGCCTGGTGCAGGGGGGCTTGGGATGGGGGTGCAGACCCTGTCTGACCCCCAAAGAGAAAAGGGGGGTCAGCTCAACCCCTGGGTAGCCTGGGGCTTCATGCCTGCACCCCTTTGGATCAGCAGAAAGCCAGTGACCAGCGCTGGAATAAACCCACCACCCTGCATGGACAGCATGAGGTCAAGCACATCACTCTCTGCAACGTTACTGAGCTTTCTGATTATTTCTTTCATGCTCTATCCATGTAAAACAAGGATGCAAAATGTTTTTATGGCAAGCTCTGCAGGCTGTTAATACAGCTCTTTTAAAAGTAACATTTGGTTGTGAAGATGTTGGGTTTTTTTTACTGCCCGTCTGTGGTGAAGCCTTTATCCTAAAATAGCTATCGTGATTTATTTCCCTGATGTGGGGTTTTTCCATCCTGAACCTATAACAAATAATACCCGTACTCCAGCTTTTTACACAAAATTTGCAAACAGCGTAGGTGGGCTTTTACTGTCAAACTGCCTGAAAGCTCATCTAGCAATGAAATTTGCAGCAAAACACTGACATTAAGACGCAGGCTGAATGAGTAAAGCGCTTCGGTAATTGCCAACAAGCATCTGACTGAGCCGCCTCACCTGCCAGCCTCTGAAGCGTAATTACCGTGTGAGTCTCATTGTAAATATCTGCCATCCTATTCATCTCTTTTGGGAGAATGTGACTGTGAGAGATAGACACACAATGTAAATAAACCCTGGGTGTTTTGGTTCATCTGCAGTTCTTTGGCATCGATAAATGCACCAGTGTTTTCAGAAGTGACAAATGATGTTGGATTGGTGGTGGGATGAAGACCAGGTACTGAAAGGGTTTGCTTTCTGTAGAGATGAAAACTGGATCCGTGTCTTTAAAAACAACAGTAAATGCAGATTTATTTTACTGTGGTGATCCTCCCACCAGCGAGCCCCAGTAACTGCGTTTAACAAAAGGTCAGCACATCCAGACGGTAAAACCAGCCAAGCCAGAGGACCAGGAGCAGCTGATCTCATAAACATTGACCAGACTTGTCCCATGGAGCCGAAATTGGTCTGAGACCAACTTCCCAGGATGGAACAGGCAAAGGGACAGTCTTCACCATCTGAATCCATCTTTCTGCTCCCTCCAGCGATGTGGCAGTGAGAGGGGAATATATATATAGTTATACACACACCTCCTCAAAAGCCCTTTAAGACATTTTGAATGCGCAGCTATTTTTCCATATCATCTCATCAGAAAAAGTACACATGAAGCCAAACTATCACTTCAGAGGGAAAAGAGAATAGCAAAATTAAAACCACAAGGCATCACTCAAATTCAAAGCATTTTTAAAAACACAATTAAAACTTCATCTTAGTTGATGCTTTGAACAAATACGTTGCTGTGGGGTTTTTTGTTTGTGGTGTGGTTGTGGGTTTGTTGTCTTTTTTTGGTTGGTTGGTTGGGGGGGGTGTTTTTAGTTCTTTTTTTGTTGTGGGTTTGGGGTTTTTTTGAGTTTGTTTGGTTTGGTTTTTTTTGAGTTTGTTGGTTTGGGGTTTTTTTTGGTGTGTTTGTTTTTGTTTTGCCCCAGCTGTCTGTTCATCACTTGTAATCAGAAAACCTGTACGTAGCTCTGCTGCTATTTTATAAACATGCCCAGGTCCTGGCTAAGTCAGTTGCCCTGGACAGGCACTTGCTGCATTTGGACTCACACAAGTCACACAAGCCTGTACCAAAGTGAGCAGGACATGGCTGGAGCCTCATCCCACCACCATCCACACTGTTAAACCATTCCTCACCTCCAGGGACATCCAAATTGAGGTGGCAGGAATGGCCTTCCTTGTCCTTCTCCTTCATTCTCCTTCTTCTCCTTCTCCTTCTTTCTCCTTCTCCTTCTCCTTCTCCTTCTCCTTCTCCTTCTCCTTCTCCTTCTCCTTCTCCTTCTCCTTCTCCTTCTCCTTCTCCTTCTCCTTCTCCTTCTCCTTCTCCTTCTCCTTCTCCTTCTCCTTCTCCTTCTCCTTCTCCGCCTCCTCCGCCTCCTCCTCCTCCTCCTCCTCCTTCTCTTCTTCCCCTTCCTCTTTCCCTTCTCTCCCTCTCTTGTTCTCTCCCTCTCCCATTCCCCCCTTCCCCTCCCATTCCCATCCTTCTGTCCTCCTTCTCTCCTCAAGAGATGCCCCTGATACATCTCACGCTGCTTTTCCTGTGCCTCATAGGAAATAAATCCATAGGCAAGTACTGCAAGTGATCCCACAGTACCAAGTGGGGAGCTCAGGGCACCACAGAACAGGAATCAGCAGCTTAAAGTGGTTCATCTATCTCTTTTTTTCTCTCGCACAGATGTTAAACCGCTATTAAGTTTCCCCTTCACAGAGGCAGCCACAAAGAGTTTGAACATATGTTCCCAGAGGACAGTACCTTGTATAGAGGTTCCCACATCTTGAGTGTGTTCTCGGCACCCTCTGGTCACACAGGCTGGGAAGCAAACGGGACGGCAGACGAATCTCTGCTGAAACAGGGGGATGGAGACACACCCAACGCTCTGCAAGCCGCAGTCTCCAGCTGTGCTAATGGATGTGCTGATGAACCTCCCACACGTTTCCTCCCTGGCTGTCCCACTCAAACATCTTCTTGCTGTGGCACGGGCTCCTGTGGCTTCTGCTGCTCCAGAGAATGGCTGCAGCCAGTACGCACAGACGAGAAACTCTAGAAGTTTCCAAAATAGGAGCAGTGCTGCGCCAGGAGCCTGCGAGCCAGGCGGCTCTCCGGCAAAGCTCTTTTCTAAGCTTTTCTGCTGAAAGTTGAGTTTGTTCCCTTATGTTAATCTTTCCTCTAATAATAGCCGACTACCAGTGCCAGGGTGGACCCTGGATATTTTGAGCCAAGGGTTCTCCCACTCGGTGCTATCTCAATGAGAAAGGGAACCCTGGGACCTGCTGCGACAAGGCTGGGGCAGAGGCTCTGGGGCTGGTTTGCCAAACGCTATTTCACCCTATGCAAGGTCCCACTGGGATCCTCAGCAAAATAATGAGCACAACAGAAAAAAGCGGCCTGGGAATACTCCCCTTTCCCTTCCCCTTTCCATTTTTTAATGGAGGTTTTCCCTCGTTATTCTTTTCTCTCTTTATTCTAGGTATATGTAGAGTATATGTAGGTATATGTAACCTATATTCTAGGTTATAAGTAGAGCAGAACAGGAAAGGACACAAATCTTGGGTTAGACTAAGTGTGAAGTGCTTAGCAGTGGGCAGGAACAGGCCAGTTCTGGTGTGCAGTCCTGTCCCTATTCCCTCTGCTGCTTCACCCTTCCGAGGTGAACACCGGCCATTTCTTCCTGTCCTTCAACATGGTCCAGGCTGGCCAAAATGCAGGTTAACATCAGCAAAAATACAGCTCCAAAATTTGGACGCATGAAAGATTTTGGGTCATTGTATCATGCTTGTGGGAGGACACCAGACAGGAGGATTGTGAAGCATTTCTGCAGGCCTGGCTGAGCCCCATCCTACAACAAAGCAATGAGATGCTGGGGGACACTGTCCCATCCATGGACTACCCCTGGACATGTCCTCCCACCCCTCTGAGGGACACGGCACCTGGCAGATCTCCACTGGAAGATTGTAGTATGTGGTCCATACTGTCAGGAAGTTTAGCCATTCCTATTTTATTTTTGAAACCCCTTTCTGTTTCAGCAAGAGAGTCAGCTACACCAGACCCCCAAGCACCATCCTGATCCATAGATAATTCATACAGTCCTATGCTCCTGAAGATTTTAAGCAAGTCCAAGCCAATATCTCTGCATTATATAAATAGAAAAGAATGGCTTCATCGAATCTTTCAACCATTTACAGCTAATAGATGTCTTTTATTGAAAATATTGCACACATACATTACGTTCAATGCAAAACAATGGCTGGAACATTAGACCTGGCAAGATGGTGAGGCTCAGCGACATCAAAAAGAGATGCAAAAGCAGCATTGTTTGCACAGCTGTACAAGTGTTTGGCACTTCAGAAACACAGATGAAGATGATGAAGATGAAGATGAAGATGAGAGATGAGCCATTTTTTTAGGAAGACTGAGATTGCTGTGAGCCCACTTAACAGGACCTAATCTCCAGAACATGCTCTGTGGAACTGAGCTCCATCTTGTGGGATGTTTGCAGTTGAACAACTCATGACTGGGATATTCAGAGTGGTTACAAGCTCTGGGCCCAAGCCATGGCCTGTTGATCTTGCTGCCTGGTTAACTAGGCTGTAACACATGGTGAGGGAATGATGACCCCATGCAAAGGAGCCCGAGTGACTCTTACACACTATTAACTGGTTATTAGAGTTTGCATAACGCGTTGCAGAGGTTCCTTGATCCACCCCATTGTGTGACTGGGAAAGACAAAGACATGCAGCCCATTTTTCTGTAATTGTCTCCCTCTAATTGGGGTTTCCATCTGTGTATATCATTGGCTTAATGCTTGTGATGTTCACAGGCTGCTGGAAGTCAGGAAAACGTCACGCTAGGAAGATCACAGCTCTGCGCTGAGGGACAGTGTCTGAGTGGATCTGCAGATCTTTCATTTGACAGGGACCCCCATGGATGGAGCACCGAGAAAACGGTCCACTAGCTCTGGCCAAGAAACCAGTCCAGTAGCACTTTTTGGCAGAACCAGTGGAAGAATCTACCGGTTGGATTCACGCTTCCTCCACAGTGCCCTGAGCAAAGCCTCACGGATATGGCTGGATTTTATGCTGTAGATAATGGGGTTGAGAGCAGGGGGAATTATCAGGTAGGTGTAGGCCACCAAAGTGTTAACCAGAGGTGGAAGGTTCTTTCCAAAGCGATGCATCATGGATAGTCCGATCATTGGGATGAAGAACACTAGAACAGCACAGATGTGGGAGACGCATGTATTCAAAGCCTTGAGACACTCCTCCTTGGTTGCAAGGCTGATAACAGTTTTAATGATCAGGATGTAGGACAGCACGATAAAGATGAAGTCCATCCCCACCGTTGATAAGAGAATAATCATACCGTAAAAGACATTGACTTTTATATCTGCACATGCTAGGTTCATGATATCAGGATGGAAGCAAAAAGAATGAGAAAGCTCAGTCTTCCTGCAATAGGTTAGTCTCTTGAGCAAGAAGGGTATGGGAAGGAGGGACACCATGCCTCTCACTATGATTGCCAGACCTATTTTTATGACAGTCGTCTTGGTCAGTATGGATGAGTGTCTCAGCGGATGGGAGATGGCAATGAAGCGGTCAATTGCCATTGCTAGGAGCACAGAGGATTCAATGAAGGACAGGATGTGGATGAAGTACATTTGAGTCAGGCAAGCATCAAACCCAATCCTTCGCATATTAAACCAAAAAATGCCCAGAGTAGTGGGAAGTGTGCATAGAACCAAGCCCAGGTCAGTGATCGCCAGCATGGCAAGGAAGTAGTACATTGGTTCGTGAAGACTTTGGGTCTTCTTTATGATGAATAGGATCATGCAGTTTCCCAAGAGAGCAATAAGGTAGAGTGCACAGAAAGGGATGGAGATCCAGTGGTGAAGGGCTTCCAGGCCTGGGATGCCCATCATGAGGAAAGCCGAAGGCTGAAAGAAGGAGCCATTCATTTCCCACGTGGTATGTGAGTCATGCTCCATCCCAGCTCAGCTCTCACATGACCTCTACCTAAAACAAACCAACAACAGAAACTCCACATAGTCGGACTCTCCACTGAACACAGAACTGGGTAATGACAACCACCATATCCCTCCACCTCCCCTTCAACGTATGCAGATGCCCCACGATGTTCAGGACACTATTTTAATCACCACAGTGTCACATATGAATACACTCTTGGTTATCCATTAAACTACAAAATGCACACACACACACCAAACAAACAAAAAAACGAAACAAGAGCAACAAAAAGAAGAAAAAAAAAATAAAAAATCTCAGAACAAAAGTGAAAACCCTCCTGGTGAGCACTGTGTTACTGTTGTCCCCAAATTTCACAGGTTGAGATGCTCTGTTAAGTGAGCAAGTGCTTTTTCTATCATCATCCCAACCCATACTAAGCTGCTAAGCAGCTGTTTTCTTTTTGATACTAGCTGGACACTGAACCACATGAAAATAGTGAGAGTTTAGCTCTGATTTCTCAGTTAAGAAATCAATATTGGAAACAAGTGACAAAATACAACAGTGAATCAGGCACTCAGAGGCCGCTGCTTTCAGCTCAGGAGATGGCCACCAGGGTGAGGTGGATTCTTAGTGGCTCTCACATTCATGTTGTTGCTCATTTCATAATTTACCTTGCTACCACATGAAGGGAAATAAATGAGAAAAACCCTGCTCATGTGGTGCCCGCAACTTTTCTTAACAACGGGCAAACACAAGCCCAAGCAAAAGAAGCTGCAAGTTCAGAAGTGCTGGGAGGTGTCCATGGAAAGTCTCTGGGGCCGAATCAGAGGGAAGGGGCACAGGGGATCCAGTGGAGATTTTACACAGGGATCAAGAGTACGAGGTGAGTGAGAATTTTATAGAAATCTAGCAGATGTCAGGTCAGCCACTGAGATGGATGGCGGTCGGAGCAATGCCCCAGGATAAGAGACCAAGGCTTGTTCAGCCTGCAGAAGGCTTTGCAGGGACCAACATCAGCCTTCCCCTACCTACAGGGATGCTATCAAGAAGATCAAAATTCTTCACAGTAATGCGTGGTGGGAAGATGAGACACAACAGGGGGGTTTAGACTAGATAAAATGACAAATGTTTCCCTGTGAGAACTGTCAAGAATTGGATCAGGTTTCCCAGAGAAGTTGTGCAATCTCCATCCTTGGACATTTTCAAGACTCAATGGGATAAAGCCGTGAGTGTCCTTGTCTGACCTCATAGCTGGCCCTGCTTTGAGCAGGACGTCAGACCAGAGATATTCTGAGGTCTCCCTAACTTGAGTTATCCAATGAACCAACTTATGAGCCTGTGATTTCACCATTGGAGGATTCAGACATCTCAGCATGACCTCAGTTTCATACTGCACATGAAAATGCACCCTAGCAGAGATGCTGGAGAGGTTGGTGAGGTCCTCAAGCCCTTTGTGCCTTCTGTGACACAATGACTGGCTGGGTGGATGGGGGGAGCAGTGAATGGGAAAAGAAAACACAATTAAAGGGGAAAAAAAAGCATTTGTGGCTTCAGTCTTAACGTACCTTCTGTAGAATACAAAACGAGCAGCTCAAAGTGTGCCTGAATTATAAACAAGAGTGTTCACTATGACACAGTTAATTTTTGAACAAACACACATATCATCCATGATGTATTTATTGCGTTCATAATATGATTTAACCCTTGGCCTGGTCGAGAGTGTAAGGTGGCAATAAATCCCAGAGCTTAATGAGGATAAACATCTCCCTGCTCCAGGGCAAAAGCAACAAGAAACTGATGGGAACTGGGGGAAGACCCAAAGGCGTTTCATTTCCTCCAGGAAGAGGCCACTTTATCTTCATTGCAAAGTAACACATTAGCAACAGGGGTTGGCTTGTCCTGAAGGGACAAGTCATGACCGTTCTTCAAGAGATGCTCATCAGCATGTGAGACAGCACAGACGGGATGGAGGTGCCTGCCAGGGGCAGCCAGTGCTTCTCTAAGGCATCGAGAGTGCTCCACGCTGGCAAAGGGAAGATGTGCAGAGATGGCTCCGGTCCTAAGTGGCAGCTTGGAGCTCCCCACAGGGAAGATCAGTCCCTTTCTGCCAACCCAACAGCATCTGAGCAGCGAGAACTGATCTGCAGACTTGGGAAATTCGGTCTCATCTGGAGGATGGGTTAAAAGAACTAAAAAAAGGAGTATGTGCATGTCTGTGTGCCTGTCTGACTGCCTCCCTTACAGCAGCATCTGACAGACATCCAGAACTCCTGAAGATATTGAGATTCAAGATGTTTCCAGGAATATGGACGTAGATAAAGAAGAGAGACTGTTGGAGCATAGTGGGAAAGAACTCCCAGGGGTCTGCAAGAAGTGCTCGCCCTGCAAGAAAACCTTCATGCAAACCTGATTTTTTTAGACACTGGTAACTCCTACCATGCTCTAAGAAGTTATTTAGAAATGGGTTTTACTAGCTCTGCTCCTCTCTGGGTTACTCTGGTTTGTTATACGCTCCTATGTGTTACAGATACAGATCCTACTCCACACTGTTGTTTCTTTCCCCCTACACGCTTTACGTATGTCTGCGTGTATCTATAAATAATATATACAGAAACATATACAATGCATATAAAAATATATTAACAAGCATGAATGGTTATTTATGGTTATATACATTTATATGTGTATATATAACACACAGCCCACATATATATGTTACACCTCCCAGTTGACTATGGCAGGACAGTAATTACATCTCTCACACTGCAGTCAAGCCCTGATGGGGAAACAAATCTCCAGTTACAGGAGGATATAGAATAAATTCAAACACTAGCGGCGGCACCTGGGCAGCGTTTGCTGCCACCCTAGAGCAGCACCCTACACAGACAGCAAACTCTGCCTGCTCAGCATCCAGGCATTTCTGCTCCCCGGGAGCCAGGGGAAGGGGTCAGGCACGGATCCAGATGCCCCACAGAGGACATGGTGCTGTCCCCCCTCCTCCAGCCCTCAAAAGCCACCTCCTGATTTCTTGCCTGTCTCTGACTTTGATTTTCACCCGTAACTTAAGCAAAATACTGGTGCTCTAAGGGCTGCCTCTCAAGAGCAGGGGCTTGGGAAGGATGAGACCAAGAAATCTGCTTTTTTCGCAAGAAGAGACTTTGCTATTTTAACAACCACGTCGCTGCCAACTTGAGCATCCAAGCGAGGGCTCAGCTGCTCGGCGAAGGGAGAAGGATTCGCAAGGGGACTCTGGGGATGCAGCACCCACAGAAATGAATTTCTGTTGGCTTTATAGGCAAGAACAGGGACACGCCATTCCCACCAGTGAGCCGGGACACCGGAAGGTGGGAGAGCAGGTTGACTCTTGCGCAAAGCCCACGGCACAGTGACCAGCAGCACCGTGATATTCCCCAGCAGAACTGCCTGAAATTCCATCTGCCTGCTTTCTCCTGAGCACCCAACCCAGCAGGACCTCCCGAGCAGCACTTTGGAGATGCACCTCCCCACCCGTGTTGGTGTCCATCTCCATAAACCACAACCACCACACCAGTTAATGAGTGCAATGATGGAGAGTCTGCTAATTGCCCTGGGTACTTACCGAGCGTGGCAGTGGGGACCCGGGGGCTTAACAACCTGCGCAAGCGGCACAACCCCGTCGCGATGCAGAGGATGAACCTTCATCCGCGTCCCGGCAGTGGGAGGGCAGCGCTTATAACGAGCCCCGAGGACGGATCCTGTCCAATCATCCAGGAGCCGCACGGAGCCCGGGCTCCCCATGCGTAAACAGCATGAGGCGTACCAATGAAAATAGCGTGTGAAGTAAATGATCTCCTTTTCCATTTATGATGCTCTCCCGGCAGGCATGATTTTCTCCTGGTAGTTTAACTGGGTGACGTGTTTATAGCTCCCTGTGATTTATGGCTGGCAATGCTGCAGCGTGCTGCTAATACACATAATTTTTATTGTGAGAATGGATCTGTAGTGCAAATAATAATAAAGTTTGCAACAAGCGTGCTTGCAGCATCTCTCCAAGGGAATAACAGAGGTGAAAGTCTAGTTATCCCCCCTGTGACCAGTCAGACACAAGATGTTTAATTAAAACCGTAATATATTGCAAACAAACTAAATATTACAACGCCAAACACAGACACATTAGCAGATATCCTCTCAGATGCCCAGAAGCCTGTTGTATCTGAGTGTCTTGTGGTAATTAAGTTATATTTGCCACCTCAGCCGTGAGGTGGAAATCGCTGTTAACCCCTATTTCTACGGCTGCCAAACCAAGACCCAGGAGAGCTAATGGGTTTGCCCACTCTTCTGTAGACATAAACCAGGTTGTGCTGGGTCACTGCCCATGATGGGCACCAGCAAATTGTGATCACGGTCCCTGGTGTGTTGCTGACCTGAGCCAAGCAATGCCCCAGCAAGTCCCAGGCAGGGGCTCAGGAGTCTGAGTGCTGTGGCTGCCTCATTTTAGAGGCTGAAGGGCTTGTTGGCATGAACCTTTAGCACCAGCAAATTGTGATCACGGTCCCTGGTGTGTTGCTGACCTGAGCCAAGCAATGCCCCAGCAAGTCCCAGGCAGGGGCTCAGGAGTCTGAGTGCTGTGGCTGCCTCATTTTAGAGGCTGAAGGGCTTGTTGGCATGAACCTTTAGCACCTGGTGCTGGGTGACCCCTGTGCCAAAGAACAATTCATTTACAAGCCTTAATTTTAATTAAGCAGCTGCCTGCTCCTACCTGGTGTCAGGTATGTCAGATGTGGAAAAACAAACAAACAAAAAACCCAAAACCCAACAACTGAGGAAGAACTATTGAAGCCAGCAAACACCCTGGACTGTGTGCTCAGAGCCATGGAATGGAATAGAGTGGAATGGAATAGCGTGGAATGGAATAGCATGGAATGGAATAGAGTGGAAGGGAATGGAATGGAATGGAATGGAATGGAATGGAATGGAATGGAATAGAATGGAATAGAATAGAATAGAATAGAATAGAATAGAATAGAATAGAATAGAATAGAATAGAATAGAATAGAATAGAATAGAATAGAATAGAATAGAATAGAATAGAATAGAATAGAATAGAATAGAATAATAGTTTGGCTGAAAGGGATCTACAATGAGCATCTATTCCAGCAGCGTGACCACTTCAGGGAAGCTCCTGTAGAAGGGGAGTTTACCACAAAAGGTCTCTTCAGCCTTTAGAAGAGACAATAAAGTAATACAGGAAAGATCTATGAGATAATGAATGAGGAGGGGTAGATCCATATGGGGTGACTGTTCATCTGTTATCACACTACCTGAACTAGGAGGGGGAGAACACACCCTGAAATTACCAGGCAGAAGAGCTAAAACAAATACAAAATTACTTTTTGTAAAGACCTCACCATGAAATTGTGGAACTCATCACTGCTGGATGTTGTGGGAACCCAAAGTACATGTAGGCTCAGAAAGGTATTAGACAAACCCATGGGTGAGACATTCATTGATTTCTATTAAGCATGATGGCTGAGGTGCTGAAAGCCTCTAAATTGATTGCTAGAGGCTGGGACATGTGCCAAGGGAAGGATAAACTGTAAATTACCTTCTAAATGGCCATTAATAGCCACTCTTCAAGGCAGGATGGCAGGATGGAGGGACCTTTAGTTTGATCTAGTAGAATAGTTCTTATCATCTTCAGAGCAAATAAGCTTTAGCCAGAGAATAACATCTTCATGTTGGAGATGGAAAGTGGCGTCACAGCTGGCCGTGATGAGAACAAAATCAACAACAGTATGGTGGGTCTAGGGCAGCTGAGGTGCCACAGTGCATGGTGAAAGCAGAAGACCTCAGAGGAGGCAGCAGGGAGAGTGTCCTGCAGCAGAGCAAAGAGATGCTGCGGAGATGGGAACAACCAGGCTGTGGGGACAAAACAAAGTGTCGTGGGATGGACCGGCAGGCAGGAAACCTGTGATTGCGCGGGGGATGGGCAGGGACACAGGGGAGCAGGTTGGCATGGAGTCACCACCACAGACCATTGATGTTTTCCCTGAATGTCTCTCAGCAATGGCCTTGGCTGAGCTGGTGCTGTCTCAGGGCAAAGGCACAGGTGAGATACCCTCTCCAGGTCTTTTCCAGACCTGGTTTTCCACAGTTCTCCAGTGTCGAGGGTTTAGATTGGAGGGTGACAATAAAACCCTGGCAGATGTATTGTTAACCTCCTCTTCCCCTCACTTCCCCCTTTTGCCCCTCCCTCTCCGCCCTTCCCACTCAGCACAGGCGATTGGGAGGGAAAGAAGGACAGAGAGAAGAGAGCTGGAAAAACTAAAAATGTTTTACTAATGCTACTGATAAGAATAGACAAAATAATACAAAATATACAAAACCAATCTTGAAAGTCTCAGCAACTGCAGGGCAGGCACCTGAAGTCCTGGATTGGACTCTGCAGCCAACCGGAGCTGGATTCAGTCTCTCACTAGGCCTCAGTTTGCAGGGACGACTAGCAAGGTCCTCTCCTAATGTTGGCCATAAGGAAAAGCGAAAAGAAGGCAAAAAGGAAAAGGGGATGAGATCCTCGTGATCTCCCACTTTTATATGAAGTATTCACGTGAATGGAATGTTATACACAGCTGGTCAGTTTCTTGGTCACCCGTTTCTCGTCACCCCTCTCACAAGATGTCCATCCATGCTTATCAATAACTTCGCATTCCATTGCTACGTTTACGAAGACATGTATCTGGTTCTCCAGGAAAATGCAGCTAATATGAAGCCTTAGCTGACAGGCAAATTCACTAAAAGAGAAACTTGTTTGTTAACAAAACCAGGACATTCAGAAAAAGATATAACCTCAGGTATCTTTGGCCACAGCCACCTGTGGAAATACCATGGTGTCTCCTTGCTTGCCCTGCTCAGCCTGGCTGGACACACACGCTCATCTTCCACGCACCCTGAAATATTCAGTTTCATTCCCTCGGGACTCTCTGCCATCGCTTTACACACCAGGCAATTCCAGCATTGCTTGTTCAGCCTCCTGCACTGAGGGGCTGCAGACAAACTGTGTTGAGCAAACCCATGTCTGTGCAGCTGGAAACAATGATCCGGTTTGCAAAGTGCAGCATCACCCCTGGGAGATGACAGAGAGAAAATGTCAAGAAAATGACAATGTATTTCTAGCATGAATGTTGTGTGTGAGGATCGTCCCAAGACCAGCGTGCTGAGCAGCTGGGAAATACACACAGCACAGAGGGGCTGGACGGGGTCTGCTGGCGTAGGGAATGGCTTGGAGATGACAATGTCTGCACAGGGTTCTCCAGCTGACCTGCAGCTGAATGAGAAAAAGTGCTCAGGCTTCCAGCAGCCAATATAGGATGTTGATAGGATGAGAGGAAATGGCCTCAAGCTGCACCAGGGGAGGTTGAGGTTGGATCTGGGGACCAATTTCTTCCCCAAAGGGCTGTGGGGCATTGGAACAGGCTGCCCAGGGCAGTGCTGGAGTCACCAGCCCTGGAGGGTTGGACAGACAGACATGAGGTTCTCAGGACACGGGGCAGGGACAGGGCTGGGTTATGGTTGGACTCCATGATCTTAAGGGTCTTTTCCAGCCACAATGATTCTGTGATTCTATGACTCCACAAAATGCTCACTTCTCTTGCTTGAATCACTGCGGGCTTGAAGCATCTCCATAACATGCCTGTTGCACACTGCAAGATTTTGTCTTGCATCAGATATACTCAAGATCTTATTATAACCTCTGATTTGTGCCTTAAGGCTCACCCATCTGCACCAAGCTCCCTGCAGTAATGTTTGCACACTGTGCTCCCACCAAGCTGCTCTTGCTGGTTTTCTGCTTTATCTCTTTTCCCAGAAGCATAGGTATTGTATGTGCACAGGGAGGGGTGTGAGGATCTGTTCATTTATTTTCCCATCCTAAAAATTCCGTTTTCCCAGAATGACAGATAAAAGACAACACAGCCACCACTTGGCACACATCAGTCTATTTGCTGGAAATGTTTATATTATAATTTGAGCCTAAGCCAGTCCTAATCATATTTACTGTACAGGCCAGAGTTCAGTGTGTCAGATCTGCTAGGAATGTGAGAATGGATAGTAAGGAGGGAAGGGAACGGTGGGGGCTTGGTCCTCCCACATAAAAGTCTTAAGAAGACCCTGTTCAAAACAAGCACTTCCATAATATAAAGGTAACGCTCATTGCATGGACAGAAATAAAAAGTAAGGAAAGGGATTAGGAAGATCCCAGAGAACGGGAACACCATTACTATCTAAAATCACCACTTGGCACCATTCCTGGCTTCATTATTTTATTCCCCTGTCAGTCTGTCCACACAGAGATCTGAAATGGAAGCCGAGGCTCAAGGGGAGGTTTCACCTCCCACCAGCCCCGCAGCATCTCTCAGGGTTGCTCCAGCCTTTGCAGATCCAGGGTAGGGGAGGAAGGATGCACAGAATCATAGAATCACAGCTGGTTTGTGTTGAGGGACCTTCCCAGCTCCCCAGTGCCCCCCCTGCCATGGCAGGGACATCATCACCAGCTCAGGTTGCTCAGAGCCCCGTCCAGCCTGGCCTGGGATGTCTCAGGGATGGTTCAGCCACCACCTCTCTGCCCAACCTGGGCCAGGCTCTCACCACCCTCAGGGCAACAATTCCTTATATTCAGCCTCAATCTCCCTCCTTTAGTTTAAAACATCACCCCTTGTCCTGTCACAACAGGCCCTGCTCAAAAGTCTGTCCCCATCTTTCTCATCGGCCCCTTTCAAGTCTGGAAAGGCCACACTGAGGTCTCCCCGGAGCTTCTCTTCTCCAGCTGAACACCCCAACTCTCTCACCTGTCCCCAGCAGAGCTGTTCCAGCCTCGGGTCATTCCTGGGGCTCCTCTGGCCCCTCTCCAGCAGCTCCATGTGTGTCCTGTGCTGAGGACATGTCACCCATCCTTCTCTGCTTCGGAAAGTTTCAAAAATACAAAGGCTGTTTGATCATACGCTGTTTTCTTTGGCTGCAGTGGCTGTGTTGAGCTGGACAAAAATATCCCGGCTGCCTGGAGGGAGGGATTGCAGCCCAGAAGGGATGTCTCCTCCTTGGCAGGCTGTCCCTCCTGCTTGCCACCAAAGGAGCAGCCGACTGCGTTGGCACCAGAAGCTCCGACATCACCAGCAGCGATGAGTTTTTCCAAGTCAACCATCTACTGATGCTCAAAAATAGCACTGAGGAAAAGAGCTCAGCGGGACCTGGACACAGACCAGCTGCTCTAATGAGAGATTCCCCAAAGGACCATGTAATGCCAGAACCGGGCAGCTCTCCTGCTTTGGGATGTCTCTTGGGCCCTAATTTTAGGGGGAATCCTTCTCCCGCTGAGCTCCAGGGATGAGGTTGTAGAACCAGCACCACGGGAGGTGTGATGGGTTAGACACCCACGATCCAGCAGCCCCTTGCAGGCCGCAATCATTGCTGGTCCCCACTGTTCCCGTGTGTGTGTTGAGGGTTGTGGCTGAAGATGGTGGAACTGGTGGGGTTGGGACTACAATCCTGGCCTGAAAGGTGTGGGTAGATGCTGGAGAGGCGTGCCCTGGGACTAGGCTTTGTCTTGTGGTGGGAAGTGGTGGAAAGATAGAATCATATAATTATTTAGGTTGTAAAAGACCCTTAAGATCATTGAGTCCTCCTACCTTTAACCTAAAACTACAAAGTCCACCAATGAACGACGTCTCTAGGTCCTGGGGAAGGATGGAGAAGGGAGGCCTTGGTGAGGCTCCAGTTTGGAGTTGCACTAAGTATATGAAGGACTTATATGGGACAGAACTCAGGTCAGGGGCAGCTGTACGTGTGCATGGAGGGGAGGATCAGCGAGTCTCCTGGATCAGGGTTAGGACCTGAAAACAGGTTTTGCTGCAGACACCTTATCTGTACCGGCCTCTGCAAATGTCACCACTTAAACCCTGGAAGTTAAAGTGGTGTTGAAAGGGGACATGAGATCCCTCCCTTCTGCCCACAGCCTTGCTGTTGTGCCTGGTGTCAACAGCACATCTCCTGCACTCTGTTTGGGGTGTCTAAGCTGGCTGCAAGACGCTTTGTAGTCTGAACTGTGAATCATAGAATCACATAATAGTTTGGGTTGAAGGGCCCTTCCCAGCTCCCCAGTTCCCCTGCCATACCAGGGACATCTTCAGCAGCTCAGGTTGCTCAGAGCCCCGTCCAGCCTGGCCTGGGATGTCTCCAGGGATGGTTCATCCATCACCTCTCTGCCCAACCTGCCCAGGCTCCCACCACCTTCAGGGCAACAATTTCTTCCTCATGTCCAGCCTCAATCTCCCTCCTTTAGTTTAACCCATCACCCCTTGTCCTGTCACAACAGGCCCTGCTCAAAAGTCTGTCCCCATCTTTCTCATTGGCCCCTTTTCAGTCCGGAAAGGCCACACTAAGCTGTCCCCGGAGCTTCTGTTCTCCAGCTGAACACCTCAACTCTCTCACCTGTCCCCCAGCAGAGCTGTTCCAGCCTCGGATCATTCCTGGGGCTCCTCTGGCCCCTCTCCAGCAGCTCCATGTGTGTCCTGTGCTGAGGACCCAGAGCTGGATGCAGCCAGGATCAAGAGGTGGTGAAGCCCAGATGTGGCTCCATTCAGGTATTTGTGTGCAGGGCTTCTGGGCAACTTCCGAAACTGCAGAAAACTTTTCCTGTGCTGAGTGCCCTCCCTGGAAAACACCACGTTGTAGACGTGGCTAAAACCTTCCCAACTCCCCCAGGTTCTGTTATAACAGCTGTGTTTCTGTATTTTAGTGTTCATCACCTTGCTGCTCAAGTGAGAACCCTCATTCAGTGGTTGCTATAATAACAGAAGTTGGCTTCTGCCAGAGCACCACAGTCTCCAGCTCTATTATCCATCCTCAAGTTGGTCCACTCTGACTTGACCACCTCATGCACAACAGGGTGACCCCAACTCAGAGCTTGGTAGAAATTACAGAGGCAGACAATGCACTCCAGCATCATCTTCCACAGGGAGCACAGCAGCTAAACCTGTGTGGACCACTTGTTTTTTAAGCCTTTCGTTCAGAGGCCGATCCATCTGGACTGTTTCAGCAGAAAAATTGTGCCTTTAATCGAAATCATCAAAAAACCCTGGGTGAAGTGAAGTGGTGTCAACCAATTTCCTGTGCTGCCCTGGGTGACACACAGGAGATCCTCGGTCACCGCCGCTCCGTCCTGCAGAAATTAATGAGCTCTTGTATGGGTAAATATTGATGTATTTAATGCCTGACTTGGTACATACAATACAACGGGGGGGATTCAGAAAATGCAGAAAGGACAGGGAGTCCTGTCACAAAGGCACTGGCCTCTCTGCTTTCAGTGTGTGGGGTGGAAAATCAAACAATCCCAGAGAAATCTGCAAACATTGCAAAGCCCTGTATCTCATTTTCCCATATTAAGCGAAGCTGGTAGATAGAGGTGATTCAGAGGCAACCGAGGTGAACACAGGTCGACACGACCTGCATATAATTTGCTAAAATGTGAACTCAAAGCAGCATCATGTACAGTGTGCCCCAAACCTCCACCGGCAGGGTAGCGTTGTCTGAAGCCTGTAAATAGCAGCTGGGATGCAATAAATTTGATTTAAATTGGGCAGGAATGTCAAGGCAATGCTGTGAATCTCACTGCTGGTGTGGTGCTTTCTCTGGAACTTCATGGTGCATGACGCAGCTCCTGGACAAGTGTCGTTCCTCAGGGACTTCTTTACAAGTTGGGTTTCTACCTCGTCTGCTCACCATCCATAGCACAGCTCTGCTAGGAATGGTTGGGTGAAGCAGAGGGCATTAGTTGGAGAGACCACTGTTTTGCAAAATTAACCAAAAAAAAAGTGTGTGTGGAAAGCACGTTTCATTTTTAGGCATTTCACTGAGTGCCTAAAACAGGGTCAAATGGATGCAGATGCTTACTGGGGGTAAAAACACCCACGGTCTGGTCTGCGGGAGGGTTCTTCTTAGGAGGAAAAAGAAGAGTGGAGCTAATTAGTTAAACCGAAGTGTTTCTAGGTCGCCTGGCCCCATCTGGATCAAGGTGGCTGGATCATGGTGCACTTGTGCCACAGGAACTTCACATATCACAGAATCCCAGAATGTCAGGGGTTGAAGGGCCTGGAAAGCTCATCCAGTCCAATCCCCCTGGAGCAGGAACACCCAGCTGAGGTTACACAGGAAGGTGTCCAGGCGGGTTGGAATGTCTGCAGAGAAGGAGACTCCACAACCCCCCTGGGCAGCCTGGTCCAGTGTTCTGTTACTCTTACTGAGAAGAAGTTTCTTCTCAAATTTAAGTGGAACCTCCTGTGTTCCATTTTGCACCCATTACCCCTTGTCCTGTCACTGGTTGTCACCAGAAGAGCCTGGCTCCATCCTCCTGACACTCCCCCTTTCCATATTGATCCCCAGGAATGAGTCCCCCCTCAGTGTCCTCTTGTCCAGCTCCAGAGCCCCAGCTCCCTCAGCCTTTCCTCACACGGGAGATGCTCCACTCCCTCCAGCATCTTGGTGGCTGCGCTGGACTCTCTCCAGCAGTTCCCTGTCCTGCTGGAACTGAGGGGCCACAACTGGACACAATATTCCAGGTGTGGTCTCCCCAGGGCAGAGCAGAGGGGCAGGAGAACCTCTCTGACCTACTGACCACCCCCCTTCTAATACACCCCACAATGCCATTTGCCTTCCTGGCCACAAGGGCACAGTGCTGGCTCATGGTCATATGTCATACATATGGACATATGGTAATATGTCTTCATTCCATTTTGCAGGGTTTAAAGAGACTGAAATTCCAGAATATCATTTTGAAAAGACTGAAAAAAACTGGAGTTTTGATCTCATGGACATATTTTGTATGCTGTAGGTTGAGGTAATTCCATTCTGATAAGGCCAAATGTGTTCATTCACCTTTATCTGTCTGCTATAACGTCAGGATTTTAAGAAGGTATCGTTACGGGCGTCTCAGTAACAGCAGTGAGGAAATGAGAGCAGGACCGTGAGGGAGAGAGTAACAACGGTACATTGCTAATCTGCAATTATTTCTTAAAAATAAATCACTGTGACATCATCAAACTGGTTGAAATTCAATCTGGCAATTGAGAAAATGTTATCAGATGACTCTGCCTTCAAAAGGGATCAGGGAAAGAATCAAGAGGACTTTATAACTGACATACGAGCAACTCTGATGAAGTCAGGATTTCATTGCTGCTCCTGTATATACAATTTTTTGTTTGCTGGTTTCACAGGCCCTTTGTATATCTGAAATGGTTTATCAAAGAGATGAGGTGGAAGCAGAGGCAACAGAAAATACCAGTGGAAGGAGAAATAATAGTGGAAGTAGAGGTGTATTCCCAAAGATTGCAGGGGAAAATTCCATTAGGATTTGCATTTGTAAATCTTGCGGTTTCTTTGGGAAGGGGTTTTATGACGAGTGGCTGATGGGCAGCCTGGTTTGCAGACCTGCAGGCCTGTTTGGTGCCCGTGGGCAGCCCTGGGCTCACAGATGTTTCTCCAGCCTGTGCATGAGTCCCTGCAGGAGAAAACTGGGCAAGATTGATGGGAGAGGTGCAGGTTTCAGGTCCTTTGATGTTCAACATCACCAGAGGTGTCAGGAGATGACACACCACTGTAAGGCCACCCACAGGGTATGGTACTCATGTCCCATAGGTTCTTGGTCTTCATAGCTATAGAGCCCATCTTCTTTGCCCTCAGGTTTTTAAAAGAGTATTTAACAAAGTCAGAGCATGAGAGGACAATGCATGTGTCTCTGGATAAAGTCATCACTCCTACTTTCTCCATTTAAAAGCTCAGGGGGAATGAGGTCTTTCTCCGAGGTCATTAGTGCGATTAATTCACTGAAGAGCACTGCGACAGGGACACACGGCCAACCTCACTGAAGAAGATACGGAGAGCACAGTGGGCAATTTCCATGGGATTAGATCAAATCAAGTTCAGCTTGGCCAGCAGTGTCAGAAAAGGTAGGGCTGGATATGTGAGGGCTTGCACAAAATGCAAAACATACCTGGATGCATGGAATCTTCTCTTCACCTTTGCAATACAGAGGATGTAGAGTTTCTGGTGAGTCTCAGGAAATCAGAGCACAGAGGTGGGACAGAATTGTCATCGTCACCCATCAGGGTGGATGTCTGATGATTAAAGATGATGTTGCTGGGAAATAGTTTTTGGACACCATATCCCAGGGTCAATAATGCAGGACCTTACAAGAGAAGCGGGGGTGAACACCTAAACAAGTGCCCAAAGGACCGTCAAAGCAATGATGTGACAGTATTATGCTGTCCATTTTGTGCTAACCATAGAAATCATAGACAATTTGGTCAAAAGGGACTTGAAGAGGTCATCTGGTCCATCCCTCACACTGAAGTGGGTTCATGGGTTTCTAAACGGGGCTGGATAAACTCCCCCGCTCTGCAAGAAGAGACACAACGGTAGAGCCAAGAGCCACAAGACTCTCCGTGCTTAGACAAGGTGCTGAGAGGAGGAGGAGCAGGAGGAAGGACATGGGAGAGCCATCCTCTGGTGACAGTGGGCAGCATCTCTCAGGCGTGGGCTGGCCAGGTCCCCATGCGATCCAACAAGGTCAGGCTCAGCAGCCACAGGTGCCTCATTTTCCAACCCAACTGTAGATTAGAATTATTCTGCAAACCCTGAAACCCACCCAGCATAACCCACCCTGACCTTCTTGAAGTCACTTGTGGGGCAAAAGCTGAGGGTTTATTCATATGTGAGCTATAAGCATCTCCACTGGGTCATACCTACCGGGTGAATTTTAAGAAGAAGTGTTTGTTACCTGGGATGTGGGTTTGGGAGTAGGATTTAGTTTGAAATTTCCTTGTTTAAACCTACAGAGCATCTCAGCTCACCTTAGAGCAGACGTGCTCCACAGCTCCATGGTCTGCATTGACTCACCTCTGACTGCTGTGGGTGCTTGGACCCCAACCCACACGTAGCCCCAAATCTGGGACACTGAACGCAGAGTTGAATGTAGAGAAATCCAGAAGCTGGATTTTTGGAGCTTTTCGTCGGCACTTTGTAAAGCTGTATGCCCTTTTACGGTGTCTCACTTTGTGTACTTAAAACATCCAAATCATTCCGGCTGCAACCATGATCTATTACACTTCATTCTCAAGGTTGAGGTTAATGTCTGAAATCTGTTTACATGAAATCTGTTTACCAAGCTGCTCTGTCCAGCAATGTGCAAACATATGGATATGGAGGTGTAAACAGAGGATTTTTTGGTCTTAAACTAGGCCGGAACATTAGTC
Organism: Streptopelia decaocto; assembly: GCF_964273445.1. Taxonomy (NCBI): domain Eukaryota; kingdom Metazoa; phylum Chordata; class Aves; order Columbiformes; family Columbidae; genus Streptopelia; species Streptopelia decaocto. The sequence goes on along the minus strand of NC_138663.1, from coordinate 212,490,118 downwards.
CATGTCTAATTCCAGAGAGAAAACAAACTTTCCCAATGAACATGTAACTCTTCCCAGGATCATCCCATTCATGTTGATTTACTATGAAGTTCCCTGGAATGTAACAAGACCTCATAACAGTGAAATTCCAAGATGCGTAAGCAGTGGAGTTGGATGGTTGCTACTAAAGATAATAATAAGAAAAAAATACATCAGTGGTATGCATCAGAGCATCCCAGATCTGTCCCAGTTTCAGAGCTTGTCTATAGACTGCTTTAACTTAGAATCATAGAATAGAATAATAGAATCATTTTGATTGGAAAAGACACTCAAGATCAAGTCCAACCGTTCCCCCACCCCCTTTCATTATTTGTATAATGAAAGCTGACGAGTCTCCTATGATCACGTAGCCCTGGGAACTGACAGTTTCATATCATAGACCAATATGGGGATATTGTAATTAAAAGCACAAGCCTGGCAACACTGTTTGTATTTCTTCAGAGACAAAAAGTGCCATTAGCAGCGAGTCCCTTGATGAAAGCCTGCCCTCAGCCATCCCAAAATGGGAGGTGGAATAATGTGAATTGCCATGGTAGAATCACAGAGTCATTTTGGTTGGAAAAGCCCCTCAAGATCATTGAGTCCAACCATAACCCACCCCCGTCCCTGCCCATGTCCTGAGAACCTCCTGTCCGTCTGTCCAGCCCTCCAGGGATGGTGACTCCAGCACTGCCCCAGGCAGCCTGTTCAATGCCCCACAGCCCTTTGGGGAAGAAATTGGTCATAATATCCATACTTATAGCCTATTTTTATGCCTTCCAGAGCAGATGAAGTTTTACCAGTGAAGTGAATCGGTTGCCAGGGCTGTGCATGGTTCGCTATTTCAGTAGGAAAGTTGCACACATGACTGAAATGTGAGATTGGTACAAAACACAATTCTTGACCAGAATAAGAAGCGAGGCAGAGTCTGGACATCATTTATTTTCACATCCTCATGTGGCACCACCAGAACTACTGGACTCACCAACCCGTGAAGGTGCTGAAGTTGAAAAATTACACTATTTTCTGGCAAAAGGGAATTTTGTGATGGCAAATGTAGTATGTAGGTACAGTGCTGAGCAAATGCAGATAAGGGACAGGGATTGACAGGTGGAAAGCACTTGTAGAAAAATTGGTATATACATTATCGCTTCTGGCACCGCGGATGGAAAGTCAAACATAGAAAAGCAAACAGCAAACATTAGGCAGACGTGTGGTCCTGTCAATTATTAAATGAAGCCAGCAAATCGCCGTGACTCAGAGACAGCTGGAGAACAGCCAGGTTTAGGGGCAGCTGCAGGTCTGGCAAGTGCAGGCGAGCCTCAAGGCAGCACATTTCATGTTGCAAATGTAAATCAAGGCAGCAAGAATCGTAGAATCACAGAGTAATTTGGGTTGGAGGGACCTTAAAGCTCCCACAATGCCCCCCTGCCATGAGCAGGGACATCTTCACCAGCTCAGGGTGCTCAGAGCCCCGTCCAGCCTGGCCTGGGATGTCTCCAGGGATGGTTCATCCACCACCTCTCTGCCCAACCTGGGCCAGGCTCTCACCACCCTCAGGGCAACAATTTCTTCCTCATGTCCGGCCTGAATCTCCCCCCTTTAGTTTTAACCCATCACCCCTTGTCCTGTCACAACAGGCCCTGCTCAAAAGTCTGTCCCCATCTTTCTCATGGGCCCCTTTTCAGTCCGGAAAGGCTGCACTAAGGTGTCCCCAGAGCTTCTGTTCTCCAGCTGAACACCCCAACTCTCTCACCTGTCCCCAGCAGAGCTGTTCCAGCCTCGGGTCATTCCTGGGGCTCCTCTGGCCCCTCTCCAGCAGCTCCATGTGTGTCCTGTGCTGAGGACCCAGAGCTGGATGCAGTCAGGATCAAGAGATGGTGAAGCTCAGATGTGGCTCCGTTCAGGTATTTGTGTGCAGGGCTTCTGGGCAACTTCCTCCTTTAGTTTAAAACCATCGCCCCTTGTCCTATCAAGGTACCTGGCTGCTTTATTCAGTGAGATGTTTTTAGGATAAATACAAACCAGCATAACTATGGATTTCATTACTCGGCTGCGATGCACTAGCCACACTCTGTTCTTGAGTGAACGGCCACCTCCAGGAGCGCTGGGAAGCCCCGTCAGCACCAGATGGACAACTTGTCATGTCACATTTGTCTCTGAAGGGGATGCTCGGGCTGGTTGGGGCCGGGTGACTCAGAGCCGCTGTGTCAACCTGCACTGCTCGGCTGAAATGGATGAAGCGCTCGGAGTTTAACCCAGTTGCAGATCTCGCCTGTGAGGCAATTGGTTCCAAACTGCCACCAGCTTTGTCAGCAGCCGACATCCATCAGCTGCACGAACCTCCAGAGAACTGCTCCATAGACATCCATCAGCTGCATGAACCTCCCAGAGAACTGCTTCGTAGACATCCATCAGCTGCATGAACCTCACAGAGAACTGCTCTGTAGACATCCATCACCTGCATGAACCTCACAAAGAACTGCTCCATAGACACCCATAAGCTCCATGAACCTCCAGAGAACTGCTCCGTAGACATCCATCACCTGCATGAACCTCACAAAGAACTGCTCCATAGACACCCATAAGCTCCATGAACCTCCAGAGAACTGCTCCGTAGACATCCATCAGCTGCATGAACCTCACAGAGAACTGCTCCATAGACATCCATCAGCTGCATGAACCTCACAGAGAACTGCTCTGTAGACATCCATCAGCTGCACGAACATCCAGAAAACTGCGCCGTAGACATGCATCAGCTGCATGAACATCCAGAGAACTGCTCCATAGACATCCATCAGCTGCATGAACATCCAGAGAACTGCTCCATACTGGGACCTGCTCTCTGCTGCCCACAAGCCAGTTTACAGCAACATCTGCTCTTCCCCACGGCTGGCCTGGTCTGATTTACTGGATTTAGCAAAACGTTCAAGCGGGAGATAAACGGCTCCTTCCCGTGCTCACACAAGAACATGGCTGTGTTTATTGCACAGCGTGACACTGCCCAGGTCTCTGTGGTCGGGTCCCCAGATTCTGACCTCTTGTTGGCAGGTTGGAGTAGCTTGACAGCTCCAGCAGGCACAAATGGACGTGCACAAATTGCCTGTCTTCACACATCTGCTTTACAGACTCTTGCAAAAATACAGGAGGGACTTCTGGCTGCTTCCCAGCCACAAGGCGCAGAGTCTGGATGTTAAACCCTCACATTTGCCTTGTATCCACCTTTATTTTTGCACGGAGCACATCTTTCCTCCTGCAGACACCAGTCCTGTCCCAGCACCCGACTGACAGGGCAGATGCACAGCAGCACTCGTGTGTTCTTGCTGGATTTACTGCTCAGCACCTCCCAGCAACACTACCTGAGAGATCATGGAAGGGACAGAGCATTTCCTTCCCCTCATGAAAAACCCTTGCTTTCCAAAAATAAAAATTATTAATAATAATAGTAATAATAGTAATAATAGTAATAATAGTAATAGTAATAATAGTAATAATAGTAATAATAATAATAATAATAATAATAATAATAATAATAAATTTTAAAAATAAAATAAATAAAAAATAAATGCACCTAACGCCCTTTCACGACACCGATCCTCGCCATTTTTATTCTCCACAGCAGCACCCAGGAGAGCTGGGAGGAGCTCTCACTACATTTACCGAAGCAGCTTTTGGAACTGTAAGGGGTGGGTGGGCTTTTTCCTCAGTACCAAAGCTCTCCAGCGCATCCCTGCAGCAGCACCCACAGTTTTCTGGGACCTGCTGACAGATGTCCAGGGCATCCCAAGCTCCTGTCCTGGTCCTGACCTTGTAGCTCATTTTGCAAGGGGTGAAATGGTTTGGTCTGACCCTGCAGACATGACGAAGCCACAGGGACTTGGCTTGCAGGGGGGTTATTTTACGCAATGCCAAGGGTGGTTAATCAGGAGGTAGATTGCCTTGGGATGGGGTGGAGGTTCCTCTAAGGACAGGTTGATGCTCTGAAAGGGGCAGCTCAGTCAGCCTGGATATGGTGTGTCACTTATACATCGTGTGTGTCACTTATATATCACATGCATCCCTAAGGAAATGTGTCAATACACAAACAGCACCCCATGTCACAGGATGCATTTGAGTTGCATTGCACTCCCATTGCACCATATAGCTCCGTTCCAGACCAGCCTACCCTTGTTTGGATCATAACCTCGGAGGTGGGGAGAGATTTTCATGGCGTCCTCAAAAGGGTTATAGGCAGAACAGATGATATCATGAAACAATAAAAATCATACTCTCTCCTTGCAGACCTTGCAATGAGATTGGACTCAGGTTTCTTATTTTGTGTCCTTAGGTTGCAATCCATAGGTCACTAGTACTTCTCTATCCTCCATACCTCTGAAGAATCACATTATTTGTATAATGAAAGCTGACGAGTCTCCTATGATCACGTAGCCCTGGGAACTGACAGTTTCATATCATAGACCAATATGGGGATATTGTAATGAAAAGCACAAGCCTGGCAACACTGTTTGTATTTCTTCAGAGACAAAAACTGCCATTAGCAGCGAGTCCCTTGACGAAAGCCTGCCCTCGGCCATCCCAAAATGGGAGGTGGAATAATGTGAACTGCCATGGTAGAATCACAGTGTCATTTGGGTTGGAAAAGCCCCTCAAGATCATTGAGTCCAACCATTAACCCACCCCTGTCCCTGCCCCCTGTCCTGAGAACCTCATGTCCGTCTGTCCAACCCTCCAGGGATGGTGACTCCAGCACTGCCCTGGGCAGCCTGTTCCAATGCCCCACAGCCCTTTGGGGAAGAATTTGTTCCCCAGATCCAACCTCAACCTCCCCCGGCGCAACTTGAGGCCATTGATCCATCCCTCCATGGAAAGGAAAAGAGCTGTATTGCAGAAGAGGTGACAGGTTTCTTCTGGCATGAGTGACTCTCTCTGGGAGATGATCTTGCCCATGAGCAACAGTCTGGAGAGTAAAGGAAGGAGGAGACTGTCTTTGGGGTATCACTGCCCCAGGACTAGACGTGCTGCTGGGGCCCTCTCCGATAGAGCAGGATCAGGATCCGCCTGCGGATCTGTTTGGTTTTCCAGCTGTACACGAGCGGGTTCAGGACAGGCGGCACCAGGAGATAGGCATCGGCCAGGAGCGTGTGAGTGAGGGGGGGCAAGTGCTTCCCAAACCTGTGGGTGATGGACAAGCCAATGAGCGGGGTGTAGAAGATCAGGACTGCAGAGAGGTGGGCGATGCACGTGCTAAAGGCTTTGGCTCGTGTTTCTGGAGTGACAATGTTCAAGACGGCTCTGATGATCATCGTGTAAGACAGGAGGATGGTCAGGGAGTCCAGGCCCTTGGTGAGTATCACCGCGGTCAGCCCGTACAAGCTGTTGACCCTGACATCCCCACAAACCAGCCTTAGCATGTCCTGGTGCAGACAGAAGGAGTAAGACAGGACACGGGACCCACAGAAAGGCATCTTCTTCATAAGGATGGCAACGGGTAGCACCACAACGATGCCCCGCGTGAAGATCACTCCCGCTGCCTTCACTATCAGGGAGCTGGTCAGGACCGAGGCATAGCGCAAAGGGTAGTAGATAGCAATGACGCGGTCAAAAGCCATGGCCACCAGGACCCCAGACTCGATGGCAGAGAAGCAGTGGATGAAGTACATCTGCACAACACATGCCTCAAAATGGAGGGAGGTGGACTCAAACCAGAAAACGGCCAGCATGGTGGGCAGGGTGGAGAGAGATAAGCCCAGGTCTGCCATGGCCAGTATAGAGAGGAAATAGTACATTGGCGTATGCAGGCTGTGGTCTGTCTTTATCATCCAGAGCAAGGTGCAGTTCCCCAGGAGCATGAGGAGGTACAGGAAGCAGAGAGGAAACACCATCCAGGAGCTGCTCATCGGCAGACCAGGAATGCTGGTGAGGATGAAGGTCAGGAGACCGGACCCGGTCCCATTGGAAGGTGACATCTCACTCGTTGGTGGTCCAGGGATCTGGAAACAGTAGTTCACTGGAATAAAAGCCTTTGTATGAGAACTCCCACATCCCTCTGCTACAATGGTGTTGGGAGGATGGGCTCCTGAAAGTCAAGAAACCCCTGTGCAGCTGCCCCCAGATTTATCCATCACATCCACCAAGGAAAAGCCACAGTGGACCAGCCCTGGAGTCACTATCTGGCCGTGAACAGCAGCAGAAAATGAGGAAAGAGTAGTGCACCACTTAGTCTGTCCTGTTGTGATAGGATGGGGGGTGATAGGTTAAACTAAAGGAGGGAGATTCAGGCCAGACATGAGGAAGAAATTGTTGCCCTGAGGGTGGTGAGAGCCTGGCCCAGGTTGGCCAGAGAGGTGGTGGCTGAACCATCCCTGGAGACATCCCAGGCCAGGCTGGACGGGGCTCTGAGCACCCTGAGCTGGTGAAGATGTCCCTGTCATGGCAGGGGGGGCACTGGGGGAGCTCTGAGGGTCCCTCCAACCCAAACATTCTGTGATTCTATGATTCTATAAATATGTAAGGAATGTTTAACAAAGAACTCTTGTTTTTACATAACTGAGGACCTGGTGCCTGACCCCAGCAGGGGGAAGGAATGAGAGACATAGGACTATGAATCCTTAATATAAAACACAGCATCTTCCCTGAATATATACTGATACCTGTATGCATACTGATACCTGTATTTACAAGTAAATTTAGGGGGAATGGTAGCCAAAGTACCAGGAATCCATATTTTAAATAGATTGGTAAGGGGAAGGGTATGGTATGGTATGGTATGGTATGGTATGGTATGGTATGGTATGGTATGGTATGGTATGGTATGGTATGGTATGGTATGGTATGGTATGGTATGGTATGGTATGGTATGTAAACTGAGGCAGGCGTCGGGGTAGTCTGTAAACCCTGAAGTACCCAACCAATAGGAAACAGTGGAGGGAAACTGCAGCCAGGATTTTGGGGGGGTATGAGCAGAGGCTTTTTGCCCTATTATGTGTGCCTGCCTTTAGGTAGAACACCTGGTGTTGCAATATCGTTATTAAAATATGCTTTGCCGAGAGACCCTGCCTGAGCCTATTATATTTACAAAATAATTGTTTCCTACAGATTCACAGGAGACTTGGTGCTCAGACCTTTGGGAGGTGCCTGAAAGCTGCTCAGCAGCACGGGCAGGACAAGACCCCGGGGCCAGGGTGCTGCTGCCTGGAGAAGGGGGAGAGGTGGGATGGAGACCTGGACGTCAGCTCTGGGATGGGGATGGGGATGGGGATGGCTGGTGCCCACAGCACCGGGACCATCGGCCCTGGCCATGCTGGTCCCTGCAAGGCTGGAGAACCCGGACAGGAGAGGGAAGGGGGGATGGAGTGGGGAGAGATGAAGGCAGAGAAAGGTCAGTGTTTGAGCTGAATTGAGTGCGGTCAGACCACAAGAGATAACATCTCACTTTGAGGTGAGAAGCAGCCCCATTATGTGTGACTCTGTATTGATTTAATCCCTTTTTGTTTAAGTATGGCAAAATGTATAACGTTTTAGGGAGCTTTATCAGCTAAACCTGTAGGTCAATTAAGCAAACTAATCCTGATGGAAAGAAAATGGATTTGTGCTTTACAGCTGCCAAAAAGGTTAAATGGAAAGGAAGAAATTCAGGGGCTCAAATAAGACAGAGAGTGATGTTTCGTCTGCCTGAGGCCATCAGAAAACCCAGCAGCAAACACCAGGTCTCTGTTTGAGCACTCTGCTTTCCTGGGCATGCAGCAGAGGTGATCAGCTGTGATGCTGCACAACGAGAGGCTGGGGAGACTTCCAGACAAATATCCCGAAGAGGCTCTTCTGCAAACGCCGTTAAATTTAGTGCTTCTCAAATGCACCAGCTGGACAGCAGCACATCCTCACCCCTTGCCAGGCTGATCAGTGTGTCTCTGCTCAGCTGGAAATGAAGACGTTTTGCATAACAGAGGAACACAAACTGACTGAGCAACCTGATCCGGGTGAAGATGTCCCTGCTCAAGGCGGGGGGTTGGACTAGATGGGCTTTGAAGGTCCCTTCAACCCAAACCCTTCTGTGATTCTAGAGGGTTATATAGAGTTTGTCTGCACATGAATGCACACCCCCTCTGAGACCTCATCTGCTATCAGAAAAAAACAAACTAGATAAATTTTTAAAAATGAAGATTTCAGATGGCCAGAGGGTCAGACCTGGAAGACAGCGGTGGGACAGGGGGTGCCTTCAGCTCACCCCGGTACTTCTCTCCTGCTCCAGCCCATGGTGCTGGTCCTCAGTTGCCACTCAACAATCACTTCCCTTAATAGGGGACAGAGTCACGTAGGGACAAATATTAGAGCTGAATACCCCTGGGTTGGCGGAAAAAACCTCTCTGAAACTGGACCAAGCAGTGTGGGAGAGGGAGAATGGGGATGGCCAAAGAGGCAACTGAGGGTGTAAAGAACCTAAAGCCATGGAGCTGAAGACCCCCATTTGCTCCTTTGGGGAAAAAAGTCATTGTAGAAATAAACTTACACGTCCTATCCATGTAGTACTTGAGAGAAAGAGGGAAATTTTTAATTATTGACCAAGGTCAATTTCTGGGGTGACTTTTCATATCAAGCCTCCACCTGCATATATGAGATCAAAGGTAATATTTAGTAAAGCCTTTCGCTTGTAACGATTTTCTAATATGCTGGTTTGCTGGTTCTGCCACAGACTTTTGTAAATTCTTGTTTTGATGCAAGCCCTCAAACAAATTGTCCTTGCAGAAGAAAAACATCTCAGCAACCCCCCCAGTACTTACCCAGGTGACAGCACAGGACACGGGCTGGGGACCAGCAGCAGCTGTGGCTGCGCACGATGCTGTGGGCACCGGGCAGGGAAATCATGTTTAACCCATCAGAGCAAACCCCACGGGTCTCATCCAGCACATCACAGCTGATTTCTCTGCTCTTCAGGGGACATGAGCACCACGGGACTGTGTATGAGAAGGTTTTCCTTTCTTCTCTGAAACAAATAGCAGAATGCGAAAATTGGGAGTGAAGGCAGATTTGGGACATCAGCTGTAATTAAAAAAAAGTGTGAAATTTTCCTGTTGTTGCCATAACACACTGTGTGCCCTGGCTGAGAGCACAGGGATGGGAGACGTCCAAATTGACAAAATATAAGAAGAACACAAAACCTACAGAATTTAGACTAAGCACAAACATGTTCACTCTGGACTTGGCAAGGCAATTTTTTACCCTTACCTTCCAAGTCCCCTGGAACCTGAATTTACAGTCCTCACCCTTTCCTGGGGCTTCTGCTCTGCGTAAGACAACGTCTCGTTGCAATGGGACAAACCACTGACCACCACGTGTCTGTGTCTGTGATAGACCCTACCAGGAGTGCAGATGTTTGCAGCTGTGGCAACAGTTCAACACCCAGCATGACGGGGTGCGAGCCTGCGAATACTATTGCAAATGGTAACAGTGCAGGTTGCTCAAGGGTCACACTGGATATTCGAAGTACAGCTCCTTTTCCTTTCTTGCTGGACTCAACACAAATATTTCTACTGGTTGCAGTGAGGTGGGGCTGAGCCTGACCCAGAGCTCACAGAATCACAGAATCCCAGAATGTCAGGGGTTGGAAGGGACCCAGAAAGCTCATCCAGTGCAATCCCCCCATGGAGCAGGAACACCCAGCTGAGGTTACACAGGAAGGTGTCCAGGCGGGTTGGAATGTCTGCACAGAAGGAGACTCCACAACCCCCCTGGGCAGCCTGGGCCAGGCTCTGACACCCTCACCCCCAACAAGTTTCTTCTCATATTTAAGTGGAACCTCCTGTGTTGCAGTTTGTACCCATTGCCCCTTGTCCTACTGTCCTGGTTTTGTTAAAAAACAAGTTTCTCTTTTAGTGAATTTGCCTGTCAGCTAAAGCTTCATATTAGCTGCATTTTCCTGGAGAACCAGACACATGTCTTCGTAAACATAGCAATGGAATGCAAGCTTATTGATAAGCACGGACGGACATCTCACGAGAGGGGCGACGAGAAACGGGTGACCAAGAAACTGACCAACTGTGTATAACATTTCATTCACGTGAATACTTCGTATAAAAGTAGGAGATCACTAGGATCTCGTTCTCTTTGCCTTTTGCCTTCTTTTCGCTTTTCCTTATGGCCGACATTAGGAGAGGATCTTGCTAGTCGTCCCTGTGAACTGAGGCCTAGTGAGAGTCTGAATCCAGCTCCGGTTGGCTGCATAGTCCAGTCCAGGACTTCGGGTGCAGGCTCTGCAGTTGCTGAGACTTTCAAGATTGGTTTTGTATATTTTGTATTATTTTCTCTGTTCTTATTAGTAGCGTTAGTAAAACATCTTTAATTTTTCCCAACTCTCTTCTCTCTGTCCTCCTTTCTCTCCCGATCACCTGTGCTGAGTGGGAAGGGGGGAAAGGGAGAGGCAAAAAGGGGAAAGCGGGGGGAGAGGAGGTTAACAATACATCTGCCAGGGTTTTATTGTCACCCCGCAATCTAAACCCTCGACACCTACCATTGGCTGTCACTGGTGTTCGAAGCAGGATATACTGATTTTTCTCTGTGCTTCATCCTTGCCTCTAAATCCTTGTTTCTGATTATAGTAGCATATTTGATAAATATCGTTCTTCACTTCAAGGCTTAGGAGCTCAAGCAAATCTGCATGGAGCTCATGTCAGTGTTCAATAACGTGAGCTTCAGGGCTGCATTTTTCCCCCAACAGGTTTCCAAGGCTTGGAAATTTCTCATCTCTGCTCAATCTGTTTCACTGTGAGCCTTGGCAACGTCTCCTCATCTTATATTATAGAAGATTTTTACAATGAAGGTGGTAAAATACTGAACTGGCTGCCCAGAATGGTGGTAGATGCCCCATCCCTGAGACATCCCAGGCCAGGCTGGACGGGGCTCTGAGCAACCTGAGCTGGTGAAGATGTCCCTGCTCATGGCAGGGGGGACTGGGGAGCTGGGAAAGTCCTTCAGCCCAAACCATCCGGTGATTCTGTGATTCCATGAGTCTATGCAAGAGGCACAAAGCCCATGTACTATTTCTTGGCCATGTTGTCCATTGTTCTGTCTGTCTTTGGGACATATTGTGCACATTGTACATACTCTGGTTTAAGTACAGGAAATCAGTTGCAGTGCTTGTTTCCCTCAGATCTTCCTCACCACTCACTGTTGCTCGTGGAGATGTCTGTGTTGCTGCTGATGGCCCTCAGGAGCAAACCACAACCTCCTCCAGCACAAGTCACTTTTAACCACTTGAGGGATGACCATGGTGGGCCTGGTGTTCGTGTCCTCATTGCCTTTAAGAGGCAAAGTGCCTGCACATTGTGGGCTGGATGTTTAAAAGATGGCAAAGAGGCAAAACTGGGAAATGGATTTTTATTTTTGAAAATTATCTACAATACCTCCAGCCCTTTATTGTGGCCCGTGCATTGGTCTGGAGGTCTGTCCTTAGCCTGGGCCATAGACCCAGCCTGGCTGGGACACCGGGGGGACCTAGGTGGAGGATGCTCTGCATGGGGCAGGGTGTGATGCAGACAAGTGCTTGGGATGGAGAGGTGTGGAGGAGTGAGGGGTGCCTGGGGGGGTCCTCACTGACAAGAGGAGAAGAGGAGCACTGGTTCACCAGGAGGAACATCTACATCCTGGTGCCCACTGTGCTCAATCCCATCATCTATGGGGTGAGGACCAAGCAGACACAGAGGAGGATCCTGACTTCAATTAAAATCTCCAATGACAGAACAGCCCGTTGAGCTGCACCCCGCTCTTAGCTCTTCTGGACTTAGATTGGTAGCTTTGGGGGTGAGGAATGTGCTCTTCTTCTTTGACTATGCAGCCTGCTGCCTTCGCCCTTGGCAGGCTCTCAGTCACCATCACAACACAAATAACAATAATTTATGATTGCAAACTGTTGAGTAAATACACTTTGTGCAACAAGCACTAGTGCTGTAATAAAAGGCCACACAAGCTCTACAGGTTGATGGCTTTATGGATGTAGTCAGAGCCCTTCAGGAGTTAATGATGTTCAGCTGGGACTTGCTCCTGTCCTTGCAATGCGTCCCAGAAAGGCAGTGACACAGACACATAAAATAAAACACTTTACCTACTATAAACTTTTTCACCCTGTCTTGGTTTTTTTGCATTTATTCACTGCTTACTTTTCAAACGAGCAGATTAATACCACTTTGTGGAAGCAGACATATCTAGCACAAATCTGATTAAGAGCTTCATTTCCCCAATTAGGAACAAATTAAGTCATTACCCACACAGCACAAACCAAAATAATATTTGTAAATAGCAGCTCAAAGCATTTGCGGGGAGGCATGCTGGGTGTAGGTGGAAAGGTTTTGAGGGTGGATGGGGCTGCAGGGGTGGCCAGGAAGGACGTCCCTGTGCCAGACACAGATGTTTGCAGCTGGGTCAGTAACAGAACCATCATGCACCGAAGCTGAGCCAGACAGGGGAGATTTAGGATGAGAGGAGATGGCCTCAAGTTGCACCAACGGAGGTTGAGGTTGGATGTGGGGAACAATTTCTTCCCCAAAGGGCTGTCGGGCTGCCCAGGGCAGTGCTGGAGTCCAACCATAACCTAACTCTGGCATTAAACCATGTTCCTAAGAACCTCATGTGTACGTCTTTTAAACACCTCCAGGGACGGTGACTCAACCACTTCCCTGGAGCTCTGGAAATGAGTGAGAAGTGACAGAGAGAGTGTCCTGAGCCTGATCTGTGCCAGTTATCACATTGCTGAAGGGACTGAGCGAACCCTTAGGTCCTAACAAGGAGAGAAGAGGAATCTGCTGGAGAGGAGCCAGAGGAGCCCCAGGAATGATCTGAGGCTGGAACAGCTCTGCTGGGGACAGGTGAGAGAGTTGGGGTGTTCAGCTGGAGAACAGGAGCTCCGGGGAGACCTTAGTGTGGCCTTTCTGGACTTAAAAGGGGCCGATGAGAAAGATGGGGACAGACTTTTGAGCAGGGCCTGTTGTGATAGGACGAGGGGTGATGTTTTAAACTAAAGGAGGGAGATTCAGGCTGGATATAAGGAATTGTTGCCCTGAGGGTGGTGAGAGCCTGGCCCAGGTTGGCCAGAGAGGTGGTGGATGAACCATCCCTGGAGACATCCCAGGCCAGGCTGGACGGGGCTCTGAGCACCCTGAGCTGGTGAAGATGTCCCTGCTCGTGGCAGGGGGAACTGGGGGACATTTGAAGGTCCTTCAACCCAAACTGTTCTGTGATTCTGTGATTCTAAGTGATGGGTACCACTCTGGTGTTTTCAACGAGTAATCAGTCATAACTCCCAGATGTCTGTTTCTGAGTGGGAGTGGACAGCTCATAGCACAACACCATCCATGCAAAAACAGGGCTGTGTTTTGCCAGAGTACCCCAGTTTTAATGAATCTATACTGAATTTTTCTGTCTATTTTGGCACTTCATCACTCAGCATTGCAAAGTTTTCCCATAATCCCTCATCTTACTACTCCGAGTATACTGGTTTAATAAAAAGCTTCACAACAACCCAATTTACATCCTTCCCTAGATGTGTAATCAATAGAAGAACTGTTGAGGACAGCCTGGGGGCAGCAAACAGAGACCCCACAAGACCCTGTGACCCTCGTGGCAGTGTGGGAGATGAGCCACCACATAAAACACAAGCTTGCTGGACGTGGAGATTTAATACCTGCTGTGTCACAGTTGCAAAAGCTGGGTCAGGGATGTAACAGCTACAGATATACTGATAAAACAGGCCGACTTAGTTCTTGTGCCACATAAATTCATTAAACACTGTGAACAGGAATCTCCTTTTGTAATAGTCTATTTTTATAAATGTGCCAGCTATGCAGCAAAACATATTTCTTGCTCTAAGGCTTCAGGAAAATAAAGGAAATGGATACATTAATTCAGTAGAAATATTATGGCTTTCATTTCTTTTTGTGTTGTATTTGCAGCACTGATGTATGAATCAGATCTGCAGCAGCCCAGCACACCAATAAATAACACATTCTGTGATTCTGTGAACTCAGGCAACAGAAATCACATCTAAGCCATATGAGGACAATCGTAACTGAAAAGACGGCTAAAAAATGAGTGTTCACAGGTGTTTGGGCTCCTCTCCATGACCCTGGGAGCTGGTCCCCTGGTCTCCCAGTGCATACAGGGGTAGAGGAAGGAGACTGTGGAGGGGGGATGAGGCCCATGCAGCAGGTTTAACCTCATGCTTACTGAGACCAGGTTCCAGTATAGGTTGGGAAATTACATATTAGAGAGCAGTGTAGGGGAAAGGGACCTGGGGGTCCTGGGGACAGCAGGGTGACCATGAGCCAGCACTGGGCCCTTGTGGCCAGGAAGGCCAATGGCATCCTGGGGTGTATTACAAGGGGAGTGGTCAGTAGGTCAGAGAGGTTCTCCTGCCCCTCTACTCTGCCCTGGGGAGACCACACCTGGAATCTTGTGTCCAGTTGTGGCCCCTCAGTTCCAGCAGGACAGGGAACTGCTGGAGAGAGTCCAGTGTAGGGCAACGAAGATGATTAAGGGAGTGGAGCATCTCCCGTGTGAGGAAAGGCTAAGGGAGCTGGGGCTCTTTAGTTTGGAGAAGAGGAGACTGAGGGGTGACCTTATTAATGTTTATAAATATATAAAGGGTGAGTGCCATGAGGATGGAGCCAGGCTCTTCTTGGTGGCAAACAATGATAGGACAAGGGGTAATGGGATCAAGCTGGAACACAAGAGATTCCACTTAAATTTGAGAAGAAACTTCTTCATGGTGAGGGTGGCAGAGCCTGGACCAGGCTGCCCAGGGGGGTTGTGGAGTCTCCTTCTCTGCAGACATTCAAACCCACCTGGACATGTTCCTGTGCGACCTCATGTAGGCGTTCCTGCTCCAGCAGGGGGATTGGACTAGAAGATCTTTTGAGGTCCCTTCCAACACCAACCATTCTGTGATTCTGTGGGGCTCCTGGTGGGTTTTTGGGCATGTGCTCAAGGAGTGGGCATCATTCACCACCCAACTGTCTCCTGGCAGCGAGGGTCAGCACCTTGAACCTCGCTCCTCTCCCAGATGCCTGCCAACACAAGATTGCCTAGATGGCCCTTAAAGGTCCCTTCCAACCCAAACTGTTCCATGATTCTATGGTTTGGCCCCTCTTTCCCCAACCCACTTTAGTTAAACAGTCCAGCAGGATCAATAGCTCTTTGGAGAAGACCTGCAGGCACTCAGCTCTTTTCCTTAGCACGCAAAAAGAGAAGAAGTGCAGTCTGTGGAGCTCAAACAAGAATGTTATTTACCTCCAGTTCACTATCAGCACAGTGATGTCAAGGCGGAATATTCTGAAAATTTTGCAGTTCTACATAGGATGATCTCTGCATTTAGCACCATCTTTGGTCTGCCAAGTAGGTTTCACTGCTTGCTGCAGGCAGGGATCAACTAAAACTTCACCATTTCCAGCACATATGTACAATCCTCTCATGATTCTCAACTCATTAACTTGGAAAGATCCATGAGAAGAGATCAGAGTCATTTAAAGTGGATCACACACATGCTGCAGACTAAATGCATCTAGGGTTAATTTTTGTGGCCCATCACGTGCTGCAGTTTGCATGTGCAGTTGTATGGATATTCGTACATGCTGCTGCTGATGGGATGTGCACAAATTTATACTCTCTTGAGAGAAAATGCAATGAACACCTGTTCATGGATCTGCTTGGTTTTGACACCATACACAATGGGGTTCACCGTGGGAGGGAACAGGAGGTAGAAACCAGCGATCAAGATGTGTTTGTGAGAGGCAATGTGGCAACTAAATCTGTGGGTTGCTGATGAGAGAACAACAAGGGTGTAGAAGACCAGGATGACGCAGATGTGGGAGAGGCAGGTCCCAAATACCTTTAGTCTCTCCTCCTTGGATGCCAGGCTCAACATGGTCCTCAGGATCCTGGGGAGAGACTGATGGACAGCAGATCCAACCCCACAATGAAGAGAAGCATGGTGATGCTACCAAACCTGGTGCTGGCACCGGCCAGCTCCATCACGGCCATTGTTTTCAGTATCAGTGGGAGATGATGTGGGAGCAGCAGTACAGCAGGTGATGGAGGAGAAAAGGCAGAGGCAACATCAGCCCTGCTGGTCTGGTTTAGAGCCAGCAGCCCATTCTTGACTACCAGGGAGATGGTCAGAGTGGAGCTTGTAGCTCTGGGGGTTGCAGATGGCAACATACTTGTTGAAAGCCATGGCCAGCAGCTCCACCAACTCCATGACTGAGAAACTGAGAAGAAAAAACACCTGTACAAGGCAAGTACTGAAGGTGATCTCCTGGGCACTGAACCAGAAGCTGCTCAGCACTTTGGTCATGATGGTCAGGGACATCATCAAGCAGATGAGATTCTTAGGGACAAGGTTTAGAGGTCGACTGAACAGTGTTAGGTTAATGGTTGGACTCGATCTTAAAAGTCCTTTCCAACCTAGATTCTATGACACTGGATCCAAATCCAAAGAGAGTTTTACGCCAGCACGATTAAGCCCCAAGGACTTAGTCATGACACTAAGTCATGTCAGAGAGGTATTTGCCCACCCAGAGGGAAAATCTTCCCCCTTTGTGGAACCAAGATCTGCTTGTCCCTGTTTGATGCTGAGACAGACATAACTCGTGCAGCGGGTCTGTTTACACACCGTTGCTATTCCTGGCTATTCCCAGACAGCAGTTTCTCCTCTGTGCTGATTACAGTCTCTGAAATCCCAGCAGCGACTGATTAGGCTGATCAGGTTCGTTAAGGCATATAAATATTTCCACGCAGGTCCTTTTGGCAGGATGAGGAATTTCTTCATTGTGTAAGAGTGAAACAGTATTTGAAGGTGATGTAGGTGCAGCCAGGGTCACATCCAAATCATCCAGGTGAGCTGGGGAGATTTTTGTTTTAAATTTAATTTAATTTCATCTGCTGTTATGTCTGTATTTTTAGGTAGTGCCAAGCTCTGAGCCAAGTTCAAATTTTAGCCAAATTGAGGCAAAATATAAAACAATCTATTCAGAAAAGCTACTATGCAGATATGCCAACCTAAGTGGACTTCATCTCTTACTGAGTTAATGAGTTACTTCATTACTCCTATTACAGATATCCCACATTAAGTGAATATTGTCACAGAGAACTGCCAGTCATATACATATAACCTCAGTTTGCTTCCTTGCGTGGGTTCATTACAACAGTGCTAATTATTTGTCTGCAAGCCATTCCTTCAAACAAGCTGTAGACATAGAGGAGTAACATCTGCCAACCCAGTCACATGTGAAGACCTGCAATTCCCTGATCCTAGCTAATCCTAACCCTAACCCTGTCCTTCTTGCTTGCACAGACCTGAAGAGGATGGCAAACACTGCAAGGAAGGTAATAATTTGTTCTTCCCTTCTAGGGAAAGGACAAAAGTCATGAGCTCCACTGATATAGGCTTGACACTAGGAAAATGCTCTGGAATGGGTGATTTGGGGAAAGTATAGAATTTCTGCAATGGGAGATCAGATCGTGCATGTGTCTATCAGAGATTACTTTTGACTGGGGAGGGAGCATGGACTGGATGATTACTCTGTCTCTCCTAAACCTCCAAATTCAAGGGATCGTTGTTTCACGACAGGACTGCTGGTGGCTTTTAGTGCATCAGATCGGCACGTGGTTGCACAAGGAGTTGTCCGTGTGTTTTTCACGAGCTCATACCGCATGGCTGGTAGATTTACAATGTCTAAGAATGACACAAAATGTTAAGTGCACCCAACCTGGTAAATTTAATGGTTATTGCTTAGCAGCAGAGCTGACGAAAATGAGTGAGGAAAGAGTTAAAATCTCAGCTTCAAGTACCAGGATCTACTCACTCCTTGCAAAGTCAGGGAAGCTTTGCAAGTATGCCAGCAAAGATTTCAACCCCTGTTGCGCTTTGTTTAGTCTCAAGCATCTAATTCTCTGAGGGTATTTTAATCTGTTTCACTCTTCAAAAATAAATTGCAATGAGTTTGCAACAAATCTAACGGTCTACAGCAAGCTAGCTAAAGGTGTCTGGTGATGTCCACTATTTCTAGAAAATATTCTGGATTTTGACTACTGCAATGAGCAAAACTTGTCACTTTACAAGTTACTGAATTACTTAATTGTGCAAAATAGGACTCTACCAGCTTTTCATGCCAATAGAGCACAAAGAAAATGTCAACAGGCCTGAATGTGCTGCTCCCATCCCTGCTGTCGCAGGTATGACTCAAAAATAGCTAAAAAATCACACAATATATTTTTAACATGGCATTTGTATGTAGGCTGCAACTGCGGTCATTCTTGGGGTTGGTGGTAGAAGTGAGAGGTCCATGCAAGGCTGGTCAGAGCTATGGGGATGAAGGAGCAGCTCCTCCAGGTGTGATGCAAAACTGAGTCTAACATCTGTTGAATAGCGTTATTTAATAATCTGGATAGCTTTATTATACACGATGAGGTACAGGTAACACTGCCCAGAACAGTATATGGGATTTGTGGATCAGTTACCTCTGACAGAGAGGATGGAGGGAACATCTGCTTGCTTCCAAGCTCAGGATTACAGGATCTCAGATGTGTTTACCCATTCCAAACAAATAATTCTGAGACATGAGACACATTTCCTGCTGGACTGGCTTGTGCCAGCTGTGGCTTTGCCTCCCTGAATTTATAGCCAAAGTAACTGACTGTGCTGCAAACAGAATCCTCTTTGCAATAAACTATTATAAATAACGAAGTCTTGGCAGCATTTTCACAATATTGGCTTTGCAGTATTTGGTCTTAAATCATAAAAAGCAAGGACTAGAAACAGACTGAAATGTCTGTTGGTTTGTGTCATCTGGAGGGTTCAAAGAAGTTTGGGGGGTGATGAAACTGTTTAGGGGTCAAGGAAGTCAAATGCCTGGAACGCCAAGGAGATGAAGTCTGGCCCTTCGGTATGTTGGGGAAAACAGAAGGTACAAGTGCCTGAGAAACTTGCATCTGATTCCCATACTGCCAGCAGGCGAATTTAACCCTTCTGAGCCTGTTTTCCCTGTAAAACAGGGACAATTCATTCTTTCGGCAAGGGCTGAGGGTCAGGAGGTGAAGGCACCATGGCGGGGTTAGTGCTAGAAGGGACCAACACTGCAGCCTCAGGACAGGCTGGTTTTCCTTCCTGATGCCAGAGACAGGACCCTGTAGGTGGGATGTCCACTCAGAGAGGAACTCCAGCAAGGTGGTTTGGCTTTTGGCTCCAGCAGGAGCAGCCCCACAGCTGGCAGTGCTGTCCCAAAGCAGGCCACAGATCTAGTGGATGATCCTTCCAAAAAATGCTCTTGGCAACATCATCGGCCTTGCAAATACACACCTGCTGTGGTTTCCCAAGGTGGGGATCAGATGGGACACACCAGCCCAGCAGAAGACACGGTTCACATCTGCAGAGGTGTGTGGGTGACCACAGTCCTGCTGAGCCACAGACTCAAAGAATTCTGGGGTTTGTCCCATGTTAGGTTTTGTACTGATGGCAACTAAAGGTACTCAGCTTCTCTTTGTATCTCCTGAACTATGGAGTGGAGGGTTGGGGACAACAGCCAGTGCCAGACTGGGATGTGAGGAGCGATAACTCCTGCATGTTCATGTGTGTTTGCATCTTGCCAGTGTTTGGCCTGAGTGTACCTGGATAAGAGGCAGGAGGATTTGACCACAGGTCTGTGTGCCTGAGAAGACAGGCAGGGGTAGTCTGCCTGTGCCTGGAGTCCATCACAGTGTCTACTACAGCTCTTTCCTCACCCTTTCAATGCTAACTGCTCCTGTGTCTTCCCTTCCAGCTCTGCAGCAGTGTCTCATGTCCTACTCAAACCACTCGAGTCCCTTGTCCTTCGTCCTCACAGGCATCCCTGGGCTGGAGGATGCTCAGTTCTGGATTGCCTTCCCATTCTGCACCATGTACTTCATGGCAGTGCTGGGGAACATCACAGTCCTCTTGGCCATTTGGATGGACCCAAGCCTGCACCTGCCCATGTTTTACTTCCTCTCCATGCTGGCTGCCATTGACCTTGTGCTCACCACTTCCACCATGCCCAAGCTGCTCAGCATCTTCTGGTTCCACTCCCATGAGATCGACTTTGAGGGCTGTGTGGCCCAGATGTTCTTCATCCACAGCTTCTCCATAGCAGAGTCAGGGGTCCTGCTCGCCATGGCCTTTGACCGATACTTGGCCATCTGCAAGCCCCTGCACTACTCTGCCATCCTGACTGGCCCCACCACTGCCAAGCTGGGTTTGGCTGCTGTGGGCCGTGGCACTGCCATCATCATCCCTTTGTCATCCATGGTGGCCAGCCTGTCCTACTGCGGCTCACACGTCATTGACCACTCCTACTGTGAGCACATGTCCATGGTGAAGCTGGCCTGTGGGGACACGCGGCCCAACTGCATCTATGGCATCACGGTTGCCACCATCGTGGTGGGTTCAGACTCCATCCTCATAGCTGTCTCCTACAGGCTGATCCTGAGGGAGGTCCTAGGCCTCTCCTCCAGGGAGGCTCGTCTGAAGTCCTTCTGCACTTGTGGCTCCCACATTGCTGTCATCCTGCTCTTCTACATACCTGGGCTCTTCTCCTTCTACACTGACCGCTGGGGCCAG
Source organism: Streptopelia decaocto (assembly GCF_964273445.1). Taxonomy (NCBI): domain Eukaryota; kingdom Metazoa; phylum Chordata; class Aves; order Columbiformes; family Columbidae; genus Streptopelia; species Streptopelia decaocto. The sequence continues at coordinate 212,469,486 of NC_138663.1, read as the reverse complement.
AGCATCCCTGCTCACCTCCGGATCCTGGTGGCTGATCTCTACCTGCTGGTGCCTCCCATGCTCAACCCGCTCATCTACGGGATGAGGACCCAGCAGATCCGAGAGCTGGTGCTGAGCCTGCTCCGCCAGAAAGGGATCCCATCCAGGTCCTGACCCCAGTCCATTGCTAATGCCAGGTGGGATGGAAAGGGGCTGGGACCAGGGAACAGCAGCAGCATGTTTGGAAAGCAAAGAAAAAGCTTTAAAACCTCTCTACTGGAACAGCTGGATGATCCCTCCATCATCTTCACAGTATGTTTGGGATTGGAAGGGACCTCAAAAGATCATCTAGTCCAATCCCCCCAGTCTTGGCCAAACCCTGAAAGATGGGAGCACGATGGAAACTTTGACTGGTGAAACATTCTTTTCATAGAATGAATTCTACATTCCTCTTCAGAATGCAGAGATAAATCGCATCTAACTGTATCTGTACCTGTCCTCCTCACACCTGTATCACCTCATGGCTTTCCCTCTTCATCTCTGCTCTCCATATAAGACCCTTACCCCTTTGGGAATTAAAGTCTGTTTGTGGGTTCATCCTCCACACACACCTTTTTCAGCCAATCTGTAATTCTTCATTTATTCACTGACTAGTGAACACACGGAGACACACACACACACACTCACTCACCCTCATCTGGATGTTGGCCTAAACAGATCTTCTTTTCCTCCTAACTCTGTCTTGGATGCATTTGCAACAATCACAAAAACTCAGCTGACAGATTCACAGAATCCCAGAATGTCAGGGGTTGAAGGGCCCTGGAAAGCTCATCCAGTGCAATCCCCCCATGGAGCAGGAACACCCAGATGAGGTGACACAGGAAGGTGTCCAGGCGGGTTGGAATGTCTGCAGAGAAGGAGACTCCACAACCCCCCTGGGCAGCCTGGGCCAGGCTCTGACACCCTCACCCCCAACAAATTTCTTCTCATATTCAAATGGTACCTTTTATGTTCCAGTTTAAACCCATTGCCCCTTGTCCTGTCACTGGCTGTCACCCAGAAGAGCCTGGCTCCGTCCTCCTGACACTCTCCCTTTCCATATTGATCCCCAGGAATGAGTCCCCCCTCAGTCTCCTCCAGCTCCAGAGCCCCAGCTCCCTCAGCCTTTCCTCACACGGGAGATGCTCCACTCCCTCCAGCATCTTGGTGGCTGTGCTGGACTCTCTGCAGCAGTTCCCTGTCCTGCTGGAACTGAGGGGCCACAACTGGACACAAGATTCCAGGTGTGGTCTCCCCAGGGCAGAGCAGAGGGGCAGGAGAACCTCTCTGACCCACTGACCACCCCCTTCTAACCCACCCCAGGTCCCATTGGCTTCCTGGCCACAAGGGCCCAGTGCTGGCTCATGGTCACCCTGCTGTCCCCAGGACCCCCAGCTCCCTTTCCCCTACACTGCTCTCTAATAGGTCATTCCCCAACTTACACTGGAGCTCATTTGAGAACGGGTCCACAAGTCACACTGAAACCCTGCAGTGTCAAATAAGATAATGTTCTTTTATTATTAGAATTTATTTTTATTATTATTATCATTATTATAATTATCATCATTATTATTATTTCCTTTATTATTAGAAACACCAAAACACCATCAGCCCTGAAATGTGGGTCAAACACTTTTTTTTTTCCGATATTTTGATGGGACTCCCTAACTTTCTCTGCTGTGTCTCCTGCCTCAACACACAGGCACCTGTAATGGGATTTTGAGGAACTCCAGGTTTTCACAAGTCTTCACTTGCCTCCGAACTCCTGTCAGATCCTGCTCCTGTGGACATGGTGCTTTAGCAAACCAGTTCTCCTCTCTGGAGACCCTGTAATGCTGCACGTGCTGCACTGCACCAGGGTGACACATCCTCCCTCCGTCCCCCAAACCAATGCTCGGGGCAGCGTTGTGCCAGGGGGAGCAGGAGCTGTTTGCCATGGGGTGTGCAGAGCGGGTGGAGAGGGCGATTGCACAAGTGTCCTTTGCTTCATGCAGATCTCCTCATGCAAAAGGCAGGACCATAAACTACAAAAACACCCGAGAGAGCCGTAAACTACACAAAAAGCCTACAGGACAATAAGGTCACCTGCAAGCACGGGAGATGAGGAGCAGGAGTGTGGATTAAAGTAGGGGAGCAGAGCACAGGGACTGAGCTCTTATTGTTCTCCTCAGCAAACCCATAACAGATTTTAACTGTGATGAAAATTCATTTCCTAACAACACACGCCGACTTACTGTCCCAGCTCTTCTTATGCCTTCAGCTAATGGGAATCAGGGCGCTCAAGTCTGGTCTCTGAAAGAATATGAGGTCCTGCACGTATCCTGCACCAAGCTAGAGAGGAGAGGGGAAGGTTGCAAAGAGCTGTGGTGACCACCAAACCCCAGCTGGTGGGTACAAACTCAGTTCTTTCAGTATGTCCTGACACTGCTGCCTTTGGGCTCTTCTGGATTCCACACAGTCACACCCACTACCACCACCTTGGGAAAAGCACCATCCACCCAACGCCCAACCGCTGAAGCACGGTGCAGATCCTCCCGCCTGACTTGGAGACCAGACTTTTCCACTCCAAGTCTCCCATGCTGGTTGAAGTTGGGGCTGGAAGGGCCAGTGCCAGGTGCTCTGCCTGGAGCTGCCAGGCCGTGGAGTCACTCTCCAGTGACAGGTCTTCTCCCCATGTGCCAGACTCACTCTGCCCCTCACCACCCCCTGAAAGCACCAGAAACTTCCAGGCTGATGGACCACTATGGTCATGCACACGCCCCTTGGTTGACAGACAGGGCCCTTGACCAGTGGAAAGCCTTGGCTGAGAGAAGTTTCTAGACAACTCCCATAAGTGACCACAGCTCAGATTCAACTGGGGTATAAATGGAGCTGCTGACGACCCCAATGGAGTTGGTCTCCTAGGAGCAGTGGGTCTGCAGTGGGAGACTCCCCTCCTTAGAATGGGCATCTAAGGGACATTCACCGTGGACTGAGGCACCTTGCTGAGATGGTAAGTGATCATCTGGGGACCCATGAGAGTCCTCACTTTGACACAGAGTGAGAAGATGTTAATCTTGAATGATCACCCTTGAGTTCTGTGATACGATCCCCTTGAGTCTGAGTTGGTTGTATAATAATTAACTCTGAACCAGTGTCCGAGCCTGTGTTGTAGAGGGTTATTAGAGTGCTGAATAATTTTGGATAAACCCTGTTTGTGGTTGGTTTCTGTTAACCAGATCTGGTTAGTATAAAGTCTGTTTGGAATTTGTTTCCTGCCTCAACTGACTTTTGGGGTGTCCCAGTGACACCAGTATCACCCAGCCTTCCCCCCTTGGGCACCCGCAGCCAGGCTTGGTGCAGCTTTTCTCCTCCCCTTCAGGGAAGCCCACCACCGCAGCAGCCCTCTCACCACACAGTGCCAGCCCTCCTTGGTCAGGGGGTTCTCAGTGGCAAAGCCCGGCTTTGCAGAAGAAGGAGACACAGACAAAATGTGTCTCTGTCAGGTCAAAGTGGCCAGAATTGGTCTGTGACATGATTTCTATCTGCTGCACTCTTTCTGCTGTTGCCTTAGAGGATGCAAAGCACAAGTGAGGGACAGGACATCCCTCCCCAGGACTTGTAGCCTCTTACAGGATGGACACAGCCAGGAGCTCCATCTCATGGTCACACAGACCATGGAAGGACACCCAGACCACATGTCACAGAATCACAGAATCAGCTGGGTTGGAAAAGACCTCAGAGATCATCCAGTCCAACCCTTGGTCCAACTCCAGTCCATTGACTAGATCATGGCACTAAGTGTCATGTCCAATCTCAGTTTAAAACCCTCCAGGTGAGTCCAGCACCTCCCTGGGCAGCCATTCCAATCCTGACCACTCTCTCTGTAAAGAATTTCTTTCTAATCTCCAGCCTCAATTTCCCCTGGCAGAGTTGAAGCCCATGGCCCCTTGTCCTATTGCTGACTGCCTGGGAGAAGAGCCCAATCCCCACCTGGCTACAACTGCCCTTCAGGTAGTTCTAGAGAGTGCTGAGCTCAGCTCTAAGCCTCCTCTTCTCCAGACTAAACAAGCCCAGCTCCCTCAGCCTCTCCCCATAGGGCTTGTGTTCAGGTCCCTTCCCCAGTCTTGTTGCTCTTCTCTGGACCTGCTCCAGCACTTCAATCTCTTTCCTGAGCTGAGGGGCCCAGAACTGAACACAACACTCCAGGTGTGGCCTCCCCAGTGCAGAGCACAGGGGAAGGATCACTGCCCTTGTCCTGCTGACCACGCTGGTTTGGGTACAGGACAGGACACCATTGGCCTTCTTGGCCACCTGGGCACACTGGTGGCTCCTGTTGAGCTTCCTGTCCATTAGTCCCCCAGGTCCCTTTCTGCCTGGCTGCTCTCCAGCCACTCTGTGCCCAGCCTGGAGCGCTGCAGGGGGTTGTTGTGGCCAAAGTGCAGGACCCGGCACTTGGCCTTGTTGAACTTCATCCCATTGGAATCGGAATTCGCATCTGGAAAGATGCAGCATCCTGAAAATAGAGAGCTGGCATTGCCAAGCTCAGGGACCTGTGTTTGGAAGGCTGCATGTCAAAGGACGAGGAAGAGTTCCAACTGCTGCAAGGGTGATAAACACAACAGGGGATGGGCAACAACATCTTGATTAAACAAACTGAGTTAGGGGGTTGGTCAGTAATGAGCAAGTCGGCTGCACACGCCCATGTGTGTGGACTCGTTTCTCGAGCCCTGAGAACAACACACCAGGGACTCCTCTCAGCAAACTTATAAATGCTTCCAGCACTGAAAGCTCAGGGTGAGAGCAGCTGGGGACATTCCTGGTGGCAGCAGGGCTGGCAGCGTCGCTCCTGCCGGGGCGGGAGAGGCGGGTATGGCTGCTCATTGAGCTGGATGAACCTGCAGCATCAAGCCAGGTAGGTTATCCATCTGTGTGGGGATTTCAAATAGAAGCAGCAAAGAGGATATTGTGCTTTCATATTTTATTTGTAAATATATGTATGTATTAAAAGAGAGGAAAAAATAATAAAAAAAAGAAAATAGTCTGGAAAAGGCCTCATGACCATCTTTACTCCCATCCTTCTTGACCATATTCTCTACAAACAAACATGATATTTGGAAAAACTTTTAGGCAACTGTGGCTTCTTGCAACAGAAAATTCTCAGACCAGCTTGCACATGGTCATCTCAGAGCATTTGATCTACAACTGAATAAATTTAAGGACAGACTTTATCTGCAGGCACATCGCTTTATTCTCCTGCGTTCTGTTTGCCTTCAGGAATGGGAAGGGGATGGGAGGAGCAGGGAGGGAATGTGCGGGTTTGGTTTCTGAAGGTGTTTCTGCAGTCACCCCCTGGACCACCCTCAGAAGCCTTTCAGAAGAGATGTGAACAAACCCTCATTCCATCTGGCTGCTTTGCCAATAAAAGGGGCTATATCAGGGTCATCCCCAATAGATTTTTGTCCTGCTTGGTCTTCTATGAAAACAAAGCATTGTCTCCTTGGGCACTGCAGCTTTATTTTCATCAGCACATTGCTGTCTTTGCCGTCGGAGACATTTTCTTTAAGCCTAGACAGAATTTCTCCTACTCTTCCAGGGCTTCAGACCCCTGACATTACTTTCACAGGACACGTAGGACAGACTTTTCCTTTCCCATTCACTGCAGCCTTTAACATGCTTCAAGGCTTTTTTCAAGACCGTTTCCCAGGTGAGTCAGTCACCTCAGCTCTCCAGCTTAACTTTGTCCTTATTCTGAACTCCCTTCAGTTTGCCCTTATTTTCCATAAAGTGCCCACCACAAGGCACATCATTCTGAAGATCTTCCAGCTCAGTCCTTTGCTCCTGCCCTTCACATTCATCCTACCTGAGTGTGTTCCACCAAACAAGCAATTTTGAGAGTATCGTTAGCTCAAAACTTCACTTTGATCCGCAAATGTGTTTTATAAAAGAAGAGAAAGAGCAGCAGTCAGATTGGCCTGGGAAGATCTACCTTTGATAATGTGGTGCTTTCTGGACATGTCACACTCTGCCTGCAAGGTCCTGCTGGAAAACACCAACTGGTTTGGTTGACAGATGAGCTGCAGCCCTGGGAAACAGAAACCCCAATGCTTCTCTTTCCCGAGGGGAAGAGGTGAAAGTGATATGGGCAACTGGACCGAAAAATTGTGGGAGTATTTAAACCACAAATAGAGCAGAGCTCTTCAAAGACTGGTCTTGGGGAAACTCTTGTGCGTCATCAGAGGCCCCTTGGTGAGACCTCGTCTGTACCTCTGGCCAAGCATGGCCAAGAAAGCTGCTCTAAAGGAAGGTGTAGAGAGGAAAAGTGGTTGTGGACCAGGAGCAGAGCTCTGGCCTTGTGAAAGGGGACAAAGACGAGAGAGGAGTTTGCACAGCCAGTGTTAGGCTGGGAGGAGGGTTGTGTGGTTCTGTGGATGTGCTGGGGTGAAAATGACAGGGAAGAAAAAGCATCATCATATTCAGCTTCAGAGGTGACAGACAGAAACTGGATGGGAACAAATGGAGAGAGGAAAGTGGAGGTAGTTTCCCAGCTGTTGGAGCAGGGTGGAGGGTTGGAACTGTCTTCAGCAGAGGCACGAAGCCAAAATACCCCAGGGTGCTGACTGTTGGTTCTCCTGGGTAGGATGAGCTGTCACACCTGAAGCAACAGGCACTCAGCTTGGTGATCCAGAAAGTGCTTTTCAGCTCAATCTTCCTAGATCCAGAGCAAGAAAAGGGGAAACTTAGATGGGAAATTAAATAGTTGGTGCTAATGAAAGGGTTAAAAATTCTCCTGCAGGTCTGAAGTAAAACTTCCATCACCTGATGTTTAATTATTTCCATGGTGGCTGGTAAAGGAAGGTCAAGGATTTGACTAACTCTTCTTTGCCTGTTTTGATGTAGGAGCTATGGGATGTCAAATGATGCCAGCGATGTCAGTCATGCAAAAGGGAAGGGATGATTTCACGAAAGGTTCCACTAGTTTGTCAAAATCCTTGGTAAAAAATGAGGAAGAAATTGTTGCCCTGAGGGTGGTGAGAGCCTGGCCCAGGTTGGCCAGAGAGGTGGTGGCTGAACCATCCCTGGAGACACCCCAGGCCAGGCTGGACGGGGCTCTGAGCACCCTGAGCTGGTGAAGATGTCCCTGCTCAGGGCAGGGGGCGAACCAGCGGAACAGGGTATGTCCTTCAACCCAAACGATTCTATAATTCTATGGTATGGATGCTAATATTTTGCACAGAAGAGGGTAGATGGGTTTCCGAGGTGTAGTTAACAAAAATGGAGAAACCACATCAAGCTCAGGAAGTCCCTGAGCTTCAAATTGCTGGAAGCTGGGGAGGCACCCAGGAGAAGTATCGTGCTGTGTTTCCTCTCTCATGTTCTCCCCTCAGGGTCTGCTTTTGCCGCTGGGCATAGGATCTGAGGCTGGATGGACCTGTGATGTGAGCCAGGGGATGGCTGTCCTTGTGCGCCTGGGCTCTCCTTGCTCGGGCTCCTGCAGTGACCAGCATGTCCAGCTCATTTCCCACCAACACCTCGCTGTTGGAGCCGCATCTGATGGGCATCCCAGGGCTGCAGCACCTGCACCTCTGGATCTCCATCCCCTTCTGCATCATGTACCTCGTCACACTGGTCGGGAACTGCACGCTCCTGTACGTAATAAAGGCTGATCCCAGCCTGCATCTGCCCATGTTCCTCTTCCTCTCCATGCTGGCTGTCATTGACCTGGTGATGTCCACCTCCATCACCCCCAAAATGCTGGGCATCTTCTGGTTTAACTCCACCACCATCAGCCTGGGTGCCTGTCTTACCCAGATGTACTTTGTTCACGCTTTCTCTGCAGTGGAGTCAGGGGTGCTGGTGGCAATGGCCTTTGACCGCTACATGGCCATTTGTCACCCACTGCAGTATCTGTCCATCCTGACCAGTCCCGTTGTGGTTGCCATTGGCTTGGCCACCTTGATCAGGGCTGTTGTTTTCATGACCCCCCTCACCTTCCAGATTCTCTGCCTTCCCCTGTGCGGCCCGGCCATCGTGGGCCACTCGTACTGCGAGCACATGGCCGTGCTCAGGCTGTCCTGCGAGGACGCTGCCTTCAGCAGCACCTACAGCCTCTCCATCTCCACCTGCGTGGTCAGCTTCGACTCAGTGCTCATCGCCATCTCATACACGCTCATCCTCTGGGCCGTGCTCGGCCTCTCCTCCCCACAGGCCCGCAAAAAGGCCTTTGGTACCTGCGGCTCACACTTCTGCATCATGGCCCTCTACTACATCCCTGGGCTGCTCTCCATGTACATGGAGAGATACCACCAGGAGCTCCCACCCCACATTCAGGTCCTGCTGGCTGATCTCTACCTACTCATCCCACCAGCATTCAACCCCCTGATCTATGGCATCAGGACGAAGCAGATTCGTGATGGAGCACACAGGGTGATCTCCCGGAGGAGACCCATGGCAGGAGGGATTGGGTCTGGCCTTCAGGGCCCAAGGCTGGCGCTCATGACGACAAACCCATTCCCTAAGATGGCCAAATCTTCTGCTGGACCTTGGTGTGGCTCTCAGTGTATGTTCAGAGCTGCAGGTGCCCCAGGAAATGTTGGCACCCACTGAATCCAGGTCAGCACCAAGGGCTTCAGCTGGTTGTTCTGCCCATCCCTAGTATGAGGCAGTGGCGTTGGCACAGCATCTCTGGCTGATCCAGCTCCCTCAGATCTCCCAACAAAAATACCTTTGCAGCCACAACCTGAACTTGTTCTGACAATATGACCTACTGCAGCTGAACCACGGAAACAGCTGTTTCATCAACGCATCATTCTATGTGCATCAGAGCTGTGCCAAGAGGTGTGAGGGACATGGGGTCTCAGGACCACAGGGTAACTCTGACTGCAAGGGACCTCAGGAGGTCTCTAGTCCAACCTCCTGCCCAAAGCAGGGTCACCTATGAGCCCAGACCAAGTCGCTGCTTCCTGGGAAGTGGCTGCATGTGGCCTGCTGATGGGAAGCAGAGAATGAAACTTCTGTTTTGCTTTGCTTCCCCACACAGTCTTTGATTTTGCTTTATTAAACTGCCTCTATCCTTACCCATGAGCTGTTGGCTGCTTTTGTTTTGGTTTGTTTTGTTTTCCGTCTTATTTTCTCCCTCCCATCCTGCTGAGGAGAATAGTTATAGAGCAGCTTGGTGGGCACCTGTAGTCCAGCCAAGGTCAACCCACCGCAACAGTGGTGATAAACCAGGGATGTTTCAATTACTTGCACAGCCTCAAGGCCTTTTCTGCTCCTCATGTTGCCCCAGCAGTGAGTGGCGTTGGGGTGCTCAGGGAGTTGTGGGGGGACACAGCTGGGACACCTGACCCCAGCTGACCAAAGGCTCCAGATCAGAACAATGAACACTGTGACATGCGTGAGGTGACAGGCTCCAAAGTGTGTGAAAGGCATGGGAGACCTCCCTTGGGAAGAGGGTCTTTTTTTGGGTGTATTTAGACTTCCTGATCTGCCAGTGAGGCACATCAACCACTCAGAGAAGTGAACTTCAAGCAAATTGACCTAAATATACGGGTTTTTCTTGAAAGGTGCTCCCTGCCCACAGTCTAACACTGTGACCCTGCCACAGAATCCCAGAATCCCAGAATGTCAGGGGTTGAAGGGACCTGGAAAGCTCATCCAGTGCAATCCCCCCATGGAGCAGGAACACCCAGATGAGGTTACACAGGAAGGTGTCCAGGGGGTTGGAATGTCTGCACAGAAGGAGACTCCACAACCCCCCTGGGCAGCCTGGGCCAGGCTCTGACACCCTCACCAGGAACAAGTTTCTTCTCAAGTTTAAGTGGAACCTCCTGTGTTCCATTTTGCACCCATTGCCCCTTGTGCTGTCACTGGTTGTCACCGGAAGAGCCTGGCTCCATCCTCCTGACACTCCCCCTTTCCATATTGATCCCCAGCAATGAGTCCCCCTCAGTGTCCTCTTGTCCAGCTCCAGAGCCCCAGCTCCCTCAGCCTTTCCTCACACGGGAGATGCTCCACTCCCTGCAGCATCTTGGTGGCTGCGCTGGACTCTCTCCAGCAGTTCCCTGTCCTGCTGGAACTGAGGGGCCACAACTGGACACAATATTCCAGGTGTGGTCTCCCCAGGGCAGAGCAGAGGGGCAGGAGAACCTCTCTGACCTACTGACCACCCCCTTCTAACCCACCCCAGGTACCATTGGCTTCCTGGCCACAAGGGCCCAGTGCTGGCTCATGGTCACCCCGCTGTCCACCAGGACCCCCAGGTCACTTTCCCCTACACTGCTCTCGAACAGGTGGTTCCTCAACTTATACTGGAACCTGGGCATGTGGCCTGACTACTAAAGATATTCCCTCTCTCGGCAGGACATGGTGCTGGAGAGCAGAAATTGCACCATTGGAGCAGATGTCATGGGACAGAACGGCTGACATGGGGACCACTGAAGGACGCATTGGAGGCTGCACCTCCACCTCAGAGTGTGCACACATTCCTCTGGGACACAGCGATTGCAGAGCTGGAGACAGGACATGGGCTGAGGAGAAAGGGCAAGGAATTCCTCTTAGGGCAAGGAACGCAGGACAAAATTCCCATATTAGGAAAACCTCCCCTTTCTGTCATAATCTCTAGGAATAACACTCCCTGCACAACACATCTTCATTCTCTCCACCATCTCACATGTCCCTTATTGCTGAGTCCCTGTGCTGAACAAATCTGGTGCTGTTCTTTCCTATCAAGATTTTTATTTGATGGGAGGGCTGGGGCACTGGAAGTGGAGCCAGAAGAGACAGGACAGGGCAGAAGAGGGTCTCAGTGGGACAGAGCTGGGATGGAGGATCTCTGGGGCAGTTCCACCTGTCCCTTCAGTGCTGTGCTTGGCCTTTCATCAGTCATTGCTGTAAAATAAGTGTACCTGCTTGCCTTACATCAGGTAGGATAACTTTACATGTATGACAGAGTAACTGTCAAGCTCCACTTCAGAATGGTGTTCCTCTTGTATTGTACTTCTGCTCACACATAGGTTCCCACCTGCACTTCCCCCAGAATCTTTTGTGGAAAATAAGACGAAAAATTAGGGAAAATTAGGGATTTATTCCCTAATTAGCTGGCATTGTGCTAATGACCCTTAAAGGCAGGGCTTGGAGCTGCTGGAGGTTTGGTATCACATGTGGTTTCCTCATGCATGATCAGTTCCTCAGCATCGCTCCTCACCTATGTACCGCGTGGTGCAGCCAGGGCTGAGGACCCTCTGTGAGATCCCACCTCCCTGCATGGGTTCTCAGATTCCTTTTGGGGACTCAACAGCCGTGAGAGCTTGCTGTAATGGTTCTGAGTGGAGAGAAGGGTGGAAATCCAGAGTTTCCAAACCATCCTGCTCTCTCTGGCAAGACCAAAGGGGTTTTTCTCTACTTTTTAGTTTACATTTTGTGCATTGGTCTCATGGGCACCCGACGTGCTCTGGAGACCACGGTGCTCCCGAGACCACGACAGTATGACGCTCCAAGGGAGAGCTAATGAAAGAAGCTGAAGCAGTCTTGAAAATCACCATCTCCTCACAGGACAGACAACCCAATCTCTGCCTCCTCCATCTGCTGTTCCTTGGGGGAGAGGACGGATGAATACCCTGGCACTGCACTTAAGAGATGCGCAGGGATGTTCTGCTGCAGCCTCCCAGGTGACAGTCCCGCAAGGGACAGAGATGTCTTGCTGTCTGACAGTGCTTGTCCTTCTCGGCAGAGTGGGATGAGGAGCCTTTGCTCAGGCTGCAAAGCTCATCCCTGCGCTATTTCCATCTCCTAGGCCCAGCAGCCCCAGTGACCAGGGTTCTTCAGCACTGCTGCAGTACTGAAAACAATATTGCAACAAGCACTGGCTATGGAAAAGAGCTTCTGGAAGCAAATCTACTCTTGCCTTGGATGTTGGCACCTGGGGACGTGTCCCTGGACTCAGACACACGTAAGTGCCTGGAGGGAGGTGTCCACATATGATTGTGTGCATGAGTGCTTGGTGTCTAAGCACTGAGCACAGCCAGTGGAGATCCAGCCCCTGCAGTCAACACATCCTGGAGAGCAACCCAGCTCATCCCAGGGCAGACCCTCACATTTAGGGAGCCAGTTACCTGAGCTCTTACCTGACTGCCAGAGGGTTTTCATTCCACTGCCCCTTACCTGGATGTCTACAGCCACTTGAGATGCCTCCAGGTACCCAAGGCATCCACGTGGGAGATGCAGACCATCACACGGAGGGGGTTGGTCTCTTCTCCTGAGTAGCAAGTGACAGGATGAGAGAAAACAGCCTCAAGTTGCACCAGAGGAGGTTGAGATTGAATATTGGGAACAATTTCTTCCCCAAAGGGCTGTGGGGCATTGAACAGGCTGCCCAGGGCAGTGCTGGAGTCACCATCCCTGGAGGGTTGGACAGACGGACATGATGTTCTCAGGACATGGGGCAGTGCCAGGGGTAGGGGCATGGTTGGACTTGACGATCTTCTCCAACCTAAGTTGGACTTGATGATCTTGAGGGTCTCTTCCAACCAAAATGACTCTGTGATTCTACCACGCAGGGTTTGCAGGGACTGCACCCTGCTGGGTGTAAGGGAATTAGAGGCCGAGTGGGACACACCAGGGGTCTCCGATGGCTCTAGGCAGCTGAACCATACCCCAGGTCTTTGCGGAGGGACCCTCATGTAGACCCTGAGATCTGGTGTGTTAGACTGGGTTTTGCAGCACCCCATGTTTTCTGCTCCACAGCAGGGTCTGGTCTGGAAGGCTGGTCCATGTCCCTGGCATCATGTGGGTCTGCTCGGGAGCATGGGTGGGTGAAAGCAGCTGTGGGTTAACCCCGCTGCTCAATCTGGAGTCACACCTGGCTCCTGCAAGACGCTGGTTACCGGAGTGCAGAGGGTCAGCGCCAGGCAATTGAGTGCAGTGATTGAAAACGAATTTTCATCCCGCTTTAGCCTCTAAAATGTCCCAATTAGCAGACGTTTAGACCAGAAGGTAAGTGCTTCTGTCCTGATCGGTCTTTCCAGCCACCAGCTCTTGCAGCAACCCCACACCTGGGGCAAATCAATAGTTCAAATGGAGGGTTCAAAACCTACTGAAGTCTGATTTTTATTTTTAAACTTCAAGTGCTGTGTTTCCTTAGTTGTCTCCCAGTATCTTGTTTATTTCTATTCTGAACTTGTCTAGCTTCTGTTTCTCACTACTCCCATACTAAGCATGTCTAATGATAAATTTTAGCCTAAATAATCCTGTAGCAGGGCTGTACACAGGTGAATTTTCACCTCAGTTCACTGAACTTCCTCAGTCCAGCATCCTCACAGCTGAACTGAGGGAGTGGGTTGGATGAGCGGGATGAGGTGACTGTGAACTGGCTGAAGGGAAGAAGCCAGAGAGTCGTGGTCAATGGGGCAGAGTCCACTTGATCCTGTATCCAGTGCAGAGCCTCAGGGGGCAGTGCTGGGCCGGTGTTATTCAATATATTCATCAGTGATTTGGATGAGGGAATAGAGTGACTGTCAGCAAGTTTGCTGGTGACACCAAGCTGGGAGGAGTGGTGACACTGGAAGCTGTGCTGCCATCAGAGACCTGGACAGGCTGGAGAGTTGGGCGGGGAGAAAATTAATGAAATAGAACAAGGGCAAGTGTAGAGTCTTGAATCTGGGCAGGAACAGCCCCAGGTTCCAGTATAAGTTGGGGAATGATCCATTAGAGAGCAGTGTAGGGGAAAGGGACCTGGGGGTCCTGGGGACAGCAGGGTGACCATGAGCCAGCACTGGGCCCTTGTGGCCAGGAAGCCAATGGTACCTGGGGTGGGTTAGAAGGGGGTGGTCAGTAGGTCAGAGAGGTTCTCCTGCCCCTCTGCTCTGCCCTGGGGAGACCACACCTGGAATACTGTGTCCAGTTGTGGCCCCTCAGTTCCAGCAGGACAGGGAACTGCTGGAGAGAGTCCAGCGCAGCCACCAAGATGCTGGAGGGAGTGGAGCATCTCCCGTGTGAGGAAAGGCTGAGGGAGCTGGGGCTCTGGAGCTGGACAAGAGGAGACTGAGGGGGGACTCATTGCTGGGGATCAATATGGAAAGGGGGAGTGTCAGGAGGATGGAACCAGTGATAGGACAAGGGGCAATGGGTGCAAACTGGAACACAGGAGGTTCCACCTAAATGTGAGAAGCAACTTGTTGGGGGTGAGGGTGGCAGAGCCTGGCCCAGGCTGCCCAGGGGGTTGTGGAGTCTCCTTCTGTGCAGACATTCCAACCCCCTGGACACCTTCCTGTGTAACCTCAGCTGGGTGTTCCTGCTCCAGGGGGGGATTGCACTGGATGAGCTTTCCAGGTCCCTTCCAATCCCTGAAATTCTATGATCCTATTTTGTCACTAGCACAGGTGTTGTCAGGCACAATCCACCCCACAACTTTTGCTTGCTAAAAAGCTACCGGTGGGTGATCATCCAGGCCATTTCTGTCAACAGGCAGGGACCTGGTGTGGTCGTCACCTGCCTGGTCTGTGCCACAGTGTGGGGAGGAGCAGCAGAATCAAAGCTTTGGCACAAATGAATGTGTAGATCCTGCCCACCGCGCCCAGATTCTTCTTCTTGCCTCTCCAGGACTGTTCTCTGGAGTTTCTGTACTACCTTAAAGCTTCTCCTGCAAGAATAAAACCTCAGAAAATAATATTTTCCTCTGAATATTGCTTAGTTTTGCAGGCTTGCCTCATGGGTAAATGACAGAATGAAGATAGAGCAACAAAAGGCAATTTCATGATCACATTTATGTCCCAGAGCACTTTCCCAGACCACTTTCTGCCCTATAAATTTGTAGGAACTTCTTGTATTTGGCCCATGGCAGAGAAGCCAGGGCTGCTTAGGCAAACGCGCTGTCCGAGGGAAGCTGGATGCTGACCTTTCTCTCTCCTCTTGCAGATTATTTCCAGATGTCAGCTGAGCAGTGGTGAGGAACCAACAAGAAACAAGCCTTTCACGAGCAATGGACTGTAAAAGTTCCTTGGTTATCCTCGAAAGATGAACTTTTCACTTGATAGGAACTTTTAAGCTATAACAGCCCCATTTATTCAGCATTTCTGATCCATTTCCCTGCCTTGTCACTCCCATCTCACACATCCTAATAACAATATGGATTTGTGATCTGGCTCTTGCACTGATGCAGAGTCCCCATCTTATCCCCCTTGGTTCTGGACATCTCAGGGCTTGAAACTGGGCCCCTTTTTCTAAGCACAAAAGCAAGATTCTCCTGCATGGCTTCTGATCCCTTCAGCCACCCCAACAGCAGCTCCTCCTCTTTCATCCTTGTGGGTGTCCCCAGCCTGGAAGCGTTCCCCACCTTCCTGGGCATCCTCTTCTGCTCAAGCTATATCATCGCCTTGGTAGGAAATGGTCTAGTTTTGCTTGTCATTGGGCTGGACAACTCCCTGCGTGAGCCCGTCCATTGCTTCCTGGGCATGCTGGCTGTCATCGATGTGGTGATGGTGACATCCATCGTCCCCAAGATGCTAAGTGTGTTCTGGCTGAACTCTAAGGAGATTGGCTACGTGGCCTGCTTTGTTCAGATGTTCCTTGTTCACTCCACAACAGCAGAGGAGTCGGGAGTGCTCCTGGCCATGGCCATTGACCGCTACATTGCAATTTGTCACCCCCTCAGGTACCAAGCTATCTTGACTCACCAAACAATTGCCCAAATTGGCCTGGCCATTGTGGTGAGAGCTCTCCTTTTCATGGTCCCCTTGGCCGGGATGATGACAAACCTCCCCTATTGCCGTTCCCGCGTGGTTCCCCACTCGTACTGTGAGCACATGGCGGTGGCCAAGCTGGCGTGCATGGACCCCAGACCCAACAGGCTTTACAGCGTGGCTGGGTCCTCTCTTATCGTGGGGATGGACATGGCTTTCATCGCTGTGTCCTATGGGATGCTCCTCAAAACTGTCCTGGGGAAGAGATCATGCTGGAAGGCCCTGAGGACCTGCGGGTGTCACATCTGCACGATGCTGCTGTACTACATCCCTGGGATCGCCTCCATCTACGCGCAGCAGTTCAGCAGCGGCATCCCTGTGCATGCACAGGTTCTGCTGGCAGACGTCTACCTGATCCTCCCCGCCATGCTGAACCCTGTTGTTTACAGCATAAGGACCAAGCAGATTTGTCAGGCGGTGCTCAAAATGCTGTTTTCCAGGAAGGTTCATGCCTGGCTCCACAGTCAATGTTTTTTCCAGGTGTACGCATAAAGACAGGACCAATTGCTTTCCTACGGGGGACAGAAGCGATGTGGGGGGGGAGGACTCAGTGGCTGAACTGACCACGTGAGACCCTACTCTGTGACAAGACTTCTTGGGACTGGGATCATCAGCAAATATGAAAGTCCTGTTTCCTTTCCTCCTTTCCAGGTGATACAGAGAAGTAAGCAGCCACTTGTGGAGTCTCCTTCTGTGCAGACATTCCAACCCCTGGACACCTTCCTGTGTAACCTCATCTGGGTGTTCCTGCTCCATTGGGGGATTGCACTGGATGAGCTTTCCAGGTCCCTTCCAATCCCTGACTTTCTGTGACTGTGATTGAGTTGGGGAACTGCCTTAATTAACACAAGGATTCAGAAGGAAAGCTCACAGAGATGGCACATGTCCTCCAACAGCAAAGGAGCGGGACAATCCTCATCCTCCTCAGACACATTCAGGGCAGAGCTCCACATGGTCACCACCATGTCCCTCAACTCATAGCAATAAAAGGGGCAGGTGCAGCCTAATTCCTCTGACCTATTTCAGATATCAGCTTTAGACTGGGATAAATACCACCCCAAAATCACTGTTTGTCTCTGTGGATGCGATGGCAATCTGGAGGACCAGCTCCAGCCATAGACCGACACCATGTCCACAACTGCCACCTGTGTCTGTTCAGGTGAATCCCGCCCAAAAAGTTCTCTTTAGTCCTCACTTTTACAACAATTTAAAAATTAAACTCAGTGAAACACATTCAATTTCAAAACTGGTTTGAATGTGTCATTCCCCACATCAAAAATATTTTAGCCTGTCTTTGCAGTGCTTTTCTGACATTCTGCCCCGCTCTTCCTTGACATCTTGAGAAGAACAGTTGACAGCATGTTTCTGCTATCCTGAATTTGCATGTCTTACCGAGCTGAATTTGCACATTTTTGCCTGTGGGGGCCCGGGGAAGGGCTCTGGGGGGACGAGGGCAGCTCATGCCATGGCATGGCCCTTTGCACTGACACCCAGGAGAGACGTCCAGCTCCTCATTCAGCAGAGCCAGCAATGGAACTGCACTTGCATTGCGCATTGAACTGCACTTAAAAGGGGCCCATACAAAAGATGAGGACAGACTTTTGAGCAGGGCCTGTTGTGACAGGACAAGGGGTGATGGTTTTAAACTAAAGGAGGGAGATTCAGGCCGGACATGAGGAAGAAATTGTTGCCCTGAGGGTGGTGAGAGCCTGGCCCAGGTTGGCCAGAGAGGTGGTGGCTGAACCATCCCTGAGACATCCCAGGCCAGGCTGGACGGGGCTCTGAGCACCCTGAGCTGGTGACGATGTCCCTGCTCATGGCAGGGGGCACTGGGGGAATGGGAAGGTCCTTCAACCCAAACCATCTGTGATTCTATGCAGAAACACAGATGTCTTTCATTCTGCTGGAGACAACCTGCACGGCCTGTTCCTGTCTTGGTCATCTCCAAGCACCTGCTGTTTGTGAAAGAACTTAGATGAGCAAGAATTGATTTGGGCTGAGGCTGTTACCATCCAGCCCCTCACTGAGGTTATTGCCTGGAGAGGACTCGTGCTCTTGGGAATCTCCATCCAGGGGAGACTCCCGGCGGCGTTGCCTGGGGTGATTTATGCACAGCTCTGTTCTCCAACACAGGAGATGCGTCTTTCTCATTGTGAGCATACCCAAGGGTAGAAGGTGTCTGCAGGCAGAGAGCAAGGTGGGTAGCTCGGCTGGGGAGGACTGGTATGAGTAGGGGATGCTCTAGGTACCTGAGGGCAGGAGGCTGGTGGGACTCCAGCGTCTGACCCGCATACATTCACCATGTGAATCAGTCAAGAAAAAGGCAATTGCTTGGAATCTTTTTTTTAAGTAGTTTTTCAAAATTTTAAAGTTTCTTATGAAATGAAACTGCAGGCCAAACACTGCAGAATTCTGTTTAAGTGTGGGGGTTTTTTTTAGGTAAAAATAGGACTTGAGTTTAAAAAAGTAAAAAATAAATACCAAACCTTCTAACCAAAACAAAATATTGCTGCAAAAGAGTCAACTTGTTTCTGTTTGTATAAACTAACCAATAATTAGCTAAATATACATTTTCTGTTAAAAAAAAACTAAATTTTCAACCACGGATAATGTTCTGAATCCCTTGTGTATAACAGCAGGTATCTCAATAACAATCCATGGTCATGCAGCCGGGGGTTCTGCCAACAGGCAGAATTTGGTGAAATGGGCTGGAAAGCAGCAGAGGAAACGGCCTCAAGTTGCCCAGGGGAGGTTGAGGTTGGATGTGGGAACAATTTCTTCCCCAAAGGGCTGTGGGGCATTGAACAGGCTGCCCAGGGCAGTGCTGGAGCCACCATCCCTGGAGGGCTGGACAGACGGACATGAGGTTCTCAGGACATGGGGCAGGGACAGGGGTGGGGAACAGTTGGACTCAATGATCTTGAGGGTTTCTTCAAACCAAAATTATTCGACTCACCTTTGTGTCCCAACCCAAAATACCCTTTTTTTAATGTCCATGGGGAAGTGTGTTTGCAGGATGCAGAGCGTTGTGGTGGGAAATGCCCGATGGCACCGAGGTGTCCGTGATGAGAAGGAAAAGGTGCAAGGGCTGAGGTGGGGAGAGCTCAGTCTCGAAGATGTGACAAAGCCGATATAAAATGTCACAGGAAAGCGCAGGGACCGTCCCTTCAATCAAAGCGTTCTGCATCCAGCACTAATGAACGATGAGGAGTAAAGAGGAATTAAACCACAGGAAAAATAAAAGCTGGTGGTGCCTAGGAACTGGCGGTGCTGATCTAAATGCATTTCAGCCTGCGGTACTGATTTTTCATTAAAATTTAATTTTCCCAAAGCTGACAGAACTTAAAAGCAGATGGAATTTAGAAAAGGAAACTGCAGAGGAAGCCGAGAGATGTTTTGAACAAGTTCAGTTAATGGCCAAGAAAAGCAAATGGAGCACTGAGAGCTGCAACTAAAGCACCACGGACAAAGCGAGTTGGGGAGCTGGTCAGGATCTGATGGGAGGTAGGAGCTGCAGAGTAGGGAAACCACATAAAAGCAGATGAAGGCACCTGCCCCTCCGCATGGAGAAGAGGGGTCTGTGTCCACCTGAGAGAAGGGTGATCAGAGAAATTTGTTTTCTAATGTAATTTAATTGATTGGTGACTGGGAAGGATGTTAAACAGCCTCTGCTAAACAAGTGCAGCAGCAGCTCTGGGTAATTTGCACGATGGAAAAAGCATCTCTGAGTTGGGCAAGGAGGTTTTCGGCCTGTTCTGCCAAACTTTGACAAGCCCAGCGTGCTGCGGTGACAGCAGACGCTTCCTCAGGCCATTACTTTAGCAAGAACTATGATGATGTGATTAGCTGCAGATTGCTTAGCCTGACGTCAATGCCCAGCAGAACAGCCCAGAAGTTAACAGAAGATTTGGTCAATAAAGAATTAAAGAACTGGAATCGAATTATGGCAATCAGCGCGGCTTCGCAGGAAACGGCTCTTGTCAAACAAAACTGATCTCATTTTCTGATGAGATAGCAAGTTTAGTTAATCAATGTGTGTGTGTGTGTTTGAGTACAGTACACAGAGTTATCTATAAGAAATGTCCCTCACCGGGCTGCTGTCAGATGGGGAGATGACACTGTGCAACATCCGTGAAGCATCAGCAAAGTGGGTGAAGAGCAGGATGATTAAGAGACCTCAAAACGAAGCTGTCAGACCCATCATCACCAAAAACCTCATGTTTCTGCAGGGATGCCGCAGTGGCTGGCTCTAGGCGAGAAGTTATTCTGCACAACTTTCATCAGTTTTCCCCAAATCCCTACAAATTGCATCTCAAATGCTGCTGGGGAAAGGCAAGACATGGAGAGCAGTCTAGAGAGATGGGTGGTTCAAAGGAACTCCTGCAATGAGCTGAATACCAGGGTAAGGAGAGCTGGGCGGGTTTTTGGAGTGGGACGCTGGAAAACAGGCTCTGGAAAACCACTGGCAGCACATGGAGAGGGTGACACGGGGACCCAAGGGGCTTGTGCAGTTAGATAGTGGAATGAGTAAGTGGAGATGAGAAACTGGCAGTGCTCTGGGTCTTTAGTTTATCTAGAGTAACTCCGTGGTCATGGGAAGAACATACCCTCATGCAATGAAGGTTCTCTGCCATGAAGGGCTCTCTGGCCAAGCATGGGAAGGTGGAGGAGGATGCTGTGGGTGGGAGTAGAAGGACAAAGACAAATGGGAAGAAAAGCAGGTGGCTATAACCGTCAGGATGATTAGCACTTATCAAAGGCATCAAGAGATGGAGGCTCTCCATCTCTGGATGCCCACACGTCATTTCTTCCAGGAAAGCATGCTTGAGCAAATCTCATGTCATTGGGCTCCAGACAGGAAAAAGTGGGTGTAACAACTCCACCGTCTGTGATAGGACAGCATCCTGCACTGGTTTGGCCTCCAGTCTCATGGATGGGTGAGTGTGGAGGAGAGGCCAACAGCATTTTAATCGTGCCCTCCTTGTCTGCAGCTAGTGGCTGTCAATGATGCTCGTGTCCTCATTGTGTCGAGTGACAGCTCAGAGCACCATTTTTCTGTCCAGTTTCACCATGGACATGTTGTCCAGATGCAGTTTCTGCATGAACCAAAGTGCCAAAACGCTGGAACTTGTGTGACTGAGATGGGCATAGGGAGGGAGGACCTGCAGCGAGTCCTTAAGTCCTGCCATTGCCGTGCTCGTGAAGGGTGGGTAGAACAGCCTGGGGTCATTATGCCCCACTTCTTCCCACTGATAGCAGCAATGGTGGCTGGAAGCCATGACAAGGCAGGACACCGTGGTGGCAACCTTTAGCCAGAAGATACAGCAGAAGTTAGAGGTAAATCAGAGGGGCTGGAAGGGGAAACGGGGGAAGGTTTCCCTACGTGAGCAGTAGGACAGCCAGGACTCTCCAGTGGTGTGTCCTCTGGAATGCACTGAGCACAGCATCGGGGTAAAACCCTGGCCGTAGACAACAGGTTCTGAAGTTTTTCCGCAAATAGAACAAGATTGTGTGATGCTTGAAAACATGGAGTCATAGAATAGAATCATTTTGGTTGGAAGAGACCCTCAAGACCATCGAGTCCAACTGTTCCCCCAGCCCTGTCCCTGCCCCATGTCCTGAGAACCTCATGTCCGTCTGTCCAGCCCTCCAGGGCTGGTGACTCCAGCACTGCCCTGGGCAGCCTGTTCCAATGCCCCACAGCCCTTTGGGGAAGAAATTGTTCCCACATCCAACCTCAACCTCCCCTGGCGCAACTTGAGGCCGTTTCCTCTGCTCCTGGCGCTTGTTCCTGGGGAGCAGAGCCCGATCCCCCCTGGCTCCAAGCT
The DNA here is from genome assembly GCF_964273445.1 of Streptopelia decaocto. NCBI lineage: Eukaryota > Metazoa > Chordata > Aves > Columbiformes > Columbidae > Streptopelia > Streptopelia decaocto. The sequence continues at coordinate 212,447,924 of NC_138663.1, read as the reverse complement.
CCTTTCAGGCAGTTCAGAGATCAGAAGGTCTCCCCTCAGCTCCTGTTCTCCAGCTGGACCCCCCAGGTCCCTCAGCCGCTCCATCACACTTGTGCTCCAGCCCCTCACCAGCCTTGTTGTCCTCCAGCAGTGTGCACAGTTTTATGATCAAACACGTGGCAGCAAAATCCCAACGTTTCTGTCACTGTTACAGGGAACTAAAGTTGGGAACACAGATGTGACTTGGCCCACTGTGCCATGTCAACCTCCAACCGATCCAACACCAACTCTTTGCCTTTTCTCCTGACGGGCATCCCTGGCCTGGAAGCTCTCCATGTGTGGATTTCCATCCCGTTCTGCTTCACATACATCATGACCTTGCTAGGAAATAGCATGGTCCTTCTCGCTGTGAGGCTGGACAAAAGCCTCCACGAGCCTATGTACTATTTCATTTCCATGTTGGCTGTCATCGACCTCATCTTCTCAACTGCTGTGGTTCCCAAAATGCTGGCTGTATTCTGGTTGGGTTCAAGAGAGATTGGGTTTGAGGCCTGCTTCATCCAGATGTTCTTCATCCACACGTTCACCGCAGTGGAGTCAGGGGTGCTCCTGGCAATGTCCTTTGACCGCTACACAGCCATCTGCAACCCCCTGAGGTACACCACCATCCTCACAAGCTCGAGGACCGTCCGGATAGGACTGCTGTCACTGGCCCGGGCAGTTGGTGTCATGATACCTTTAATGTGTCTCCTCACTGGCTTACCCTACTGCAAAACCAGAGTCATCCCTCATTCCTACTGTGAGCACATGGCCATGGTGGAGCTGGCCTGTGCCGACCCGTCTGTCAGCGATCTCTACAGCCTCACCGTGGCAACACTCTTGGTGGGGACAGACTCTGTCTTCATCGCCTTCTCCTATGGTATGATCCTCAGGTCTGTGATACGGCTGCCATCCCAGGAGGCTCGTCTGAAAACCCTCAGGACCTGCGGGTCCCACATCTCCATCATCCTGGTGTTTTACATAGGTGGCCTACTCTCCATGTACCTCCAGATGTTCCCGTTTGGCTTGGCACCTCACGTCCAAGTCCTGGTGGCTGATTTCTATTTGACAGTCCCTCCCATGCTCAACCCCCTCATTTACGGCATAAAGATGAAGCAGATCCAGGAAGGGATCTTCAAACTGTTGAGGCAGTTGGCAGGACTCAGTTTTCACAAGCTGATAAAGACAGGTCAGATGCCGAGAGAGGGAGAAACAGCCAAAAAATAATTTAACCCACCCTAGAGTAGATGTGAAGTTAAGTTCAATGAATTACGTACCCAAAGTGTCCATCTCCATCCAGTCACTTGAAAGGGAACTTAGACCAGATGTCTACTGCTGACATGGCAATAGTTTATTCACATGGAACCCATGGGCCAGTGCTGATGGGTGCTGGGCAACTGTGGCGGGTGCACTCGATCCCCCCCAGCCAGACCAGCAGCAGATTGGTCCGGGCTCAAGAGGAGGGAAGGGCCTGAGCCGTAACCAGGCCAAGAACTCCTTCCAGGAGACCCACAGGGAAGCAGAACGGCAACTGAACACCGGTGGCTTGTGGGCTGTCCTGGTTTTGTTATAAACAAGTTTCTCTCTTAGTGAATTTGCCTGTCAGCTAAAGTTTCTCATTAGCTGCATTTTCCTGAAAACCAGATCCATGTTTTGGTAGACACAGCAATGGAATGCGAGGTCATTTATAAGGATGGACGGACATCTCGCGATAGGGGCAATGAGAAACAGGTGACCTAAAACTGACCAACTGAAGTATTCCATCCCATTCACGTGATACTTCATATAAAAATGGGAGATCACGAGGATCTTGTCCCTTTTCCTTATGGCTGATATTAGGAGAGGATCTGGCGAGCTGTCCCTGCGAACTGAGGCCAAGTGACAGACTGAATCCAGCTCCGGTTGGCTGCAAAGTCCAGTCCAGGACTTCGGGTGCCGGCTCTGCAGTTGCCGGGACTTTCAAGATTGGTTTTGTATGTTTTGTATTATTTTCTCTATTTTTATCGGTAGCATTAATAAAACATCTTTAATATTTCCAACTCTCTTCTCACTGTCCTTCTTTCCCTCCCGATCGCCTGTGCTGAGTGGGAAGGGGGGAGAGTGGGGGTTAAAGCGGGAGAGGGGGAAGAGAGGGTGTTAACAATACATCTGCCAGGGTTTATTGTCACCCCGCAATCAAACCTGGACATGGGCGCAGGGAGTCCCATGCAATTTGACTACGAGTCAACCGCTTCATTCTACAAATACACCAGCCTGGATGAGCCACTTTGAGCTCTCCCTGCTAAATGAGTGAGCTGTGTGGCAACGGTTTTACTACTCACAGGTCAGTGGACGAGCCTAATTCAAGTTCAATATTAGTCATTTAGCTTAAGTAGATGCACACCAGATGTAATGGATTATTTAGAGATATAAGGTTGTATGATTTTTAATATACTCTTTGATTCATGTTACTTAGTAGACTAGATTTGCTAAACTTTTAAGCTCGTATTTGCCAAAAGCAACTGCAGACTACGCTAAACACCTGCAAGATGAAGTCTAGTGTGCATTTTGCTGGGAAAAATGGAACTGACTTGGAATACAATGATCCAAGGCTAACACAGACACATTATAGACATTGCAAAGTGGGGCCTGTTTTGCACTTCGCCGAGAAGAAAGGATTTATCCAGACAAAACGGCACCTGCAAGGGTATGGACCAAAACCAATGTCTAGAGCTGAACAAAACAAAGGCCCATGTGGAATCAGGGTAAAAGGGTCCAATGGGGAGCAAAGGACCTGGTGGTGAAATTTTGCTATTGGACTGATCTTGGTGTGAATGGTCTGTAGAGATATAAAAGTTTGTAGTTTTCTCTGCTCGGTGGGACCTGAGGAGCATCAGCCAGAGAGGACGGTTCGGTCACCGAGCACCATTGAGATGACACCACGGTGCTCGGTGCCTCAGGTCCCTCCAGAGGGGAGGAGAGGATGCTCCGGCCCCTTCCTTACTCACAAGGGATGGGAAGATCTTCCCCCGCGTTTCCTCCGCCCGTCCACGCAAGAGACGTTGGGTCCCCATTTCTAATCAGAAGTCAGACCAGTGTATCTGAGAATTATTGTGGCTGTGAAAATCACTCAGAAACCTGAAACAAAAGCTGTTTCCTATTCCTGACATCACCAGTGGTTACGTGTGCCAGGAACGATCACTCTGGGAAACAGAGTTACTTCATAATTCTGCCAAGAGTGAATGCAGATTTATCGCCCACTTTGGAGAGAAGGTGGTCTACTGAAGAAAGAAAATGAAAATGTTTCCTGTAAAATGTGATGCTTCCTTCCTTCCTTCCTTGACCATCCAAATCTCTCTCAAAACTGACACAAATCCTCAGAGTCCCACTGATACGCACCAGCTGGCAAACTTGCACGTTAATCTTGGCTCTGAACATGTAGGTTAGACCCAGCATTGCTGGCAATGGTGTTACACAACATGCTCCCAGTCACCAGCACCCTAAGAGATGCTTCTGCCTTCATGGAGCGCTGGCAGAGATCAGTGCACGGCTCTGGAGATGTGATCTTTTCTGTCTCTGCTTCCTGCTCTCTGTATCAAGAACAGCGTGGTTTCTCCACAAATTAAAAATAATTTAAAAGTTTAAAATCTCAAATGTTCAGTTCCAACAGAAACCACGGGTGAGGTCTCATCCTGCCACCTCCACGTGCAGAAATGCCCAATGCCCAAAGCCTGTGCTGATGCCCACAGTTGTTCTCCAGCACTGGCAGGACTCTGAACTTCTCCTGGTTGAACTTAATAAGGTTCCTGCTGGCCCGTGTCTCCAGCCAGCTGAGGTCCCTCTGGACACCAGCACAGCCACCAGCTGAGCCAGACACTCCTCCATGTACTTTGTCAGTACACGCATGGAAAGGTTGGTCCTGGATGAGCAGATGTCATCCTGTTGCCCACCAGGGACCTGGGGGTCCTGGTGGACAGCAGGATGACCGTGAGCCAGCACTGGGCCCTTGTGGCCAGGAAGCCAATGGGACCTGGGGTGGGTTAGAAGGGGGTGGTCAGTAGGTCAGAGAGGTTCTCCTGCCCCTCTGCTCTGCCCTGGGGAGACCACACCTGGAATCTTGTGTCCAGTTGTGGCCCCTCAGTTCCAGCAGGACAGGGAACTGCTGGAGAGAGTCCAGCGCAGCCACCAAGATGCTGCAGGGAGTGGAGCATCTCCCGTGTGAGGAAAGGCTGAGGGAGCTGGGGCTCTGGAGCTGGACAAGAGGAGACTGAGGGGGGACCTTATTAATGTTTATAAATATATAAATGGTGAGTGCCATGAGGATGGAGCCAGGCTCTTCTCGGTGGCAAACAATGATAGGACAAGGGGTAATGGGATCAAGCTGGAAAACAAGAGGTTCCACTTAAATTTGAGAAGAAACTTCTTCTCAGTGAGGGTGGCAGAGCCTGGAACAGGCTGCCCAGGGGGGTTGTGGAGTCTCCTTCTCTGCAGACATTCCAACCCGCCTGGACATGTTCCTGTGCGACCTCACCTGGGTGTTCCTGCTCCATGGGGGGATTGCACTGGATGATCTTTTGAGGTCCCTTCCAATCCCAAACATACTGTGATACTGTGATGTCCCAGCAGTGGTGGTCAGACGTGCCCCCCATTGCCTCTGATTTCACTGAGAAAACTCCCAATCACATGTCTGCGAGCAGGATGGGGCCTTGAGAAGTGAGGGATCTGCTCTGTCCCCACTGCAGATGTAAAACCAGCAGTAAAGCAGTGCTGGTGGTGTAAATCTGAATGAGTTACAGGGTCCTGGCTGTTGGCGAGTTTGGGGAGCTGCGGTGTGCCCAGGTGGCCAAGAGGCCACCAGCATCCTGGCTGGTACCAGCACTGGGGTGGCCAGTGGGACCAGGGCAGTGACCGTCCCTGTGCTGGGACCTGGGGAGGACAAACCGCCAACCCTGGGGGCAGTTTTGGGCCCCTCATGCCAAGAAAGGCCTTGAGGTGCTGGAGCGAGTTGAGAGAAGGGAACGGAGCTGGTGAGGGGCTGGAGCACAATGTGATGGAGCGGCTGAGGGACCTGGGGGGGTTCAGCTGGAGAACAGGAGCTGAGGGGAGACCTTCTGATCTCTGAACTGCCTGAAAGGAGCTTGGAGCCAGGGGGGTCGGGCTCTGCTCCCCAGGAACAAGCGCCAGGAGCAGAGGAAACGGCCTCAAGTTGCGCCAGGGGAGGTTGAGGTTGGATGTGGGAACAATTTCTTCCCCAAAGGGCTGTGGGGCATTGAAACAGGCTGCCCAGGGCAGTGCTGGAGTCACCAGCCCTGGAGGGCTGGACAGACGGACAGGAGGTTCTCAGGACATAGGACTCCATGGTTCTATGGTCTGCCCCAACACCATGCTAAGGTGCACAAGAGCCCCATTTGCAACTGGAATAGATTGTTTGGGCTGCATGGGGCGGCTCAGTGCGGGGATGGGCTGAGTCCATCTCGGGCAGGGGTCTGGAGCTGGATCCCTCTTGCCTGCTCCGGTGGGCAGAGCCTGGGGCTGGCAAAGCCCACCCCGGGCTGCAGGGTCCCCTTTGCAAAGAGCCCCAAGCAGCCCGGGCATGGGCTGTGATGTCGGGGAGCCTGGGCTGTCTGTGTCACCGGAGCTCTGCCCATGACACCGAGTTACTCCTGGCGTGTGATTTCTCTCTTGCTCCTGGCCATGGAGCTTCTCCCCTGGACCCAGGTCTGTCCAAGGAGCCCCAAAGAAAGAGGCACTGTGGCTTGTTTACCTGCAAACATAGAGATGCATCACAACAGTAATTAGCCTCAGGACACTTCCAGCTATTAGCCACAGCTCACTTGCTAATTTTTAATCTCTCCTTGGGGTGCAGTGTCCAAAGCAAACGAGGGTTTAACCCTGCGAGCGCCGGAGCTCCCTGAGTGCAGCGGCAGCACACGGGCTGTGGGACAGCAGGTGGACGAGCACGCACATGGCCAAGAAGGATCTTGATGAAAGCAAATTAAAAGGTTTCAGCCCTCAGCGTCCCGTGGGAGCGCAGCACGGGCTGCGTGGGCTCCAGGCTGAGCACAGACCCAGCTCCCACCCCTCTGCACCGTCTCCATTGCCCAGGCCACAGCCTCAGGCCATCCTCAAAATTAATGTGTGTTTTAATGCCAGCTAAATGAACACTGCTCAGCCACGTTTCCTTACACGGCTGTGTTGTACAACCCTTCTTGGGATCTCCAGCAAAAGGGATCTCCCTTTTGGAAACACCGCCCAAACGGGAGCTCCGGGCGGTGGGTGCTGGGGGAGCCACTGGAACAGGGTTTCTCATGTGATGGTGGCATTTTCTGCCCCTAAGATTGTCCCAGTCCCGGGGCTGGTTTTGGGTTTGGTGGCTCTGGTTTGACAAACCTCTGAGAAGTTCTGACTTAGCTGCTGTTTTCCATGCCAAGGCCCAGGGGAGCTGCACAGACCCTGCAGCCTCCCCGAAGGGGGGGTACTGGAGCAACCCCCCAGCAGCAGGAGAGGTTTGGGGGTCCCCATAGGACACCCTGGGACTGTCCCTGCCTGGCTATGGTGGGCACTGGGGGACAATGAGGCACAGCTGCCCAAACACTCCTCTCTCTGCAAAGGGGACAGACAGCTGAGGGGACAGAGGGGCCCCGGTGCCACCAGTGTCCCCACGCAGGGCTGGGGGGGCATTGAAAAGGAGTTAATTATGGGAGGGGGGATAGAAAGACGGACAGGGGTCCTGTGAGCAGGTCTCTCCTGGTGGTGAGGTGACCGAGGGGATGCGGTGACCGAGGGGATGTGGGGACACCGAGGGGGTGCGGGGACACTGAGGGGACGGTCACCCCAGCGCCACCAGCTCTGGTTCCAGCCAAGAAGTTGATGTAAAATCCCCAGCAAAACATCAGCGGTTGCAAACTCGCTAATTGGCCCCTTGGCAGCAACCCAGGGGACCGGGGACCACAATCGCTTGGCCGCAAGCGATCAATTCTCCTGTGGCCCCGTGCTGTAATTACCATCCAGCTCGTTAGCTCTAATTGGACGACTCCCAGGAAGGGAGGCTGTTGGAAAAAAAGAAAAAATAAGAAACAAAGTTCAATTGCTTCTAAGTTTGACTTGTTCAAGAAAGACAATAAGTCATCAAGGGCCTGAGGTGTCACAGAGGGATGTGCCCGTGTTGTGACATGGGCCACACAGCCCGAAATCTCTGCCCAGGGCCGGGGGACGGTGCAGGAGCCTCCTGCGAGGTTGAGAACACGGACCCTTCTCCGGATCAGAGCTGGTCCCCGGGGCAGGGGTGCTCAGCTCGCTGCCAATGCTGCTCTGTCACTGATCCCCCACCCAGCCCCGCTGCTGGGGGTCCTAGGGGGTCCCCAGCCCCGGAGAAGCTGTTCCCAGGGATCCAGGGGCCTGGTCCCCCCAGCAGTCCCCTCTCGACCAGGACAGGCTGTGCTCAGCATCCCACAGGGCACCCACCACCCTGCTGGGCACCGGGCACCCCACACCCTGCACCGGGCACCCCACACACTGCACCAGGTACCCCACACACTGCACCGGGTACCCCACACCCTGCACCGGGCACCCCACACCCTGCACCAGGCACCCCACACACTGCACTGGGTACCCCACACACTGCACCGGGCACCCCACACCCTGCACCGGGCACCCCACACCCTGCACCGGGCACCCCACACCCTGCACCAGGCACCCCACACACTGCACCGGGTACCCCACACACTGCACCAAGCACCCCACACACTGCACCGGGTACCCCACACACTGCACCGGGCACCCCACACCCTGCACCGGGTACCCCACACCCTGCACCGGGTACCCCACACCCTGCACCGGGCACCCCACACACTGCACCGGGCACCCCACACACTGCACTGGGTACCCCACACCCTGCACTGGATACCCCACACACTGCACCGGGCACCCCACACACTGCACTGGGTACCCCACACACTGCACAGGGCACCCCACACCCTGGGTTGGGGCAACTCCCCGGTATTGGTCCAGGCTGGATGGAGAGATGGGGGGCAGCCCTGGGAGAAGGACTTGGGGTGCTGGGAGGGGAGAGATTGGCCATGAGCTGCCATGTGTGCTCACAGCCCAGAAACCACCCGTGTCCTGGGCTGCATCCCCAGCAGCGTGAGCAGCAGGTTTGGGGGATCCTGCCCCTCTGCCCCGCTCTGTGAGACCCCCCTGCAGTGCTGGTCCAGCTCTGGGTCCTCAGCACAGGACACACATGGAGCTGCTGGAGCGGGGCCAGAGGAGCCCCAGGAATGACCCGAGGCTGGAACAGCTCTGCTGGGGACAGGTGAGAGAGTTGGGGTGTTCAGCTGGAGAACAGAAGCTCCGGGGAGACCTTAGTGCGGCCTTTCCAGACTTAAAAGAGGCCAATGAGAAAGATGGGGACAGACTTTTGAGCAGGGCCTGTTGTGACAGGACAAGGGGTGATGGTTTAAACTAAAGGAGGGAGATTCAGACTGGATATAAGGAATTGTTGCCCTGAGGGTGGTGAGAGCCTGGCCCAGGTTGGGCAGAGAGGTGGTGGCTGAACCATCCCTGGAGACATCCCAGGCCAGGCTGGACGGGGCTCTGAGCACCCTGAGCTGGTGACGATGACCCTGCTCATGGCAGGGGGGCACTGGGGAGCTGGGAAGATCCCTCCAACACAAACCATCTGCGATTCTATTATTCTACCCTGGGAGCCACAGAGGGGTGAGGAGCTGCTGGGCTGAGCCCCCGGCACAGCACACATGGGGCGGTTTGCAGGACCCACCGGTGACGCTCCCCAAACTGTCCCATCCTGCAGCACGGGGCTGAGCCCACGGACCCCGTGCCAGCCCGGGAGCTGATGCCTGGCTGGGGGAGTTTGCTGGTGACCCCATGTGGCAACAGGCAGCGTAGGAGCTGCTGTGCACCCTGCAGCTCACGGCCAGCGCCCCAGCTCCTGCGGGGTCCCACACATCCAACTCACGGCTGCTGGAGAGAAATGGACCCTGGGGGGTGTCACAGAGCCATAAAATGACTTAGATTGGAGAAGATCATTGAGTCCAACTGTTCCCCAGCCCTGTCCCTGCCCCATGTCCTGAGAACCTCCTGTCCGTCTGTCCAGCCCTCCAGGGATGGTGACTCCAGCACTGCCCTGGGCAGCCTGTTCAATGCCCCACAGCCCTTTGGGGAAGAAATTGTTCCCACATCCAACCTCAACCTCCCCTGGCGCAACTTGAGGCCGTTTCCTCTGCTCCTGGCGCTTGTTCCTGGGGAGCAGAGCCCGACCCCCCTGGCTCCAAGCTCCTTTCAGGCAGTTCAGAGATCAGAAGGTCTCCCCTCAGCTCCTGTTCTCCAGCTGAACCCCCAGGTCCCTCAGTCTCCATCACATTGTGCTCCAGCCCCTCACCAGCTCCGTTCCCTTCTCTCCACTCACTCCAGCACCTCAAGGCCTTTCTTGGCGTGAGGGGTCCAGAACTGATCCTGTCCCGGTCACTGGTGACCAGCGCAGAGCGTAGGGTGTCCTGTCCCGCTGCTGCCACTGCCAGGGGAACAAAACAAGTGAATGTTTCTGCAAACCGCGTCTCTCTGCTCCGGGGAGCAGCGACAGCGCTGGGCTGGCACCAGTGTGGAGTGAGGGAGGCACCTCCTGGCCAGAGCCAGCACTGCCGGAGCACTGTCACCCCTGCACTGTCACCCCTGCACTGCCACCCCTGCACTGTCACCCCCTGCACTGACACCCCTGCACTGTCACCCCTGCACTGTCACCCCCTGCACTGTCACCCCCTGCACTGTCACCCCCTGCACTGCCAGAGCACTGTCACCCCTGCACTGTCACCCCCTGCACTGTCACCTCCTGCACTGCCAGAGCACTGCCACCCCTGCACTGTTACCTTCTCCTCTGTCACCCACTGTACTACCGCCTCCTGCACTGCCAGAGCACTGTCACCCCTGCACTGTCACCTCCTGCACTGTCACCCCCTGCACTGTCACCTCCTGCACTGCCAGGCCACTATCACCCCTGCACTGTCACCTTCTCTTCTGTCACCTCCTGCACTGCCACCTCCTGCACTGCCACCCCCTGCACTGCCACCCCCTGCACTGCCACCTCCTGCACTGCCACCTCCTGCACTGCCACCCCCTGCACTGCCACCTCCTGCACTGCCACCTCCTGCACTGTCATCCCTGCACTGTCACCCCCTGCACTGCCACCCCCTGCACTGCCACCCCCTGCACTGCCACCTCCTGCACTGCCACCTCCTGCACTGTCATCCCTGCACTGCCACCCCCTGCACTGCCACCCCCTGCACTGCCACCCCCTGCACTGTCACCCCCTGCACTGTCACCTCCTGCACTGCCACCTCCCACACTGCCACCCCCTGCACTGTCACCTCCTGCACTGTCATCCCTGCACTGTCACCTCCTGCACTGTCACCCCTGCACTGTCACCCCCTGCACTGTCACCTCCTGCACTGCCAGAGCACTGCCACCCCTGCACTGTTACCTTCTCCTCTGTCACCCACTGTACTACCGCCTCCTGCACTGCCAGAGCACTGTCACCCCTGCACTGTCACCTCCTGCACTGTCACCCCCTGCACTGTCACCTCCTGCACTGCCAGGCCACTATCACCCCTGCACTGTCACCTTCTCTTCTGTCACCTCCTGCACTGCCACCTCCTGCACTGCCACCCCCTGCACTGCCACCCCCTGCACTGCCACCTCCTGCACTGCCACCTCCTGCACTGCCACCCCCTGCACTGCCACCTCCTGCACTGCCACCTCCTGCACTGTCATCCCTGCACTGTCACCCCCTGCACTGCCACCCCCTGCACTGCCACCCCCTGCACTGCCACCTCCTGCACTGCCACCTCCTGCACTGTCATCCCTGCACTGCCACCCCCTGCACTGCCACCCCCTGCACTGCCACCCCCTGCACTGTCACCCCCTGCACTGTCACCTCCTGCACTGCCACCTCCCACACTGCCACCCCCTGCACTGTCACCTCCTGCACTGTCATCCCTGCACTGTCACCTCCTGCACTGTCATCCCTGCACTGTCATCCCTGCACTGTCACCTCCCGCACTGCCACCCCCTGCACTCTGATTTTGGTAATTTCGGTTTGGTGTCCCTGAGCCCTGGTCCCCGTGTGGCTGCAGTGGCAAGGGAAGGCTGGGTGACATGCCCAGGGACAGACGGGCAGGCGGTGGCAGAGGACAGCACCAACCTGTGCCCTGTGCTGTGAGGACAGGGTGACCCTGCAGCGCCCACAGCCCAACGGGGAGCCCAGGAGGGACCCAGCAAGGGATGGGGGTCTGTGCCCCCCGGATTG